>NC_083568.1:22575197-23193878 GCF_019925205.1 Metopolophium dirhodum
ACAAGTACTGATTTTTTAAAAGATATTAATCAAGTTCATAAATATAGGTAGGGTATTTGAACTGTATTTTAGTCAGTGATAAAAATTTAATTTTTGATAAACCTTAAATTATGTTTGCTCATTTGTTGCATGCACAGTTTTAATAATAACATATAAATAAAATTGTATTTGTTAAATTTACTAATTAAATTAATGTCTTGTATAATTTGTCATTTTTAAATTGCTTATAGCTTATGTCATTACCTTTATCATACTATTTTCTTATTATTTCAGATTACTGAACAACAACAATTTCTTAAAGCGGGTAAAATTGATGAAGTAGCATTAAATGATTTTAAACGGGAAACTATGTTTCACCGTCAAGCCCAAACAGCTGTTATGCGTGGTGTTGAATTGTTACGTAAACATAATATAGCTACACATCGACCAGAAGATTATTTTGCAGAAATGTTTAAATCTGATGAGCATATGCAAAAGGTACGACATGCACTTTTACAAAGAAAGACTTCTCTAGAACAAACAGAAAAAGTACGTCGTATCCGGCAAGAAAAGAAATTAGCTAAAGAGAAACAAGTAGCAGCTATACAAGCAAAACATAAACAAAAACGTGATCTTAATGAAAATATTAAGAAGTTTAGAAAAGGTTTAAGAAATGATTTAGACTTTTTGGAAACTGATAGTGGGAAGAAAAACAAGAAAAAAGATGATGGCGGTGGTGGCGGTGAAAAGAAAAAAAATCTTTCAAGGTATTTACATTTTTAATTATTATTGAACATCAAGTAACGTTTATATGAAATAGATAACATATATTAATATTTAAATTTTGATACATTTTTTATATTATATAATTTATAATATTTTACAGCTAAAAAACAATGAATTGATTTAAAATAAATTTGTATTCAATACAGAAGCTATTTTTGCTTTTTAAAAATTAATTTTTGGATATTATAAGTTTTTTTATGTAATTATTATCCATACAATCAAACAATACAATCATATATTTGTTGACAATGTGGTACTTAGATACGGTCATTGTGCAAGTATACAAACTTATTATTTGATTTAATTGAGATTATTGGAAAAAAAATTTGTGAATATAGAAGTACATTGTACATATTAACTTATTTTATTAAGTAGGACAAACAAAATGTCACTAGTTTATTGAAAACATTAAATTAAATATAATATAATAATCATTAGGTAATACTAAAAAACTATTCAACATTTCTTAAATACGAGTTTTATATTTAATGTTATTTTAATTATATTCATTATAGTCCTAAAAATTGAAAAATGTATCATGATAAATTACATTTTTATTCATACTTCATTATTAAATGGCTATCAATAGTTGTTTTCTGTCAAATGAAATATGTTCCTCTTCAATTTATAATCAACATAAAAATAGTATTACCTTATTTTGATCATAATCAGATACCTAAATTAATTTAATTTTTTTTTTGGAGTAAAATTAATGGGGCAGATAATTTTTGCCCCCTTAAAATGTACATAATATATCCAAATATCTATACATTTAAAAGTTAATTTCAATATCATAGTTTAATTTAGAAGTACTATTTTTTTATGTTGTTGGCATGATGTAATATGTACTAAAAATATCTTAACTTTAATTTTTTTATTTTATAGATCACAACATAAAAGAAAAGGAAAAGATACAAAGTATGGATTTGGTGGCAAAAAAAAAGGCATGAAAGGAAACACTACAGAAAGTACATTTGGTGGTAGTGGGAAATCAAATTTTAAAGGAAAGAATAAGGGTAGAATTAATAAAAACAAGAGAATGTCTTCAAAAAAATGAATAAACCAATTTTTAAAAATTTGAATGTACATAATTGTATACTAACAGTATACTCCTGTAGTAAGTTCAATTTCCTATTTAAACTTTTCAATACAAATGTTTTACTAAAACAACAAATTCTAATATTTTTTTTTTATTTATTAAATTATCATCAAGAAGTAATGAGAAAACTAAAATATACCACTATGTACTAGTACTACACAAGCGTATAAGTTTATCTATTATTTCAATAATAATTAAGTTTTAATAAATAGATGAAATACAAAATAGGTATGTATAACATCAAGTACATTTTATACCTGCGATTAACGGATGGTAGGACTTTAATTGTGGACTAAATAAAGTAGGAATTTTAATTGTCAACACAAATATATATATGATATAGCAAAACTGTGTTATAACATTACAAAATAGATGGTGCAATTATAAATTTAGTTAATTAATTTAGCCACAGTGAATACTATGTAGTAACTAGTATATATGGGTACATTATAGCCACAGTGAATACTATGTAGTAACTATAGTATATATGGGTACATTGAGCATAACATTTCTGATATCTTGAAATAAAATAGAATTTTAAATAGGTGCGTTTGAAAGTTTCTTAATCATAATATAAAAAAAAATGTTTTAAGTAATTGGCAAATATTTG
Organism: Metopolophium dirhodum; assembly: GCF_019925205.1. NCBI lineage: Eukaryota > Metazoa > Arthropoda > Insecta > Hemiptera > Aphididae > Metopolophium > Metopolophium dirhodum. Next base: position 22,577,672 of record NC_083568.1, read on the forward strand.
GTAATACACATCTTTTATTTTCTTAAAAAATAATTACTGACCTCTGACTTAAAGAATAATTAATATAATATTCTCATATTGTTAAGACAAAAGACTGTAGAGTTTCATACCCAAGAAGGTAGTTAATAATTGAATATAAATAATTAATTTAACCAGATAAACGTTAATATATTTAAGTGTGTGTCCAGAAAAATAAATATAATGCAATTTGGTACCTAGCCACATAGATATAATTAATTTTAATAGGTTAATAAAGTATTGAATTACTTTTTATAAACTATTAAACAACATCAAATGGACAAATGCACAGTTTATTATAGTTAATAAAGTATGTAGGTACCTATTGAATTACTTTTTATAATCTCTTAAAACAATACCATATTTATCTATAATAGGATTAGATTTCAACAATTAATAAAACTTTTAAAATATAACATCCATCAAAACAACCAATAAAATACATTTTACTAGCAAAGCAATAAGTGTTCCTATGATCAGGAGTTATTATACTATGTTTATTTAGCCTTTATTGACCTGCACGAATGTCTTGAATAAATATTACCAGAAATTAGTAGGTCATGTTATGCATTATTTAATTATTTAATCAACTAGGTATTAAGATATTTGTCTTAAGTTTGTATGGTTAAAGTTTTGATAAATTACATTTGCATGCATTTAGTTTCTATTGAGGACAATTGAATTATTTTTTAGCCACAACCAATACCTAAATTATATTGCTTTTGTACATACTTACCTACTAACTACTGACCATTTTACAATTATACTTTTGGATTTGGATTTTATTTTATTTCAATTATTATATCATAATTGATAATAATTAATAGTATTTTCCCAGTTCTCTGTTAAATTTTTTAATGCACTCAAGTGCCTACCTATTAAACTATTAAACGTATCATGTCTTATTCATTCTGTTGGTTTTTTTATAATTTAACTTTAGTCTAGTTTATCCATTGTAATAATTGTTTTTTACAACCTTAGATCATATACAATGGATAGAGCCATACGAACTATTTGTGAAGCCAACATCACTGTAGGACCTCGATGATATGCGCATGCGCGTGGTCTCTTATCATTAATGCTTGGCGCAGAGTGTCGGCATTATAATAATATGAACAGATTGAAATATTATGATAAGCAGTTGCGCATGCGCAGATGTCACAGGTCCTATAGTAATGTTGGCATCAACTCTTTTTATGCCCGTAGTATGCTATGACTCTATCCATTGTATATGATCTAAGTTTACAACTTTAAAGACACTCGGAATAAAAAAAAATCTTTTTTTTATACCTTTTTATTTTGTAATTAGGTATGTGTTATTGGTAATACTATAACACACAATAATTTATATTTGTCAACAAATTTCATAAATTTACAATTTCTGGGAACAATTTTCCTCCAAAATATTTTCTTAAAATAGAAATTCCCGAATCTTATTTTGCAGATAAGATATTTTGCTCTTGTCATAAAAGCATTTCTGACAAATAGTTTCCTTAATTTAATTGTTCCTGATGAAAAATTTCCCTAAATTTACTCTACTGTATAGCTATTAACTTAACTAGGTTCCTAAGTAGCTTAGTGGAGGTCTACGGTATACATACCTATTGCCATATAGGTAGGTTGGTAGTAATTGAAATACCTATTATTTCTGAACATAAATTACTTCACTAACCTAACTTACCTATCCATTTTTAAATGATTGACACAACTTTGAATATTATCTTTTAAATTGTTTATCATTATTCATTGAATATTGAAACAATCAAAGTTGGTGATCATAGAAAGTATAAACGGCAGTTATCTATTGTGTACAAAGTGTATTGGTGTGTATTACTGTCTGAGTGTACACAGTAATACAGTATACTCTAACTCTATAATAGGTTTTAGGTACCTACCTATTTGTAATTTTTAGGACCTAAAATAATTTCAATAAAATATATTTAGATAAGTATACACTTACACACATAGTTTTAAGTGCAAATACTACCTATGTCCTTTATGAATTGTTGCGTGGTCAGTATTAACTGGTAATCTATAATATTATTATTGTTATTATTTGTAATCAATTTTTTTCCTGGTGCAAAATCACTGTGAGTCATCTACTAATAATTAGAGATTATTGAGAGATTTTTATTTTTAAGTACAATATTATTTCCAAAAACATGACTTAAGTATGTATATGATACCCTATACACTCCATAGGTAATAAATAATTCAAAATATACCTACCTTAAAACACAAATATTCTTAAGATTAATCGATATTGCAAGCTTGAATCGAACATCATAAATTATAATATTATATAATGTATTTATATAGCTATCTATATGGGTAATAGGTAAAAATTAGGTGAGTTATCTCCTAGGGAATAGATAGCTAGTAACTAGTAAGTAAGTGAAATAAATCTAAGCATATCATCACTAATCACTATATTCCTTTTTTTGTTACCTATACTTACTAAGATAGGTACTTAATTCATACCATTATTATGCTGTATAGCGTAGAGGTTTATTTAATAATACTTATACTACCTAAACTATTAAAAATATGAAGTAGGTAGGTAAGTAGTAGGTACCTACATATCTATTATGCCCAGTAGGACTGTAATATAAGAAAAACTAAAAAACTACGTTTAGAATTTTAATTGGTTGATAGGTATCTGAATGTTTTGTACTCATATTTTATTTGTCAAAAAACACTTAGGTGCCTATACAGTACCTATATAATATACTTATTAATTATTAGGTACTTACGCAATATTTATCTACGTGTTTAAATTTGTTTGTACAATACCTTTTAAGCCATGGCAGAAGTAGTACGCTATATATGCATTGTACATGCAGTTATACACCAGGGTTTTGTTATTTAATATTTATATTTTAGTTGAGTAAAATATATTTTGTCAGTATTAAGGGAGCCATAGGTAGGTAAAAAAAAAAAATGTATTATAATATTATATTAAAAAATGCAATTTTAATCAAATAATTATAATTATAATTCACAATATCGACATTATTTTACTGTATTTAATAATAATAATATTTTCGTCATTGAAGCGTCGATAAATTATTATTTCGATATAAATATGTATCGTAATATTATTCGCCACTACAACTGCATTTACTTATTTATTGCCGTGTTTATTTAACATACAAGTAAGCGCATAAGGCATAACTGCATAAGAGCTGAACATTAGACAAGTTGATGTTTGTTGCAATTTCATAGAATGTGTCTTTCGAAATGTATTTATGAGATAGGTAAAACAATATACATTTTATTTTTATACTAAACAGAAACAATATTTTCTAACGTCTATATTATAACCACCGTCGTCCATCCGCGGGATACTTTTGCTCAACATTTCTCTTGGAGAGGTTTAAATAGTTACCTACGTAAAATGTTTAATAATGATTTACTCAAGTCTCACACTAAAATAGTAGGTATTATCTTGACAGTCGTTAGGTACTAGTCGCCTTGAATATTTCGTTTAAACCAAATTTGAAGGACATTGTTTGAACGTGAGTTTATTGTAATGCGTAACGCAAAACAATGACGGTTTATAAATGCGGGTTCACCGCCCTGTTATACCTATAATAGTCTTTTGTAAAAATATTCAAATCACAAAATTAACAACTATTTTATTTGATTTATAGACGGACACCGGACACATCTATAAGAATATTTTACGTTACGAGTAAATAAAAAGACTAAACGATTACACATTTATGTAATTTTTCCGTCTGTACTATTAGGTATACCGTTTGCATAGAATTAATTTCTACTTAGGCTAGTCATCTTATGCGTATAGTTTATTATAGTCTTACGGTATGTATCAATAAATCTTGACGTGACGTTCAGCTCAATATATAACTAAAACAACAGAAAATGCTTTCTTGACATACATTTTTGATATAAGGCTCTTAAAGTCTTAAAATAAAATTAATTTAAGTCCATGTCTATGGTCATTGTGGTCGACGATTGAAATTTTGATTAACTTTGTGACCAACCGTATAATAGACCTTTCCTCCTAAAAAAATATAGGTATACCTATATATTCCAGATTCCTAGATATACGGGTAATAGTAAAATATTGGTATAGGTAGGTTGTAGGTATTGTAAACTATTGATAAATGTCGATTTAACGGCGTACATTTTGAAATTCTTTGACTTTAATTCATTGACAATTATGTTTTAGCTATATGTTTGTTTTTTACGTTTAATTCATGGTGACGTAACTATACATGGAGTATAGACGCCCGGAGTAGGCGGGGCAGGTGGTGAAAATGCAGCACCTGAGATAATATTTTTTAATAATTAAGGCTTTTCAAATAAATATTAAAATATAAAAATTCTTTTTTTTGTTAATTTATTTCTATTATTATGGCCAAAATAGTAAAATGTTGAGAAACTCTGTCAGACTTTAGTAGTTTAGTAGGTATACAGTCATGAAAGGACGTAATAAATACCATACAATTGGTATTTAAATTTTACTAACATTGACATCACAATGGATTAATTATTGAAAAATTGTTTCCGTCTTTTTTTTAATCAAAGAAAGAGATGTATCTTAATTATTATTGTTTACTCAAAAGGTGGGGCTATACAAAGTCTAAAAATAATGTCGCTGACAGTATTTTAGCCGACAAATATTTAGACCGGATAATATTTTAGACAAAATATTTCAGCTGAATTATATTTTGGTCGACAGTGTTTGATCAAAAAATTGTTTTTTGTGGTTAGCAAAAGTACCCATCGTGATACCCCTTAGACTGGCCTTAGTGACGCCTATACAGTGACGTTCTCAGGAATTTTCAATGGTTGGGTGGGGATGTGGATAATTTCTAGGAACATATAGGGGTTTAGGTTAGGGGGGACTTAAAAACGGGCAAGTAAAAACACGGCCAATAAGAGGGGTTCAAACCCATATCCCCTCCTCATGAGCACGCCGATGTACCTTTATATGCAACAGAGAAATGATAATATCTACCTCTTTATTTTTTATTACAGAACACAGTAAGCAGTGGCCTATTCAGAATTTTTTCGGGAGGGGTTATAATTCATTTTTGACGAATTTTATCTGAAAATAATTTATTAATGATAACGTTGTTATCCCCCTTCCCCGAATACGCCACTTTCAGTAGGTATATATTATATTAGTTAAGTACTAATTATATTTGTACCTATTGATTAATTAATTAAATATAGATAGTAGGCGGTAGGTACCTAGTACCTACTACCTACCTATTATACTTTGTATAATTGTAAAATACTCATGTCACAAAATTAAAAATTAAAAAAAATCTATAAAATATTAGTACTTACTTAATTACCAGTTATCTACATGTATGATGTATATCATACATGTAGAATACTAGGATCAACCAAATGTTTGCATTTAAATTAAAAACATATAAGTTGATTCTTCAAAGTTTTACAATGATTTACGAGAAACGTGCTGATATGAAAAAAATCGATAAATATAGTTAGGTAAATTAAATAATACATACCTACTACATAGTATAGTAAATGAAATGGAATTTTAACTTTTAAGGTAGGTACCCTCCGTGTTAATATATACCTAGTTGAATCATATCTTTATTCTATTATCTACTGGCCTACATAAATATTAACGTGACCAAATGAAACAATTATTTTCGTAATAGTAGGGTATTTTAATAGGTTAATGCGAAGGGAAGGTAGTATACTTTCCAATTATATTTACTTTCTAAGAAAAGACAATTTATTATTGTTTTTAGTTTTTTAGTTTTGTAATATTTTTGATGATATTTTCAGTATTAACTATCAATTATTTTTTTTTGATTTTTACTTTAAAAAAATAATAAAATGCACATATTTTATTATTTTATTTTTTATAACGTACCTATTACATATACCTGATACAAAGGTTACTGGTGAGGTTAGGTTGATTATGTTTATTGTTTTGATCATTTTATAGTTGGTATAGGTACTGGGTACCTATAGTTATTAATTATATACATCCATTTAAAAGTAATTGTAAATGTTCCTAAGTAGTTATGCAGATGACGAAGTAGGTATTCCCTGCAAACTGCAAAGTGCATATGTGTAATAAAATAGATATAAGTAAACTGTATATAGTAACTAGTAAGGTAAGTTAATAAATTTAAATAAGGCACGAAAATTTCCCAGTATTATTGATCGATATCGTATGGAGCAATCATTAATAGGCAATTAAAGTTGGGTGGAACTACATTAGTTTTTAAATTATTGGAACCAGTTACTTTCTTTGCATATTAGTAAAACAAGTCTTATCGAGTATTCATGCGTGCATTTAGCATTTAAGTACAGTAATCTTAACTTATAATTATAACCTGCCCATAGCCCATAGGCTTTGATATTTAATAGTAATTACAATGACTAATGGCGGATATAAACAACAGAGGCGTGTTCGTCGCATTTTAAAGTTGTTATTGGCACTTTTACATCTTTTAATTTAATACACTTTTGAATTCAAACAGTTATTTATTGATATTATAATTTGCAGTTCATGAAACAGGTAACTAATATTGTTGAGAAGTCTTCACAATGCATAGGTATTCCCTAATAATTATTTACTCTGCAGTAGACATTTGTTCATAATAAGTAATAACTAATAAGTGTAACATTGTAGGCAGTTACTAGTTATAGTCTCAAAAAAGTTACATTAAATATTATTATACAAGAAAATATGATTTACAACACTAATTTAAATATATATGATTATGTTTTTCATTTATCTCCTTGGCACGATCACGTGATTTTTAGATCAAGGTTGCAGTGGCATAGTGCAATTACAATAAATCCTAAATAATGGTAGTATAGAGGCATCTAAATAGTACGTCTGTAACGAGGAACCTGTGAGGCTGTGAATATACATTGAATATTGATGATTGATATAGTGCATCTTACCTTGACGCAATCTCGGGAAACGGGTAAAGTGTTTCGTTGGGCGGTGGTAAACTCTCCCGATTTTCAAAACAAGTAAACTCTCCCGGGTCAATATTATGTTTACCTGATGGAAATGTGTAAACTCTCCCGAGTTGTTTTAAATGTTGTTGTTACACTATGAATTAGCTGTGGATTTCAGTATCAATGTATCATATCATTAACTTCAAAAACAACAAACGCTTATAAAGATTTTCAAACTGAAGTATACATAAAAATTCAAAGTTACAATAAACAAAATAAAATAAGTAAAAATAATAGACCAACAAATTGATAGGTAGATTAGATTAGGTACCTTTAGTTGTTTAAATTCTGTATGTTCGTATTATCATACACAGTTTTCTTTTGTGTTTCTTACTAGGTATTATAATAATAATAATTATTATTATATAATTGACTTTTTTTAAATAAAATTTAAATGTATATTTGATTTATTTACGATTTTTCATTTTATTTGTATTTTTACTATAATTATAGCCCACGCCAACTAATTACTAAAGGCATTGATTTTTATACTTATATAATTTACTTTTTTAAATGAAATTTAGTATTACTGAACTAGACCCCGGAGAGTTAACATGCTACTATTTGGTAGTACTGAAGTAAAACCGGGAGAGTTTACAATCACCTGTTTCGTTGGAATGTCACATCGCACAAAACATCCTATCAGGAACGGCGTTACGAAAGCCGGAAAGCGGTTTGATTGAGAATTGGACAGCGTGTGACAGACTGATGCAGAATAAAACTGGTGGGCTGCTATAGTTTTCCATCAAGATTCTGCAAGACTGACCGACGGAAAATGTCACGGTTACCCGTTTACGAGTAAACCATTATAATATGGATGGTCTTGAATATATATGGATACTGTTACCCATGAGCGTCACTAGAGTCAACATTTTGGAGTATCAAAATATAATTATCTACAAAAAATTGTCTATTTAGTTAGTTTTTTTCCGGATTAGCAAAAGTACCCATCGCGATACCCCTAGACTGGCCTGGTGACGTCTATATTTATGCGCGAGCAGGCAACCCGAATATTTTACGTCAGTGATCATTTTTCTCTGCGTCTGCCGCGCCGCGCTGTCTGATTTTTTGCGATTCTTGATCAAATCAAACCGTTTCACTCATCATCGCCTGAGCAATCTCGTTTATTATACTTTAGGTATAATGTATATATTAGCGTAATATCGATGAAATGCGCGCAGTGCGACAAAATTCTAGCGGAACGAGTATTTAATCAATATAATATGGTATTAATTACCTATACTTATAAATTTTGCGAGCAATATCATTTCGGGTCCGACGAAACGCGTTGTCAGTTTCCCGAGGATTCTAAGTAAAAACAAGGCGCGCGCCAAGGTAATAAACCTAACTCATGTCGTGCAGGTACTCGTGTCACCTTTTATTATTCTGCACAATATGCAATAATGCAAAATAGCCTTATAGGTAATTGGTAGGTACTAGTGATTAGCCACTAGGACACTACAAGATTTCGTAGGACACTACATACGAGATTTCAACGATGTGACGTACGAAACTACGAGACATACATTTTAGTGGGATCTATGCTATAAAAAATATAATTTAAGCATTAAAAGGTATTGGCCGTACTTTAAAAATCATTCCGTATGTATAGGGATAGGCTTATTATACCTACCACCTGGTATAATAATAATATATATCTACTATTATGTATATTATACATATAATATTGGTTAGGTTGGGTACAGTAACCACAGTAACATCCTTAACATTCAAGTTAAAATTAATTGTACACCTGCAGCTGGCTACAATTATTATTGAATGCTACATAACTAAATAGGTAAAATAAATTCAACAAAAGAAAATAAACTGAATTTCAATAAGAAATAGCAATTAATATAGGTACCTTAGAAAGTATAGAAATTAGAAATAATAAAATGTAAATAAATTAAATATCCGATAAGTAGGTAGGTACAGCCTGTAAAAGATTATTAGAAAGTAAAAATCTCAAATCATAATTTATAATGGTTAAATAATTATTTTTTTGTACTATTGCAGGTAGGTACTTGGTAGGTATTATAATATTAATATTAATTAATTTATAAATTTATAAATAAAAGTAGGTATGTCCATATAAAAAATAAATAAAAATTCTCCACCCTGATAGTCACTATTGATTTAATTTAAAATTCTTTGAACGATAGTCGGTAATTTTAATCGTAAATATTAAATAGATAATTATAATTTCTCGTATGGTTTTATCCAACACTAACGGTATTAAAATTAGTTGATACTATAGCAACAACAATTAATATTACAATAAGAAATATAAATATAAAATTTTGATAACATTTAGAAACATAAAATTGTAGTAATTAGTGAATTTAGTTAAAAGAAACAACAACAACAAATAGATAATGATATCTCATTAGCCATTGAAGGCAATAGTCTTTTACGGCGTGCGCGGAAAACGATCCTTCCCAGCACCACATAGAGACTGCTACAATTTAGAATAAATATTATTTCTATGGCAGATCGAAATTAGTAGTTTGGGTGTTAGTAGGTTTAATATAATATGTAGGTACGCTTCATGAGCTTGTTTTTCAACACTTATTGAAATAACACGTTATTATAGTAAGACTTATTTTTGATTGGTAGTTTAGAGTTTTTTTTCTCTCTTTTGGCGTGTACTCGTATATGGTATACCTATATCCTATATTCCTATGTATAACTAATTCCGCATAATTGTATGACTAAGTGACAGTTAATATATTTTTCACGCGCAATCACCGTCGATTATACATAGTTCAATTCATAATATTATAACTACTTATATTTATACGGTATTATTTCATAAAAATATTTAAATACATAAAAACATAGGTATTATATAACTGTAATATTGCGTTATTAAGGGCCGATTTCACCAACACAGTTAATCACGGTTAAAGTTAACCGGAGTTTTAATCGGCCGAATTTGGCTGGTTAAATATCTGTTATCAGCCGATTAAGCGTTAACCGTGATTAACTGTGTTGGTGAAATCGGGCCTAAATTGATAAATATTTTAAAGCTTTGAAATTGTAGAAATCACAACGAAGTGCAAACCTGAAGAAAAGTTTACTAATTATTTGGTCTAAACAATAGAACACTAGAAGTTCAAGAGTAAATAATCTATTTAAAAAATGTATGTAACTATGTAAGTACCTACTTTAAATTTTCGGCCCTTCGGCACATGCAGAGGTTAAAATAATAATCAAGAATTAAATAAATATTAATACCTAACGGTAATTTATTATAAGTATTTATCACTATTGATTATAATTAATATACTAATGACTAAATAGTATTTATAATCAATGACATTAGTTATTACTTACTATGCGTACAACGAGGTATCATTTGCATATTATGTTGTTATTATGAAAATCAGGAAAAAGAAATAGTAAATAAACTCTATGACATATTATTATTAAATGCTGTACATTTTTTTGAAAAAATAACAGTTTTATTAGCAAAATACATACTAACGGCTTCGCAGTTCGCGGAATTGTATAGGAGTCACCGCGAAGCAACGGGATAAAAAAATAAACCATTTACGTAGTACATTTTTTTAGACCAAATACGTATGTATATGATATTAATTCGAATTTCGGACGACAACCGCAACGTTAAAACTGTCACTCATTACTCATACACGGAAAATATGTATATACAAGAATATTAAATATAATATGTAAACACGCGTACGACGCGGTGGGCGTCTCGGACAGTGTCGTTATAGTTATGAGCAGTGTACACAATATAATAATATGATTCATGCGTATGGATGATAATAATATAATATAAAAAATATTAAATATCATACTTCACGTCGAAAAATCGTATTGCAAAATATCACATTATGACGTGTCGTGTCCGTACTTACAGGACACCCAGACCTTATCGTTGTCTCTTCCGCCGCCGCCGCCGCCGTCACACTATACTTGTCCCTAATGTCCCTTCATGTCAGTCACGTGACAGCAATCCGCCGTGTTTGTTGTATGCCGGCGGCATTTTTTTTCCGTGCGATCGCAGTTTCACGCCGTCCGCGGGAGAATGTTGTTTAATGTTATAATTTATTATTTTATTGATGCGACACGAAACGCATACGATACGCACGAAACGACGTGTGGCAGAAATCAATCGATGTTACAATAAATTATAATACCTACGTCCTACATAAACACATAGTACATAACATGTGGCTAATGGCTCTATGTAATCCTCAAAAATTAAAAACGCCCGTTGCGTGTGGTCGTAGCGGGAAAGAACAGACATTGCGTATTTTTTTATTCGGTTTATGTATATCGTCGTAACCGTTAATCGTCGGTGGCGCCGCGCGAGTATTCATTCGAATAATATGTTATGCAATAATGATGATAATAATAATAATAATAATAATAATAATACAAAGTATTGTTTTATATTATTATATGGTTGTACTTGAGCAGTTGCGTCCCTGAAAAAATAAAATATGCCTTGACTTTCGTAGTGTCGTATCGTATCACGATTATTTTCGGCACCTGCCTACGTATTATAATATACCATACAGGCAGGTACCTACACTAACCACTAACCTTGTATTAAAATAACTGTATACTCGATCTATAACATGATACTGGGCGGAGTGAAAAAAAAAAATCATTATCCCACATAGGCGTATAAAGGCGTCTAATAATCAGATTGCGTACCGCTGCACGCGGGCTCGGGCCACGCTGAACACGAAAATACGTGTACAGGAAATTGGAAAGAATAATGAAAAAAAAAAAATGACAGTCGGTCACTGGCAGCGGCGATTCGACCGGGAAACAAATTGAAAACAAGGTCTCTGGGTCGGCGCGCGGAAAACATAACGCGTCGAGCACCGTTGCCGCCCGCCGATTCCGAGAGTCGAGGACGACGAAGCCGCAACCGAATAAGACACGCGCGCGACGGTTATTTAATTTTTCATAATATTTTTCGTGTTCGTTCGACGAGAGCGCGCGCGCCCGAGGCAGTTCGCCTGCCAGTGCCACGGTTTCACGTGTGGTGTCTGCCGCGGTTCGCGCGCTCCGTTATTGTTTCGCGCACAATATTTTAATAAAATAAATGTAGGTAATGCCTAAATAACAACACGACCCGTCGCCGTTTTACGTCCACTCCGTATTGTATATGCGTACAAATTATATAGACACACGATACTTATAGTAATAATAATTTAATATTGCTCTATACTATACATATTATTATTATTATTATTATTATTATTATTATTTAGACGAGGTGTTTTTTTAAATATTTTTTTTACCATTCGTTTTTGCCGCGCTACCGCCGTCGTCTTCTCTCGGCCGTCCGACGATAATAATAATATAATATTATTATTATAATAACGACTCTTGAGAAAATTTATTATTCCGAGTGTTCGCGCCACGCACCTGTAGCAGGAGTGCAGGACGACCGTCGCTGTAGTGCGCGCGTGTGTCCCAGTGCAGTTTATGCCGACCACTTTGTAATAATATCGTCGCTGCCGCTGCTGTCGCCGTCGTCCATTTCAATAATAATAATAATAATAATAATAATACATATATTGTAACCTCTCGTCTTTACTGACGCGAATCCTACCACTACGTTCGTACGCTGCTGCGTGGAACACACGTGTGCGCGTGTGTATTTAGTCGTCCGTCCGTCTGTGATAATCTTTTTTAGTTTTTCTTTTTTTAAATTTTTTTTTTTTTAAGTTTTTTATTCAATCTTAACCACTCGCAATTTGGGCCCAAATTACATAAACCGTGAGTCTTATATTTTGATTAACAGTACGATAACACTCTGGTATACTATATAATATAATATAATATTTTATGTAGTTTTTCTTCTCTCCGCGATGTGCTTAATAATAGCGTATGAGCTCGCATTGACCGCCAATAGATTTACAGTCAGTATACACCGCTGACTATTATAGTAAATTTATAATGCGAGAAATTAAAAATAAATAATTAATAAAAAAGCACAACACGTGCGCGTTGATCAATAGTGTATAGGTAGAGCTAGTATATATGCATACAAGTGTACAATATCAATCGTTTTATGCGTTTTCTCCGAGTAAACATAATAATATTCATTAGGTGGTTTTTAATTTAAATAAGCAGGGAATATACATAACAGTAGGTAGGTAGGTATATCGTACATCACCGTTTAACCGAACTACACGTTACTTTTATTTATATTTTTTCTACTTACTAAAAGATTATGAAGTAGATATTAGATAAAAAAAAATAAACGTGTTAAATGTAGGTATAACGGATTTTTGTTGACCATCAAATTCAAATGCAACATTTTTATTGGCTTATAAATTACGCAAATATTTAAATATATGTAATAATGAATTATATTTATTTTGTAGTTATGTACCTATAATAAAATATTTATTTACTTTTGTTTGCAAATATAAATTCAAATACAAACGGGATTAATATTGTAGTATCTTGTTTTTAACATTAAAACAGATTTCCAAAAAGTTACTTTTTCAAGTATTCTTTACACACACCGATGTCTGATATACCTACCTACTTACCTACTTTCGTTTTCTCTGTTTCTTATGGATATGAAGAAATTATCTGTACGACCTATTCGGTGGTGACAAGTGTTCTTGATTCTACCATTAATAATCATCATACATCATATTATATCCTGCAGTAATTACAATAAAAAACAACTAAAATTTACAAACATATTATTATTATTATACTATATACATTATCCACAGTATTTACGATCGGTTTATTATTATATAGTTTTTATTTTTATATTTATATACATCTGAATAAACAATTATTGTAGTCACGGAATCACGGATAAACAAATACCTACATACAGATACAATTTAAAATAAAAGATGATGTTAAAATTTTGAATTGATTCATTATTTTATAATGTTTGGATTAAGTTAATAGGATATTTATACGATTATGCCACTAAACGTTTATTTCTTTCGTGTATCTCGTGCAGGTAGTCAGCAGTTACATATACATATATATTATATATACGTACAGGGCCGGTTTAACTTAGCTGCAAATTTGTATGGCGATATCTTTTACATATTCGTATACATGAAATATAATATGTTGTTTTAATGGCTCGTTGATAATGAATACCAAATATTTATTGCTCCAGAGCGGTTCTGATCCTCAATTCGGCTCTGCATGCTTACATAGGTTATAGGTACATATAATTTCATATTACGTACATACTTACTCAGTGTTACACCGTTACACGTTTGAATTATTACCTTGGTATTTAGTGGAATAATTATAATTGATAGTTGAAAAATATTACCGATTACAATAATATATATAAGCACTAGATGCTTGTCTGATGTTAAACAACTTTAAACTAACATTAATTATATTAATTCAACACAAACTACACAATAAGGTTTTTAAAATGTATGAATTACCTATTTAATAATCGTGTGTAAATGTGTACACATTATCCGAGGTAGTTTATGCCAATGGTGATAATATCAGCAGTTATAGATTCAGTCGAATTAAATTAAGAATCAAAAACATTTACAGATCGATATAATCTATATTATAAAATGCGCCTATACAATTTAAGTTCAAAGTATAATTTTTAATGTATTCTTAATAATTTATACTAAACTAATATTTACAGTTTTGATTATTGATTGTGAAATGTTATATTCAATAGTCATTTTTGATCTAGTGAATTTTTGTTAAATTAAGTATTTAAATTGTTTAGTTTATTGATCCATATAATTTCTTATTTCATAAAAGATATAATAATTTACCTAGGTTTAATATTACATGAAGTATTAAGTATTAAGTTTTTAAATGTTTCTATTATCGATAATATTTATTAAAATGGAATTAATCTTATAGGTTTTGGGTTTAATAGTTTATTTTATTATGAAATCAAGAATTTAGCAATTGTAGTCTTTTTAACCCACCTTATATTAAAAACTTTATTTTTGCTATTTGTATAACTATACTAAAAGGTACATTTTATGATGTTTCTTATCTTATCAAACTACTCGAATATACCTACTTTAGATTATATAAATTAAAATGTTGTATAATTTATGCTTTGAATTATGTTACATTTTTTTATTTTATTACGTAGACATAACTAGGTAAATATATATTAAATAATACTATAATAAGTGACGATCACTTTTATTTTCAATGAAGTGAAAAATTGTCCAAGAACGAGCACCTATGCTCCACGAATGTTCTCAAATTTGGCTTTTTTCAGTATTGAAAGAGATATACGGACAGATTAATAAAGAAAAAATATGAGTGCTACAACCTCCCTCCACTACAAAACCAATTTGGTCTAGTTGGTGCCTATGTTTGGGATATATGTATCAAAGTTACAGAATACAATAATACATTTATTTTATTAGGTTATTGTTTGTATTCAAGATTCACATTTCACATAGAATAGAAAATAAGTTTCTTTAGACCTACCTAAATAAAAATATGTATATTGCCATATTGGTACTATAGTCATATTTTTATTAATATTTAATGATACATGGCAAATCGTAAAAAGCTGTACTTTTGACGCATTTTGGTTGGATACCGATTTTTTTGAGGATGGCATAATATTTTAGGTGGGTATTTGTTAATATAGTCGCTCATTTTCACAAAATGATTTACTTTTCTAATATTTTCGATTATTAAATTGATTTTAATGTGTATTTATGCATATTTATATTGTAATAATAAAAACGTAAGTAAAATATGAGTATTTTTTTTATTTTATTGGATATTATCAAACTATTATTACAAACTATTACTTTCGTTGTTACAACGATACTTGTTGAAGTTCAATACTTCAATGAACTATATAATTTACCCAACGTTTATCTACACTAGTTTCAATAAATAATATTGTAAAGAAAAATATAAATTAGTAAATAAAATGTAAGTACATATTATTTAATATATTAATTAATTGAATCATAGTTTCCCTTATTTAGTATTTATGTTATTATTAAAAAAAACAGTAATAAACAGGTCTAATTGTTAACAATTATAGCAACGTTTTTTTGTATGATTATACAGCGTTTATGTACATCCACGAAATAATATATTAGAATTGATAAATTATCTCCTTCTACTTAGCTTTTTACTAGGCCGTCTAGACAGTCCATCACCATCTGTCCCTCTCATTCAATAGTTGCTCCCCATTTTCTAATCACAACCGCCGTTTTGTGTTCAGTTTCCATCTTGTGGCCAAACATATGGACTTTCTGATCTGTATACATGACCGGCTCAGCTTAGTTTTACTCCGGAGAACTTCAACTATATCTGTGTTTCTCCGTTCTTCTATTCATCGGTTTGTCTTTATCTTGTATAATTCTCCTTGGATGTTTCTCTTTGGTCCAAATATATCCTTCTAAGGATATTTCTCTCTTATGTAGTAGCTAGCTTATTTTCATTTATGTTTATTGTAGCCTATGCACCACAATCATATAATATTATGGCTATTGCTGATTGGTCTTACCAGTTACCTGCTGCACTTTGTATAGTGTTATGTTTGTCTTCCTCGAGAGATTCTTTGACTTAATGAAGGGTATTAGTCTCAAATAGCATCAATTAGCTGCTAGTTTTATTTATTTGTGGTTGTTGGCGTTCTTGTTAATGTTAAGAACAAAATATTTGAAATTTGTCACCCTTTCAAAACTGTAGTTACCTATCTACAACTAAATATGTATTGTGCCTCAGTTGTGTCTCGAGACTATCATGTATTTTGTTTTTTCCTTATTTACTGTTAATCCAATTGAAATTTGTATAATAAATTATAATTTATATACCTAGCAATAAACATTTACTAATTACTTTAAATCGGTCCTAGGTACACGGTGGAATATTGTTTTTAGTAAAGAAAATGGTAAAATTGGATTGCTTATTTTCGGATGTTTATTATATTTTTTGAGTATAGTTATTGTTTATAGTTAAATAAAATATTGTGAGAATTAAATACTAACCAGTTTATATTAGGTATATCGATTTTATCAGTTGAATCATACCATAGTCCACGGATGCTTCATAGTTCGGCTAGTTATTTATAAAAATATATTCTATGATCTATAGCCTATATACTATAGCCTTTAATTTACAAATAATAATAAATAACAATTACTATAATATTTTTATTTATTTATCTACAAAACAACAGATTACATTTTATATTTACAGTTTATAACCTACTGGCTTCTCAAAAATTACAATTATTGTATATGTATATTGTATAATATATACGATTGTACAAATATTATGTTGTTTATTATTTTGAGAGTATTATATAATATTAGCTAAATGCATAACTAAAACGTTTAGAAAAAATATTCAAACCAAGTTTTTATTTGAAACTGAAATTCATTTTATTGTAAATTCAATTTATTTGACATTTTGCAAATACAAGTCGATCTCTTTTATAGAGATGAGATCGATTAGTGCTCCTTTCTCTTTTTCCACAAAAGGAAAACATTTCTTTGGTAGGTAGGTATCTTAATATTTTATGATTTAAGCAGTTAATTTTAATATGTTTTAAACTATAGTATAGGTATAAACAGTACAATTTCTTATATCTTAACTCTATATAATATTAATTATAGTAAAGATAATTTACGTTGTAATATTGGTTAAATGTCTATAATATTACGTACGACTGTGCATATTTTGACTCTTGATTTTGTATACGATTATTGATTATTCTTTATTCGATAACTAATAAACTAGGACACTAGGTGGTGAAATATTTATTTTTTAAACAGCGAGTTATATTTATATTAAATAACATAATTTAATAATTTAAATTTTGTATAATTTATTGTCTTTCAAGATATATAAAAATAATAATATGTAGGTACACAAATTATACACGGTGGCACGGTTGTAGACAGTGCATTTCACTGTTAGGTATATATCAGTATATGTGACAATATAGGTTTTCGAATAATACTGACTACTAACACGCACTTGTAAGCACTAAAGTTTAGCTTGAATGTATTAATTTTTTTATACATTTAAATATTTAATGCATATAATTTAATTAAACCGTTTAGTGGCTTTCTGATTTAGTGGTTTTCAATCAATTGTAGATAGGCTAAGTAGGTAGGTAGGTAGGTATATTATATTATGTAATTACTAAGTAATAATTAATAACAATCGACACAAAAACATGGTTTTTTTGAAAAAATTATAAAAAGTATATTATTTCTTTGTTCATAATTTTTACAATATTATAATTTATATTAGTCACATATTAGTTTTATTACAAAAAAAAAATATTTTTTTGGTACAAATTTAGGTGTAATCCTATGAAAATTTAATTTTCAAACTTGGTTGAAGGAATTGCATCGTACTATTTAATTTCTATATTCTTTTTTTATCTTTTTCGATTATCAATTATTTTTTGTTTGTGATTTGTGATTTGTATAGATTTTCTTCTCGAAGTCTAAGTTGTGAATAATATAATTATTTTCTTGTGTCGTGACCATTTGTGGCTTCAATAAATTAAAATGTATCTATAGTAGAGTAAATCTACATTATTAGACATCGTAGACATTTTATTAACAAAACAATTTAATTTAAATTTATTTTTCAGAATCTCAAAAAGTGTAGAATATATAATTAATACCATCACAATAATAGAACAAATGTGTTTTATTTAAATTTGTTTATTATTTCGTGATGTATACTTTACTCAATTTGTATTGATTAACTTTGAAACACACTTACAAAAATACTAAGTATAATGTAGGTTGACCTAGCTTTTTCCGTGCAAACGAGACATATCGACTTTCAACAATGAACTTGAAAATAATAGTAAATGATGTTCGTATTACTGATATTTCTTTTACACAAAATATTTTGATTATACATTTAGTAAATTCTTTTATCGTTTAATGTATGGGTTAAATTAGCAAATAATGAATACATTCAATATGTAATATGACTATTATAGTAAGTATATTAGTTATATAAGTACTATATAATTATAGTTAACACTGAAAGTATAAAACTATTTTTTCCGTTGACTAAAATATTTTGAATAAAAAATTTACTTTAATCCACGAAAAAGTTCCCTTTTTGATTAGTTAATGTAAAGATATTTGTTTCTTAATTACTATTTAATAATTTAATGAAGCAAAGTTTTAAGTTTCTTTACAGTAGTAATCAGATAGTCCAACATTATCTTTGTTGAAAAATAATAGTTCTTGAACTTATAGGTAATTTGAACTAAATTGTAGGTAGATCTTGTAGAATTTCTTAATATAAATTTATTTGTATTGATTAAATAAACCCAAACGTTAAACATATTGCATGTCTAGTCCTTTCGTGTTTCTAAGTTTTAAGAAATAAAAATTGTAACTTTAGTAAGTACATAGTATACATTATTATAATTTATAAGGTCATTCATTTAATGTCTTATTAATATAATTTGTCATTATTGTAATAATACCTATTTTAACCATTAGTATATAACTTTCATTGAAACTAATACATATACGTTACTTGTTTAATATTAAATGTAAAATGTTAAAATTCAATCATCGAGAATTTATGATATCGTGATTTATATTATAGTTAGGTATGTATAGTAACATAATACAAATAAACTTTTTCAATCACCTATTTTAAACCATTCAAAGTCTAATATTTTAGATATAAACAATAAATTTATATGCATTAAAATGTAGGACTAGGCAAAAATTGCGCCTTATCTATGAATATGTTTTCAAACGAAATAATTAAGCGATATCAATCTTCAATTCATATTTGTATATTTACATATTATTATTTGTTTTATATTCAAATGATAATAAAAATTTAAACATATTATATTAATTTTGTTATATCATAATTTGTAACTAAAAATAATTATTTGATACTTTTAGGACTAAAGTGATCGTTTTTTTAAACTCTAAAAGTTTATAACTTTTGAAAAATGAAGAAAGAAGAACCAGCCAACGTGGAGACTGGATTGGTCATTAAACAAACCCGTAAGTATTTTTAATGGTTAATACGATACGCCTTATACGCCTATACAAGTTGTGTTGACAAATTTTTATTTTATATAGGGTCGATGAACTGTTCAAGAATATTAAATCTCATGGTTTTATTTGGATTTATGGTCAATTATATGCTACGAGTAAACTTTACAATTGCCATCGTAGACATGGTACCTAACCATAAGCAGAATGTCTCGATAGAACAAGCCGCTAATTTTTCAACTTCACCTTTAAATGATACCAATGTAAGTACATCTAATATTATTTGTTCGGGCCCTCGGGGCATAACAACTAAACTGATCAATGTACCACTGTAGATTGTAGGTTTGGTTTATATATTACCTATAAGTGATGTAACTAATTTCATATTTATTGTTTCATATTGAAGCATTTTAATTTTTAAACAATATTACTTTGAAATATCGGTTATTACGAGAAACACTGCCCTTGAATTTAATTTCACTACTTTATGACAACACATTGTTGGTCAGTTATTTTACATCATTGGCACGAAATCTAAAAGTTTTTGGATGCGCCCCAAAGCAAAAACATTGGTTTTTCTATGACGTTATTATTAAAATCTGGTTCTATTTTTGTTGTCTCTGTGAAAACATTTCTCAGAAAATTTAATTAAATTTCTAACATAATGTGTTGTTTATAAAATATATCGATTATCTATTAGAACAATTTGACTAGAACTCTGACCATTTTAGTGCAATATTTCTATAACCTTAATAAACTCAGAAAAACGTAACTCATAAATTATAGCAAGTTATACTTTAAGTTATAGATTTTGTTTTAAATCTATAATTTATATACTATGACAATAGGTCAATAGCATAAACCATTGGAAAATAAATGTAGTAGGCAAGTGAGTAATAATAGTAATCAATTATCATATAACCTCAACCAAAAGCTCTCGATTAAAGGCGTATATAGAACGTTAAGTGAAAAAATCAATAATATGGACGATTATTGTAATTACTTACTAAATTAAATTATACAATTTATAAGTGAAAAATAATACAATAACACTAATATAAATGTAACATTTTTTATAACTTAATAATCATACTGCAGATTACCTAGTGATTTTTTTTAGACAACTATTTAAAGTTTTTGATTCTATAAAAATTAATTTGAAAACAATCTAAACATATTGAATGAAAAGTAGGTACCTACTATAACAAACCTTTTATAATTGGTAATGAGTAATATCAAGATTTGTGAAAGTATTCATTTTTAAGAATTTTACTATTTTTATGAACTTTGTTGAAACAACCTAATTTGTATAAGTACACCGAAATAATTTTCATCATGTTTACCAGAAAGTAGTTAGTAAAATAATAAAACGTAGGAAAGATACGTAAACCAGTGATGGTAAATATTATAGTATACACCATTATAAATACCATTCTTGAAATGTATTGGACTAATGTCTTAGGCTTAATGTTAATTATTTAATATTCAAACAATTTTTATTGGGTTTATAATTTTTTACATATTATTGAGATAAAAAAATCTCGTAGGTGCTAAAATTATCCAACATTCAATAAATTCATGGAAGGCAAAACCGTCGGGGCATTTCGAAACTTTCTTTAAATTTGAAATCATTTGGGTACGAGATGGACACGGGAGCACACCCCCCCTCCCCCCATACTTTAGTTTACTTCATTAAACTGTACACGAGATATTTTACTGGGATTGTTCTTTGGTATTATTAATTAGTAGGTAATAGCCAATAGGTATTGGCATGCATTAGATTCGTTATTGAATTTGGTAAACTTATTATTCATCATAATCAGTAGTTACTTATAGGACTCATAGGTAGTGTATTTGGAAAATAAATTACGAATGTTTACAATGAATTTTCGAATAACATTAAATTAACAACTATTATTAAACGATTATAGAATGTGGTATTGTAAATTATTAGAATATCAGATTGCGTCAAGGATGAAAGTGTAACAATAGGAAAATTTCCTTTGCACTTTGCAGTGATGTAATTTATAATACATTTTTCGAAGTAACTACACAGCGTTCAAGGAAAGACTAATTAAAATAGATGGACCTTTGAAACTTACCAGTATAATGCTATATGATATCATATAACTATATAATTTTAATCTCTTTGCGTAACACACATCAATATCCTTATAAAAGGTAGCGTTTCGCCTTCTTCTATTAAAATGGTGACTTGATACTTGTTCTCATCAGAATTCACTGACATAAAGCTGTAATAATATTAATTTATTTTTACTTCGCAACGTTAAAAATGTGATCAAATAACTACAGCATTTTGAAATTCTACATTTAGTTTCAATTTAGATTAAAATATTCAAAATCAAACCAAAATAATAAAAATAGGTGGCACAAGAAGACTATATTATTATATCTGTATAGACTATATATTATATTGTTAGTTGTTGCATTATAAGTAGTTACTAAGTATAAAAAAAGTATAAAAGTATAAAACAACCAAACTATAACTATGTATGATTGTATAAATAGTATTAATATAAAATATTACGTCTTAGTAATTTGGAGAATGTTTTGAAGATAAATCAAAGAGTTGATACACATTGTGATCAAAGTACGACTTGGTTCATAAATAATTAGGTAGGTATGTTAAAAATATAATTTAATATTTATATAGATTTTAAACTGCTTGGTATAAATAATTTGTTGTAAATAATAAATATATCATTTATGCCTAGTATCATTTATATTATGTTATTCGATTATTTTTCTTCATGCGAATTTTTTTAAATTAAATAAATATATCAACATAATATTATATTAAAAAAAAATGAATTTTAATAATTTGATTAATTATTTAATCCACAGTATTAGATTAAATATCTCATTAAAATTGAATGGATCACTTATTTTTTTTAATAGTTTTTTAATAATTATACCTAATGTATTATAATCTTTAGAATATGGAGATCAGTAGTCATTTATATGATTTGAATGCCACGAAAATTTAATTCAGTTACACTTATTTATCGAAAATCGAGGAAATCGTTATGCTGTAAGAAATTTGTACAATGTACCTACATAGTGGGTATATTGGTGTATCTCGTCTTTGAGTTGATCACTGTAATTGTTGAAGAGAGAGGGGAGATGCGTGGAAAAAAATGTTAACAGTTTGGATTTTATAAAAAAAAATGAATCCTTTAAATAGTAAAAATACAACAGAATCAAATTAAAAGTCTACTTTATTAAATCATAATCACTGATCACATTATATCTACTGAATAATTCCGCGATTTTAACAAATGATGTCAACATTTTAAATAGAATAGGTATTCATAAAAAAATTGTGACGATTTAGGTTTTCTTATTTTTGAATTGCTGTAAGCAAAAATTCTGAGGAACCTTGTTTTGAACTATGAAGATTTTTATTCACAAAAATAAATTTTGTAATACATAATAATGAGCCAAATATTTCCTAATCAAAGTAGAAAATTCAAAAATGAGCAACATTTTTAAAATAATATTATCATGTCTAGAAAATGTTAATATAAATATTTGGCTGGTATATTTATTTATATTTTTTTTAGACAACTATTTAAAGTTTTTGATTCTATAAAATTTAATTTTAAAACAATTAAATCATATTGAATGAAAAGTAGGTAGTAGGTACCTATAAATATAAATAAATAATAAAAACACATAGCATCATTGTAAAACCAATAAATCGCTCCGCTCAAAATCTAAAACACATTCCTTACATAAGAATACTTAAGGTATTAGGTACATACATTAAAATTTTATAATTTATGTATTTATGTGTTTTGAATGAATTGATTGATGGAAACAATTTGAATAATTGATGTTTAAAATATAGTTTTCTTAAATTGATTTCCTTTTGTATACCATTGAGTATCTAGAAAATG
This sequence comes from Metopolophium dirhodum, assembly GCF_019925205.1. Classification (NCBI taxonomy): domain Eukaryota; kingdom Metazoa; phylum Arthropoda; class Insecta; order Hemiptera; family Aphididae; genus Metopolophium; species Metopolophium dirhodum. The sequence continues at coordinate 22,601,598 of NC_083568.1, forward strand.
ATTTAAATTTTAGTATTGGTGTATAATATTAGTTATATCCATAATCAATATAGGTATATGATGTCATATTAATTAATTGCATATAATAAAATAATCGTAATATGTGAATGATGTTTAATAATATAGGATAGAATCTAATCATTAGGTGATGATCCATCATCCATGCATTTGAACAATAATTGTACTGTTATAAATTAACTCCGATGACACTTTGCAATGATAAGTAGGTAGATAGTTTATTTTAAATATCCGAATCCATAGTCTTTATATAGGGTACCTACTTATAAATGATAAAATATAAAATTAGCTGTAATTTGAATTTTCTGATTTATGAATGTTTAACTGTTTATATTGAATAATTAATATAATAATTATTGACGGCTAATATAAATTTATTATGTTTTCTATTTACTAGGTTAAGAGCCCTGAGGTAGTGAAAATATAGCTTATTATTTATCAATAATAATTTAGGGCATCAGATCACGATATAGATTATGTTATTTAATAACCATATAATACCTATAACTGATTTGCTCAGATTTTTTTTCGATTGTAATATTATGACGACCTTCGATGTTTTGATATCGGTATAAATTTACATCTGTAGACTACAATTTTTTTTTATAATAATTACGTTACCTAGTACATTAATTATTTATTACCTAATGATAAACAATATTATGTTGGGATAGGTATTCGTATTCGTATTCTATATAGACTTAAATATTATACTAATAGGCGATGAAACAAATTTTTGTATTTGTATATTTTATGTTACATTTTCAACCTTGAACTATTATAATGATACACATGCATTTTAAAATTGTATACTAAAACCCTGGAATTTTTTTTTTATAATTTCATAAATACATTTTTGTAAATATGGAAGTACAATTTTCTTATTAGGTACTCTCATTTGTGCCATTTTATTGATACAACTTTATTAATTTATTACTTATAGATTTATACTTAAAAGGTAAATCTTTAAATATTCAAAGTATCATACAAAAAAAAATTATGTAATTTAAAGCAATGAAAAAACAATTACAATAATTTAACGTTTTCTCTATATTATATTTTCATCTTACATGTTTTATTTACAATGTGTTCATTAGTTTTGTTACTGTAAGTATAATGAATAGGTAGGTATAATTTATGTGTATAAAATGTTTTGTATTAATAAGAATGTAAGAATTTATAAAAGTACCAGGTATATTATTTGTTATTGTACATTATTAAGTTTCAATTATTTAAATTTTAAAATTACAGTAGAATACAACTGTAAACAATTGCATAAAAATGAAGTAGGTACTCATATATTCGTGTTCACATTTTATTTTTTAGTTAAATTTGAAATAACATGTTACTCGTAATTAATACTATTTAGAGTTATTTTTGTGACCGTATGGCAATTAAAATTAATTTTTAACTTACAAATTAGTCTTTAAACTTTTTATTATAAATAAATAATATAGAATAGGACATAATATGACAGAATAGGTACATAATTTATAATTTGTCACGTCCCATTCATTTCGTTGTTTTTGTAATACTATAACAAGTATAACAGCATCCATTTTTACGAAATTTAGAGTGACTTATTTTTTATTGAACTTTATAGTTTCTTAAGTGGAATTTAAAAACCAGATTTTTTAGTCCGATTAGTGCAAATATATATGCTATAAATTATCATAAAACCTGATACCAAGAGTATATGTAGGTATGTGAATTGTATAATATATTTTAAGGATCAGGTTTTGTTTTTAAAAAAAAAATAAATACCGTTATGTTTTTTATTTATTTAAAGGTATGCTTGATTTTCTAAATTATTTGTAAAATATAAATGAACGTATTGCCTACTTTTATATATATATATACAATTTATGTATTACAATTATATAACTACATAGGTGTGTACTGTGTATGTATATTTCATAAATGACTACAATATGATAAACTAAAATTGTAATTGTAAATTATGGATTCAAATGAGTCAATGCATATATTATATACATTATACCTAAGTAAATCATATTTTAAAATATCGTTGTGCTTATCCACTCGTCTTGACATATCGACTTGCGTTGCCCCGGTTACCAGTATCATTGTCGATATTCTAAAAAAAATTTTAACAGGGACATTACTTTTGTCTTTATGTATTTTTTTATTATTCAATAGGGTTTTGTATAAAAACATATGCCACTTTGATAATATGTTATAAATAAACAAGGAATTAAAACGATATTACTGTGCTAATTTCGTATAGGTACTTTAACCAAAATAATAATATTATTTTTTATTTATAAAATTTGTCACAGTTGTAATAAAGTTTCAATGGGTTTGGAAGTAAAAAATTAGAAGAAAATTAAAATGATTAATCATAATTTAATACACGCGTTCCATAGTGCCCTGCACTTGTTTTCATCACTTTTTGTTCAAATGTATATACTATTTTATTAATGTCAATTTGAATAAATTACATTTGATTAAGTAGGAAGTATAAGAAATTATCGGTTATATTTCATATTGAACTCATAAATTACTTATAAAAAACAGGAGACATTCATTTTTAATAGGTATACATATTTACAACTCATATAATGTAATATTAAAAAATTATAACGAGAAAAAAGTATTCAAAGTAATTTATTATTATTGGGTGAATTTATTATAATTGATAGGCATCAATAAATTGTATAAATTCAATAAATTAAATATTAAAAATTAATTCCCGCTATCCCCCACCCGGGCATCGCAGATACCTATGGGTGCCCACTTGAAAATCTGCCAAAAACTACACACACGTGTTTACACCTACTGTTCCCTCCCCCACAGTTTAAAAACCACCCAATGGCCTAAGTGGCTGCGGGTTAACTAATAAAAAAAATAATAAAATAATTTATAAATGTTTCAAGTAAAATCAATCACAAATAATAAATATTGCTGTGTATATAATAATATATCAACATAAAACAAATTATGATTTTATATTTAAGATTTGGGTATTATTAAATTAATTATTTGACTAGGCATTTAAGAAAGAAACCATAAAATAAATGTGAAGTACCTATAATATTTTTCAGATATCACGAGTTTGGTTTATTTATACTAAAATAAATAATATTCAAATGTGGTAAATAATAATTATTAGTAATTAATAGTTTTAAGTAAGTATAGTAAAGGGGACGTAATGGGATGGGGAAGAAAGCCACAGCCCTCACGAGTCTATAATAATTACTTATAATTATTGGAAAATTATTTTAGAATATAAACAATTCTAATACAAATTAAAGAAACTAGGTATTAGGTATATTAATGTCTATTTTTTTATTTTAATATTTATTTTCCAATAAGTAATTGATGTTTTTTATTTTTCAGGCTACTGTGAGTTGGACACAATCTAATCCACCGGGTGTTGTGAAGTTTAATTGGTCCGAGTATGAACAGAATATGATATTAGGCAGTTTCTTTTGGGGCTATGTTCTTACGGAATTGCCAGGTGGTCGTTTGGCCGAAATGATTGGAGCTCGACCGGTATTCGGCTACTCTATGCTGCTAGCGTCAATGGTTACCTTATTAACACCTATGGCTGCAAAAATTAGTATATACTGCCTTATGTTTTGCCGAGTGTTTTTAGGATTTACTTTAGTGAGTATATTTTAGTATATTTAATACCATAAAAATGTTTTTAAATTAGAATGACGCATTGTTATTATTAATGTGTGCATATTAGGTATACGGAATATATTGTTCTAATTTTAGGTATGCTGTGCAGTGTGCATATTACACATAGGAAACAATTTATTTGAATGCCAAACATATTCAAATAATTAATTAAAAATCTATAATATAAACTTACTAATAGTGGATATTATTATATAGTTAAAAATTGATCAAAAACAAACAAGACTAAAAATAGTAGATATTATATAATAGGTACATCTATAATATATGCATTATATTCTATACAAATTAAAAAAGTAGGTATGGGGCTTATAGACTTTGATAGGTACTAACCAACCAATTGGCACCAATTTTTGCACGCATATTCCTTGAGATTCAGGTACCTAGTGTTCTTTGCTTTGTTTTTAAGCCTTTATACATGGTGCTATAGAGTGGCTCACAAATGAATTTCGTTATGTTTCATGAAAATCTAATAAATTTTTTTTTATATAGAGATTGCCATTAGTTACAGAAAACCTTTTTAAAAAAAATTGGTATAGACATTAGCCACCCGCCAAGCGTTTCTATCGATTTTTTTCAAATAAAATAAAATAAATTTAATTATTTATTTGTTATTCAAATGTAAAAGAAAAAGCTATGTCCCTATGTTTGTAAATTGTAGCTTATAGACTCAAAAACTAGTCAACTAATTTAAACAAAAGTTTCAGAGATCGTTTTTAGAAATATTAGGAAAATTTAAAGAGTAGTTCGAACCACGTTAGAAAATATTATGCACCAATATAGTGCCGTATTTTATGTTTGTCTTTTTTTTCATGTTGAAGTCAGATTATACAGCTAGATTTTTATAAAATGAAAGGTAGTTTAATATTCTTTGTATTTGGTCATGTTGTATATTGTTCAATATATTTTAGAAAACTGGGCGATTGATTTAATTGTTTATCAAAGGTCTTTTTTTACATTATAATTTGATTTAGGGTTTTTTTAAATGTAACGATAGATTTAAAACTTCTCACATAATTCCTTTTATATTTTAATATTATGTAACTTTAACTTGTTTTTCATATTTCAGGGAGTAACATGGCCGGCTATATTACCACTTGCTGCCAATTGGATTCCACCAAATGAACGTAGCAAGTTCATGTCCAACATGATGGGTATTATGGCATTTTACTTTACATTTTATAGCTTTTAAATTATGTATACTATTTTTAAAACTTTTTTATTGATGATTATTTATTATTTATACCTCTTCATTTTTGGCTATACAACAAAATTACTTAGTGTCAATTCTTATAATATGCTGCCTATTGTTACGTATATGAAAAGGAACAAGGTTTATTAATTTATTTAACTGCTATAAAAAAATTGAGTTCTTGACGATTAATTATAAAGCACTCGGTATAGTATGTAGAAAAATTTAGCTTAATATGCTGACACTAAAATTAATTTGCATTAATTTGTCAATTACACTGTCTCGTTTCTTAATTAATTCAAATCGTTATAAAACTATTATATTGTCGTGGGAAGAAATTTTAATTTGTTATCCATTAAACCTAAAAATATAAATAATACTAAGTACATATTATAACAATTATTTAAAAAATAAATAAGTAATGAATTAGCGATTAATAATCATTATACCTATGTTAAGGTATAATTAATTATATTTATGTGGGTATACAGGTAATAGTAAGTTGTATGGATATTAAGAAAATATCGTAGTATGAAAAATGAAATATTTCAATTATTCGGTATGTATTTGCCATACAAGTTACGTATGATGTAATCATAGAATTATTAGATTTTATATCTAACTATTTGATATAAATTATATTTTTTAACCAATTTATTAAATTTGAATAAAAATCACACCTCAATGCGTTAAGACTACCCTATAATTATCATCAATGTTGATACATTTTCCATATATATCAAGCCATCAAGGCATAAAAATGTTACTAAAACAGTGTAAAATAATATTATAGAATTTGATATTTCTATTTAAATTTATTCAAAACTATATCGATTAAGCTATATATTTTATTGTTTTTAAAAATTGTCTTATTTGTAATTGTATTGGAATTTTTAGCTTCTACTTTAGGTGCAGCTATTACATTACCGATTTGTGGTATACTAATCTCTGCATGGGGATGGGAATCGGCATTCTATATCACGGGATTAGTTGGTCTTGCATGGTCCACGTTGTGGTTTAATTTAGTTTTTGAGACACCTGCCGATCATCCTAGAATTACCGAATACGAAAAACATTATATTGAAACAGAAATCGCCAAGCAAAGCAAACCTGGTACAAAGGTAATAATGAGCCACAATTAATATTTGTTCTGTATAGTATAATATACAACAACATAAAATCAAAAATTTATCACGTTGATAAATATTAAGTATTTAGAAAAAAAATACGTTTTAATATATTATATATAAATATAATGGATACAACGATTTTTATATGATATTCAAACCTACAGTTAGATTTACATACCAAGCTCATATATTATTTAATGATTAGTAAATTTTATTTTGTAGACCACAGAGTACTTGAAATTTGAATAACACAGATTATACTTGTGTTTTAAAATTTATTAGAACGGATAAGAATAATATTATTTTATTTAACATGTTCATTCAATTTTTGATTAAATCCACTTATAAATTGCAATAATTGTAACTTATAAGATTTTATTGATTTTTTGTTATTGTATTATTATTTACAGCCAAAAAAACTGCCATGGATACAAATACTTACGTCATTTCCTGTATGGGCCATAGTTATTACACACGGAGCTAGTGTCTTTGGTTACTTCACTATTGTCAATCAGTTACCTACTTATATGAAGTATTTACTTCATTATGATATAAAATCGGTATATATTTACTATATATATATATGATAAAGTATAAATATGATGTTTTATCCTTCATGTTTATTTTTAATTTATGATATTATTAAAGTATAGAATAGAATAATACATTTATCGTTATCAAAATTTCAGAATGGTTTTCTATCTAGTCTCCCTTATTTGGGTAAATATTTTATGGCGTTGTTCGCTGGAATAATTGCTGATCGTCTTCTAAATTCTGAAAAAATATCCAAAACAATGACTAGAAAAATTTTCACTTTTATCGGTAATTTAAAATTTTCATTTAAATAATTTTATTCTAGTATCTTGTATACATTTTTACGTGTATTTTTAGCTTTATCGTGTTTTTGAATCCAAGTAAAAAAAAAAAACAACATTTTAATTTACAGGAGTATTTACGCCTGGCATTTTGATGATCCTACAAGTGTACTTTGGAAACAACCAAGTGTGGTCGGTAATGATATTCACTATTGCATTGACGTTGAACGGAGCAGTGACGGGTGGTTATCTGGGAAACGGTTTGGATATAGCTCCAAATTTCTCTGGTACATTATAATAATTACTAACAGCTTGTAAAAGAATTACTATGTAACTAAATTAATGTGAAATTTCACTTTATTTCAGGCACAATATTTGGAATGGCAAATACATTGTCTTCGTTCGGAGGGTCCTTGTCGTCGTACTTGGTGGGAAAACTAACGAATAACAACGTTAGTATACATGCGCATTAAACACTAAATTACCATTTAATACTTCAATATCTGTCAATATAATAATACTAAGAATATAATTTTACATATACTTGCAGCAAACATTTGAGCAATGGTGCATTGTATTTTGGATTTTGGCCGGGACTTACATGTGTGGCGCTATAGTATTTTTAATATTCGGAACGGCAAAAACGTTATCGTGGAATTCGGGACCCAGCGCAGACGAATCAAACGGTATTTCAGCAAACGAATTGGAAGCGATGAAACCGTTGAAAAATTCTACAAGTTCTTAATGATTTAACGAATATCGAGTCTTTGGAGCGAAGACAAACAAAATATTTAACGACCACTGTGAATTAAATGTACATATTTTATGATTTTTCTTTTGAAACATTGTATATACGTTGAAGTTAGTATTTATTTATATAAATCTTAATATCTAACACTTGACATAAAGTGAACTATTATAAAATTATACACGTTGATAAACATTATGAAGAGACTAATATATAAAACATTTTTTTTTTTTTAAATATTTTGTATATACTGCGCTGATTGTTGATTGCTGACCCTATTTATTTATTTATTATTATATCTGATATATGTATATCTGTAATAATGGAGAATAGATTATGGGCAAGGCTTATGAGTTTAATATTTAATTTATACGTATCTAACAAAACAATTATGAATAATTAATAATAACGAGATGGAAGTTCCGGTCAGATTCTTTTTTGGATTGTGAAGCAGGACGAGAGCCTAGACCTGGGTCTTCTTTATGTATTCAGTTGGGCTTTTAATTATGGTGTTTCAAAAATCATTATTTATTGAATGTTTGATAAAATATACTTACATTCCTATTTAAAAAATGTATAAATCAATTCTAAAATAGTTACATATAAAGTACTTGTATAGCAGGGATGGTAAAACGTTTACTTAGTCACTATTACTGCAACTATTAATTTTAAACATACATGTAAATAATATAAAAATGTAAAGTTATATAAAACTGAGTGTTTCACATTAAATTTTAAAACAAATACACATCATATTGTTGGCGTCGAAACGCGTCATTACATATCGTTGGCTAGTTGATTATAATCCGGGAATAGTCCCCGACTGCTAAACGAAGACGCTGCTTTAAATAATCATCAGAAAGCTTAGCTCTGTATTCAGCTTTTATAACTTTTGTGTGAAAAATAAATTCCATTTCACACAAACAGGTTAGTAAGTTAAGTTCTAACAAATGGGGGATCGATTTTAAACCGTCCAAGATCGGCCAGCCGATCGCGATCCACCGTTTGGCTGCTCTTGTTATACAGGGTGTAACAGAAAGGACTGACCAAAAAAAAAAAAAAACTTTATGCTACTTAAGCATATGACAAAAATTGTGAAAATTATATGAATAGTAAATAGTTTAAGAAATATACCCAAGTTAGCAAATTTCCAAAAATAATATTTTTAAAAAAGTTATTGTGTACCTACCAAATTAATTTTATGAATAAAATATTGATATTTTAAAAAATTCTAAAAAATAAACTTCTTAACTTAGATACATTTTTTTACCATTCAAATCGTTCTTATAATCAGATTCACAAATTGGACGTTTTGAATTTATTCAAAAAAATTTAAATTAAATTTTAAATTTTTTATTTTCAGTATTAAAAAATAAATATATTATTTTTTTTTACACGTGTAGCGCAAATGGCTATAAATTATATATAAAAACCATTTTAAAATGAAATCAAAATTCTAATTCACTTGAAAATTAAATGAAAGTATGTTTTTTCTCATTTATGTTTGTATTATTACTTTTAGAGTTTTTGAATATAGATTAATGTCAATAACAAAAAAGTGGGTAAGTGGATGTCGCTCTGCTGTACAAGGTTATAAGTGAGTCAATGTATAATGGATTGTATTAAACTTGAATTCAATGATATAATATCATTGTATAAGAAAAACGATTCGGAGCGGAGGCGGTTTATCAGTCTGGATATTGTTATTATTTATTATATCCTGTTAGTTGAATTTATATTATAATAGGTATTATTATTTTGTATTCGTTTCTATGGTGATGAACAAAGCGTTAGAAGTTAAAATCACATTTTTAGCGGTTTTTTGTAATTTGTCGGTGGTTTTTCCTGTGACATTCATAGGAGAAAATAAAAAAAATGACCTTTCTAAAGTACCATCTTGATCCAATTTGCTAAAAGATAAGGTACTATATGTTGAAGCACTCCTTCTGGTAGATATTTTGTATACATGATTAAAAAAAAAATAAATAAACACCATTGTAAAACCACTAGCCTCCTCGCTCCACTCCGAATCTAAAATATTGATTAGAACAAAAGTTATTCCAAAAGTCAGTTCTATCTGTTACACTCTGTATAGCGTATACCGAATACCGATATCTATGATGATCGTATATTCGTATATTATCTAAATATATAAACCTATGTTAAGTTGATTTACTATTTAGTAGTTTTCACATTTCAGTGATTTATTATTTGGTCGTTATCATAATAAATAATTATGTATCTATAAGTAAGTACCTTACGAGCAAAATTTAATTATTTAAACTAAATAAATAAACATCTTTTTTCCATGTTTTACGTTCGTAAGACGGATACAATACAATTAATGCCCGTGTGGCGTCCTCTTAATCAGTTCTAATAATTTGTTGGAGAGCTTAAGGTACCTAATATTGTTTTCTGAACGCAATGATTCCAATCGGAAAAAAAAACACACTTTGGATACTAGTATATGTTTGAATTTTGATTACTAGATACTTACATGACGTATTTTATATTTTTATTTAATGTTGGCCGGTGTATTTATTTTTACAGGACGGTAATATTGTTCCTAGTTTGGTTTGTGTTATGAGTTATGTCACTTTTCAAGCACTGAACAGGTCTAAATATGGACTTGTCCTAATGATATGGTGTTTAGTAGATTTTAATGTACTTATTTTTACAGACATTACAATAAAATAAATCGAGAAAATATTTACGATTCAAACTCGAATAATAATAAAAATTATCACGATCATTTAAACATGCAAGAAGCTAAGAAGATCGAATACATTACTACTTTTATATATTAAATATAATCATTATAATAATTAAAAACATTATAGCTATTAACTTTGTTACATTTTAAAATGTATTTTTTGCAATACACACATTATGTATAAATGTCGAAGCTTGAAAATTAAATTCCTAATTTGTACAAAAAATTATTAAAGCTACCTTACTTTTATAATATTAGTAAAAATGGTTCCTTTTATAAAAGTTATATCATTATTACATATTATTATAGGAAGGCCTAGTATAATTTTTAGTAGATTTTTCTCCATTATTCGGTGTACTATTAATACTTATATTTATCTGGTCGTCGCCGTATCCTACTTTATAGCTTAACAAAAAAATCATTACAATTTACGATAATCTTAAATAAACTAAATAATTACCTATAATTTTTAATCGCCAACTCCAGATCATCAAAACAAAACGAAGTAAATATAATTATGCATGCAAATGTTTTTGTTATAAATAAATGTTGTAACATTTTAAAGGTTTTTCTATTTCTAATCAATGCAATAAAGACAGAGTAATAATTTTTGCTGGACGTACCAATAGTATTGTATAAGAAAAAAATGTAAATGAAATAATAATTATAATGTTGTTATAATAATAATAATAATAATAATAATAATTGCCTAATTGTTTAAGTCACCGTGTAAACGGTTTTCGACAGTATGTTCTGGTTGAGGTTTTCCGACAAGGGTTCTTCGTCGATGGGGTTCGGGCCGGGGCCCAGGTCCACTGTTGCCTTGTTGCCTTGAACCGCCTGCAGCCCGACCCTGATGCTCTCCAGCGCTTCACCCAGCCCGACTTTGATCTCCTTGAACTCCTGCGTGACAAGCGACAACCGTCCAAGCAGGTAGTTGAGGTTCTCGTCCACCTCGGTCATGCGGCCTGCGATCGCCGACACCTTTCCGTTCATGCCTTCCACCGACGTGGCCGTGCTGTTGACGAACATGTCCGTTTGCTGCTGGAGCGTGGCCAGCGTGGAAGCCGAGTCGGTGAGCGTCTGGTACATGATTCCGATCTGCCTCCACACCTGGCTGATTTCCGTTTCGATCTTGACGCTCAGGTTGGCCATGCCCACGGACTGCGCGTCCAGCACTGTCTTCAAAACCCGTTCCAGACCGGCGTTCACCGAGTCGTTCAGCTCCTTCGACCGGTCGTTGATCACCGCGGTCACTTCCATCAGTATCTGGTGCGTGCCGTACTCAATCCTCCGCTTCGTGTCCAGCACGTTGTCCGCCGTCTGCACCAGCACTTTCTCCACGTCCGACAGTGTCTTCACCTCGTTCGACATCAACCGGAAGCTGTTCTGCACGTCATCGTGGAACGCGGTGGCCGACTCGGCCACTTCCGTCAGCTTGGCATCCGACACCGCGCGCTTCCGCTCGCCGTCGTCCATCCGGTCCGACAACGACTTGACTGCTTCCATGACCACGTGTCTGGTCTCTTGTACCAGCTGAGACGTGGCGTTCGCGGGCTCCGACACCGTGTCTTTGTTATTGGAGCTCTGGTCGATAATTTTGTTCAGCAGTTCAAAGATGACCTCGTTCGTCACGTTGGACTTGGGAGCCTGTTCCAGAGAATCAAATCGGGACTGTAACGCACTGATTTGTTCTGACATGGTAGTCAGCTTGTTGTCGAAGGCTCGGTACAGTTGGTTGGTGGACTTTTGGTCCTCTTTCAACATAGACTTGACCTCAGCCTCACCGGAAACGATAAGCTTGTCCAATTTCTCCAACATAAGATTCGTGCTGTCTCTATCGGCAGTCTGAAAATTAATTTCAAAATGAACGACCATTTCTAACATGGGATATTTTTTCACTTAGGTTTTTGTTTTCATTTTATTTTATTTTATTTTCATTTTATTTGAAGCCTTAAAATAATACAAATTAAATTCATAACGCTTTTTCTTTTTATTTAATTTATAATCTATCGGATTAACTCTTCTCTCGCGTGCTTCTTAGTAACGACTCGGATTTCGGAATTTATAGTTAAATAGCAAATCGAATTGTAATCGTTTTATTAAAATTTTTTCTCGAAAAATATCACTAAGACATATTATAATGTTCTAAGCTCAACGGTTTTATCGTAATCTTAAACGATAAAAAATATCGACGTTATCGATGTGTAGAAAACCGCGACATCGATAGAGAATAATATTCTCTAATAGTGTGTTATTCCTAATTACTAATTTGTAAGTCTTTTCGTTGTGTAAGTTTCTCACCCCTTCTGTTTCTGCTCTCGTCAATGCGCTCATACTTTCTTCCAATCTTTTGATGGCCGTCTCGAGTTCCTTGTCTTCTACGAACTGATCCCTCTGTTTGTTCACGATCGTCAACAGCATGTTTTGCATTTGATCACCCGATTGTTTCTCGCGCCGTTCGTGTCTCTCCAATTTGTCCACGTTATCGCGCAACGAGTGCGCGAATGAATATATTGCCGTCCTGATGTCTTCGTGCCTATACATATTATTATATATTTATTTACAGATTTATCGTTTACAATTATTTACTTATAATATTGTCGATGGTGAAAAGACCAAGTGTTACGTGACACACAAAAATAATTATTTTCAGGAGCGACTAGTGATTATAGTTTTGTTAATAGTTAAATGTTAAAAATGGTTTTTTTAATCTTAATTTGAATTAGTTATACCAAAAGAAACGATTTCCGGGTTACGTTACCTACACGGAAACAATGTGTATCTATTATTATGTCTTTATCAGTAGTTGTTGTATCGGTTAAAATCCATATTACGTTGGTAGTGTGGTTCATACCTATTACCTATGTCATAATTATTTGGCCTTTCTCCCGTTGTTATAATATATTATAAAATTATATTTCTCGCGATTTCGACGAATGGAAAAATACGCTAAGAAATACACTGAAATCACAGAATAGATAAATGCCAAAATGCACAATATACTCACGTGGCCTCTTGGGCGGCGAAAGCTAATTGAAAATCTGCGACGGCCAGCAGCCACAGGTAAACAGTAAAAGTGACGGTTTTCGACCACATCGTGTCACTGTAATAATACAATATTATATTATCCTATTAGAGTTCCGATGACAATATTTCGGTACGGATTGCGAGCGACTAAAACGTTTCGTTTTATCTCGGAATAAATGGGCTCGTTTCCATTGTCCCCCGGAACGAAATACAAATAATATGATATATGTGTGTGAACGTTAAATGTTTATAAATCAATATTATTTGTACGCTGTGCGTGTGATAAGAACCCACGATCCGTTTTGTTCCGTTTCAGAGCGGAAGCGTAGATGATAGTCGTGGTGACTGGGGACGTGCGATCGATAAATTGAAATACGACAAAATAGTTCAGCCAATATAAGTGTAATAAGTAACCATATTATATTATATAGGTTTGCTTGGTACGAAATAAAAATCGAAAATATTTGCAAACGTATTAATTGTCATAGTTTTGACGACTAATGCATTGTAAATAATATATATATAACGTGTCACATTGTTGGTTTGCGGTCTATTATTATTAATACATTAACCCTATGAGGTTGGACTAGACTATATTCGTTTTGCTTAGTTTGTTTTCTAGAACATTTTTTATTTCAGCTGTTACGTGAAATAGGTCAACACACAATGTGCGTGAATTATTTCATCCCTTGTCTCCAAGGCATAGTGGTATACGAGTGTGTTTGATAAAAAAAACGAATAGCAGCCCTACCTCAAATAGGCGGTACCGAAAATGATTGATATTGGATTTAAAATCTTATCCCCGGAAAACTTTGAAAATACGTCATTATTTTTTAATACGCTTACATTTCATTAAAAGTAAAAAGTTCAATGTCCTGCAATGTTCATTTCCTACGAATGCATAATGCACAGTTGAGTTATTGATTATAAAGTAAAAGTCTGATAATAAATTACTAGAATGACAAATAATATATTATTATAATATATATTCAAATTTTACGTTATCAGAATATTTTATATAAGTTATGTAACCTATGCCTAACCGATTCTATACATTATTACGGAAAAGAATAAACCAATGGCCTTAGCTGCTGAAGTTTAATTTAATTAGATCAAAAAAAAAAAATAAAAAAATATTCTACTTAAAATCGTTTGATGTTTCTATATTTTAAGAATTAAATGTTATACTTACAGGTTTCTTGAAATTTCCACAAACGCTGAAAAATATATCCATACGCAGTACACTAAAATAATGACATAATATAAACAATAGTTTTTTTTTCATATTTTAAAAAAACAAGCCGTTTAATTTAGGATTCAATATTACTTACATAAAACCAACGTCCTCGTGCATTACCGGTATAGTAAAATGTAAAATGCAATTGGTATGATACTTACGACAATCGATTTCAAGAATTCATACTATTAATTGATAACTGAATTATTATACTATACCGATCGCTAACCCCGCTATATTACAAAACATACACAGTATAAGGTAAGGTAAATAATTAATATATTTACGTTTCTTCATGCTTATTTTTTAATAATAATGTTACTCGTATTTAAAAAGCCATTTATTCGGATACAAAGTTCGAGGTCAAACTACTAAGTTGTATTAAAAAAATTAAAATATTAAAATAAAGTAAATATATGTAGGCTATACATATTACATATATTACCGTTATAGCATTAATGACATCTGAAAAATATTATAAAGGTACAATTTAACAAAAAAAAAAAATATAACCAACATCAATCACACAATAATTAGGAGCAACCTTTTTTTATTCGGACATTTAACTTTAAAAATAACAGTGTATTATTCGTTTCACCTTTAATAGTACCAATGTACGTTTGAATGTGAATAATATTATAATAACATTTTATAAGTTACTGTTTTGAACAACATATTCGTGTTTTTCAACTAGGAAACTTAAATATAACCTAAAGAAGTATTGTATACCAAAAAAACGTGGGTTTAAACGTAGTTCATTTATCAGGTTCAAAATTGTATCCTCCTTAGTCAAAAACTTAAAAAAAGTTAATTTATTGTTCTTTAATGTCTTATTTTTTAGGTAGAATCAACAAGATAAACACATGTTTGAGTTTGACATATATTGCGAAAATTGTAAAAAGACGTAAAGATAAGATTGTAAAAAAATGAGTACCTACATTTTGTAGAAATAAAACAAAAATGTTCCCAGAAATGTGATAAAAATGGATGTGCAGTGAAAACTGTCTAAAGCGGAATCGCAAGGGACCAACCAATAAAACAATCAGTTCAGTTGACTTAGTCATATAAATATCGTAATTCGTAATAGATACTGCGTATTATACATTTAATTAGTGTTTAATCGTTAGGCTGTAATGCATAAAATATATTATTCATGATTTCGACGCCTATACAGTATCTACGTTGGTATTGAATTTAAACATGCAAAAATAAATATGGTTATTCTATAGACAAGACGTGTAAACTATATTTGAACAATCATATCGTATGAGATAAACTTCAAAGTTCAAAGCACACTATGATAGAACAAACTAAAATATCAGGCCAAATATTAGCATTTTTGTGGACGGATTTTTACGCAACCATATTATTTAAATTATTTATATTTATTCATAATTCCATTATATTATTTGACATACCTATATATTGCTGGTGATATTTTGCCAAATATTATTTGATTTATGATTTGGCACATTGTTATTTTATCGTGGGTACAGAAACTCATTAAGTACACTACAAATAAATATTGTTTTTTGAAAAAAATTACAATATATAATAAACTACAATGGGAATGGACAATTTGTATCGGTCGGATATATTCAATATCTAAACGCTCGTTAAGCTGATTGTATATATTTCATGTTCAATAATAATATAATATACATTATGTGTATTAGGAAATAATATTATTAATAATGAACTTGTAGTAGGTATGTTGTAGCCTATATGTATTAGGTATACCTACATCCAGACGATAGCCGATCGGTGTTATACTCTGCTATCTTAGGTATATAGACTAAATGAGAATACTGAGCGCAAAGCTATACCAGGCAAATAATATGGTTTTATTTCTGTATTGAAAACACATTTGGGTATAGCAACAAGCACAGCATCCATACGGATTTAAAATTGATCACAGGTCAGATTTTAAATAGGTCATATCTTAAACGTTTTGGTAGTTTTCCAGATAATCTGTTGTTTTTTTTTTAACTAAACCTTGATCATATTTTGGGCAGGTTCACTCCGTACACCACACAGAATCGTATTTTTATTCAATATTTATCATTGTCTCCGAATATAAGGACGCACACTGCAGTAGCCCCCCACTCGAGAGGCAGCCGTACTTGAGTTGGATTGGTAAAAAAATGCCAGGTAGATGAAGTGATTATTTTACTCCAAGGGTTATAACTTAAATTAAATCGTCATACCTGGTTAAAATACATATAAATTATCGTTAAACTATGTTTTTAGTAAGTAAGTACCTATTAAATAGATTTATATATTTATGTAACTACATAATTTAAACTAAAAAAATAATAATAATCTCTCATGGGGAACCCGCTCTGCTGTAAATTAGATGTTTTGAATTGAGCCATTGACTAGGACTAGTATAGGTCTAGTCCTCACAGTAGCTTATCAATACGGTGAATACTCTATTGTGCATCTAATTCTGGGTTAAGGGTCTATTAGCAGATAGTTAACTTTACTTGCAGTTGGTCTTAATACAATACTTTCATTTACAAATGTTTGTCTATAATTTCTCAAAACCTGCAATCAAATGTTACACGTCTACTATTCTTAATATGTTCAAATTGATTTGGTATGTCAACTGTCCTTTAATGCTTTTAAGGAGATTTGTATATTCTAAAACTATAAATATCATATAAAATATGTAACATTAAAATTCAATTATTTTAAATTCTGAGCGGAACGATGAATGTATTCATTGGTTTTTCAATGCATATATTATGTTCAAATTTTAACGAAATTGGATATTTAAACTCGAAAAATAACAATTGTAGTTATTTAATTATGTTGTAATTCAAAAAATATTATTCATAAGAATTCGAAACTTTTCACCAACACGTTTTTATTATTTTAGTTCAGACAATGAAATTTTCAATATTTTCAATTATTTTTAAGATATTTTAGCTATTTATACCACGAAACTATTTTACTATTGACATATTTCTTCAGTACTTCGGAATTGACTTTTTATTATATTAAATATGCGCTATGATTTTGCAATATAAATATACAATGAAATAGTTTTAGAAATATGGCCACCTCTCATAGTGATTTTTCGTATACAATAATTTATCATTGAATTAAATTTGGCACATCCAATACAGTGACCTATTTAATGACGATAGGTACACTCGACACCTACTATACAGAAATACAACTTTCCTGGTTTTTTAAAAAAAATACTTACACATGATTAATGAAATGTAATTAGAGAATTAATATTCTTTTTTAAACTCTGGTCTACGATAAGCAGAGAAGTACCTACCTATCCTATACAATTTGATTTGGTATTAAAGTATATAAATTAGCAGTTAATGTTGCCTGGATAATATTTCTAATACGCACTCATGATAAATAATTAAATCCAATTAATGTTTATATTATATTATTATTAGGACTATTAAGCATGAATGTCTTAAAATAAATAATCTACTTATGTTACAAATTATAATGCAACGAATACTTATATTATATTATAATAGTAATTTAAATACTCGTAATATGCAATTGAAAATTAAAATATTAAAGAAAACATTCATGATCCGATGCGCAACATACGTAAATAGATTGTGTATTTGATCATCGATGCGTATTGGATTAAAATATAAATAAAAGTAAAAATGTGTATATATAAAATATTACCTATTATAATATAGTATACTTACGACGTTGTGTAATATTGGCAATATTTCTGCAAGAAATTAACGATATTTTTCCTGTTTATTATGTGTATTTAAATTATAAACTATGGACTGGAATGCAGAAAATAAAATTATGATAATAAAATCAATTGGCTTACATCCCAATTGGTTTTACAAATATGGGATTATGCAAAGTGTCTATATACCTATATACAAGTGAAAATAATTAAAAACTTTTATTTTATTATTCAGTGCTACATTTTTGTTATGTGACACAATTATTCAGCATGATACTTGTAGGCAGATAATAATATCAAATACCTAGATTATGTGATTACAATATGCAACATCATATTGTATGTTATTAAACAAAAAACTCAAAATCATGAGTTTTTATAGTTTCATACTCGCATTGAAGTAAAATTATAAAACAAGTAGGTACCTACAGAGTTTTTAAACAAGAGTTTCCACATTTAATGCTTAAATAGCTTAAATCGAGTAGGTAATAAAAAATAGCCTATTATAGTATGTAGTCAAAGTTAAAAAAAAACAAAAAAA
The DNA here is from genome assembly GCF_019925205.1 of Metopolophium dirhodum. NCBI lineage: Eukaryota > Metazoa > Arthropoda > Insecta > Hemiptera > Aphididae > Metopolophium > Metopolophium dirhodum. The sequence continues at coordinate 22,620,373 of NC_083568.1, forward strand.
AACAGACACACAATAAATGAAAAATACAAATATTATTTATATATTTTTTATAGGTCTACATAATATACAGTACTATAAGTACATGCTTATAAAACCATATAGTGCGTTTATTTAATTTTCATCGATTAATCAGTTACATTAGTATAATGTGTTTAAATTAATATTCATACGATGGTACCTACTACTCAATGATCACAATCATACGTACAGCACTATGATATTATATACCATTTACATAGTAATCAATTGTATACGATAAACGAGAATGTGTGGCCTAAAGTAAGTACAAAGAACATAAATAATATAATATATTATAATATTATTATATATTTTTATATCATAAATCAATAAACTAAAGTCAAATTGAATTATATGAAGGAGCAAAGGTTGTATACGTCATTGTATATATGTCTGTATGGCTATATGTGTTAATGCAAGATTTTAACATTAATAAGTAATAAAATATGACGTAATAGCAGTCTTTTGTTTTGCAGGGTTGAAATTTCAGAAATAAAAAAATATCAATAATAAATATCATGTATACCTAGCATAAAATAATATCATTAAATGTTTAAAAAACAATTACGCCGAAACAATAATTATTTTGTGCGAATAAAATATTTTAAAACGACGAATACGCCCAATGACGATTATTTAAATACGCATATGGGTCAGTTGACTTTTGAACTACGTGATATCTTGTTGTTTTTTCATCTGCCCTCCTATAAAATCCCGCGGGAAACTGAATTTAAGCTCAAATTATTTTTCTCGCACTCTTTGTTACCATGAAATCTTTGTTCGTAAGTATCTGCCGTCAAAAGAGCTAATCGTACTTACACATATTTTATATTATTATTATTATTATTATTATTATAATTACCAAAACCGTGATTATTCATAAATTGCACGCGACGCATATGAATTATTTCATTAGATATTAATAATAATAAAATATATTATTACTATCGTTTACATGCGACATCCATTGTGTTCTTCTTAGTACTTACGACATCGAGATGTGTTTCAGGAAGTACCATCGATCTATATATTCGATACTTATCCTTGACCAAGGGGTATATGATTCCTATGACACGAACGGACAATTTGCGTCCCAAATAATATCTATGGAAAGCGAAGAGGATAAGGACCAGCTCACCGGACAGGATAGTACTACTAAAGCACAGTACGTGTACACTGTATACGGATAATACAGGTCACTCCGCAATTTTGGGTAGTAACGTAACGCAAATTACAAATTAATGGAACGAAATTACTTTTCTAGTAACGCTGTGGTAATTGCATTATATTGTATTTAAATTAACGCAATTGTAACGAAATTAATTTTTAAAAGTAACTTTTGAAGTAACGTGTTTTTTCGACGTTATTGAAATTAGTTACGAATGTAGACAAAAACTAGGGGCTAGGATATAAGAGAAAAATTAAAATCAATAACATTTATTTACGACTCCAAAAGTTTTTATAATAAATAATAATCAAAAATATTATTAAAGATTCTAGGAATTAATACTTATGCATATTCTTCATGTAAAACATTAAGTCATTAACGAGCAAATTCTATAGTGGAAAACGTTTTGTAGTGCGAACGCCAACGATTGAAACGCTGAAAAGGTTGAAATTCATAAGCACTTGGTATAATTGTGGTATAAGCCATAAATAAATAAACCAATGGTACTCTGTGATATAAGTCCGTGAAAACCACGATTATATATTATATAATTGTTTTAGTAAAATACATACATACCACAGATATATAAAACATACAAATGTTTGATATTATTATACCCAGGTAGGTCTTGGTTATTGGAACTGAACAGACAAAACGCTGGGTCATGGCTTTCGCAATATTTACAAACGTTTACTTCATTTTTCAGCAAAAAGACAGACCGAATTTCTCTGTTATCAAACGTTTCCAACGTTTTCTGCTATAGAATTAGGCATCAGCTCAATGTACCTACTACATAATATATTCATTATGAACTTATTTTGTAATAATTTTTGAAAAATTAACGTAACGTGGTAAAAATAATGTCGGGTACACGAATGTAATTTAAATAAAAATATTTAAAGTAACAAGTTACGTAATTTTATTACTTTTCAAATGTAATTTACCCAAAACTTCCGTTTCGTTACTGCAGTCGTGTACGTTGCGGGTCCATCGTCATCGCTTGCTGCGTACACTGCTGGTGAATAAAAATTTGGTACAACGGTGCATTGTTGTTGTTTTTTTTCGATCATAAAATATAATATGTTTTATGTTTCAGAGAATTACCTTTCAAAATTGAAGTTGAAAACCGTTTTACATATGTTTCTTTGGGAAACTTTGAAAAACTTTGAAAAAAAAATGTATTTCTTTAAACAAATAGATTATAAAAGTAATTATAGGTACTTCCTATTTTGTACATAAATAGTAAGGTTATATTTAAGAAATTAAAATATAAGTTTGCAAGTATTTGCAAGTATTAAATCAGCATTCGTTACACCATTCTATATTTATTTATAATTATCCCATATCAATATGATACACCTTACTATTTTTAAATGGCAACCTACTATATGTTGCACGGGAAAAAAAAATTACTATAATATTATAGTTAAACAAATTATAGTAAATATAACTATTTAATAGATAAAATAACTAAAATTATTTACTTATTATTAATATAGAAATATAGTTATTAGTTATGGTTGGGTTTACTATATTTTATAGTTAATGCAGTTTTTAATGTTTGAATTAACTAAAAAATATAGCTAAAATAGCATATTTCAGTTCGAATAGCTATAATAACTTGACTATTCAATTTTAGTAAATCTGATTAATCTTATAGCTATCCCTATAGAAATTATAATGTACAGTCAATCCTACTACTTTTATAGTACAAACAACTGTTTTGTTTTTTCCGTGTGGAATCGGTCAATACTATTTAGATTGATTCCGATTAATAATTTTAAATAATTTATAAATATGTTTTAATTTCTCTATATTTTTTAAGGAATTGTTCAATAGCGTCTATAGCGTCTACAAATTATTCTTGCACCGCGATTCTATGCAACATGAAGTTTTCTTATTACTGCAGGTGACTTTCTTTGTGTTAGTAAATCTTCTGCTTGTATAATTATTCGGACTGTTAGCACAGCTATTGCAGGACTATTCCATAAAATTTTTTTCATAATTTCATTGAAATATTTCAAGAATAGTGAAATTTTCAATTTTGAAATATTTCAATTGATAAATTTCAAATTTCCCTATTAATAATATATACTTTACCTCCTAATTATGAAAATAATTTACACGATTAATTAATATAAAAATAAACATTATGAGAAATATTGCTTATGATGATGCATATTATGAACAAATTTACTCTTTTTTACTACCTAGCAGATACATATTTTTTATGTATCACATAAAATAATTACAATAACATTTTAGGAAGTCATAATGCTGAGTATTTTCGAAACCAAAAATTATATTTTTCATTAAACGACTTAACAGTTGTTTCACCGGATTTAAAAATAATGGATATTGTAGCTCGCTGACCAGGATCTTGCCATTATCAAACAATTTTCAGAAATTCGATTTTTCATAATCAACTTGCTAATGGTAAATAGGGAAATAGCTTAATTGTTGCAGATAATGAATATAAAAATACCAGTCATATTATGACTCCTTTTATAAATTCAAGAGAAAATATTGAAGAGCTATATAACGAATCAATAATTATAATCAGAAATTCAGTAAAAAGAACGTATGGAGTTCTTAAACGTATATTCCCACTTTTATCTCTTGGTCTACGCTTGATGCTAACTTCATAACTACAAACTATTATTTTTAAGTTTACACTCGTAATATTATTCTTTTGTTTAGTCAGACGTTTAAACCATAATAGTTCAACAGCTGTTTTCAGTTGGGTAGCGACTTTGTGTTATCTATTTTACAATAGGAAAAGCAACTATTAAAAATATTTGAATAGTGAACACCTCTTTTATTTGATTGTTTAAAATAAAGATAAAAGAAATAATCAAGGGAGTAATAAAAAATACAGACAAATATAACATTACTCACTGGTAGTTTAAGTATACGCGTACATACCTGCATGTGTTAACTCAAGATTTGAACAATAATAAGCAATAAAATATGACGTAATAGTAGTCTTTTGTCTTGCAGGTCTGAAATTTCAGGAATAAAAAAAGCAATAATATCATGTACATAGCGTAAAATAATATCATGAAATGTTTAAAAAACAATTACGCCGAAACAATTATTTTGTACGAATAAAATATTTAAAACCAGCAACGACGAATACGCCCAATGTCGGTTGTTTAGATACGCATATGGACCAGTTGACATTGAACTACGTGATCTGGAGCGCACTTGTTGTTTTTTTTCATCCGTGCTCCTATAAAAGCCCGGGGGCAACTGAATTCATGCTCAAATTATATTTCTCGCACTCTCGGTTACTATGAAATCTTTGTTCGTAAGTAAAAGATCTAATCGTACATACAATTAATATCTTTTTTTATTATTATTATAATTACCGAAACCGAGATTATTCATAAATTGCGTGCGACGTATACTATGAATTATTTCATTAGATATCAATAAAAATTTAATATATTATTGCTATATCGTTTACAGGCGAAATCTGTTGTATTCTTCTTAGTACTTACGACATCGAGATGTGCTCCGGGACGGTTGGGTACCATCGATCGATATAATCCAAGTTTCTCCTTGACGGACGACGGTGATGAGGTGTACACGATTGGTACGACCGAGTCGGATGGTACAACGGAAGATAATACTTGGGAATACGATGGAGATGACGCTACTGACGCGACCACGGACGAAATACCTTTGGAAACTCCAGTGCCTCATATCGACCAGCTCGCCGGACAGGATGATACTACCAAAGGACAGTTCGTGTGCACGAACAAGACAGGCTGTTCCGATCCCGCCGTGGACGTTGCGGGTCCATAGTCATCGCATGCGGCGTACACTGCTGGCGAATGAAAACTCGGCGAATTGTTGTTATTGTTGTTGAGTTTTTTTTTTGTTATTTTATTGATCATGAATATTATATTTTATGTTTCGGAGAATTACCTGTGAAAATCGACGTCGAAAACCGTTTCAAAAATGTTCACTTGGAAAACGTTTGTTTGTATAGTAGGTATAATTAATGACGTTTTCGACGGATAATCCGGAAACCATATTCTATGCGTGATAAGTATTATGTTGTAACTCGCAGGAACGAAAGAAATAATTAAATTGTATTATATATTTTATAGAATTGTTTTATTAATTTTTTTGTTTAACGTGGACTAGTCTTTAATAATATTATATAAAAAACAAATCGATTGAAGAACAATATGTTACATTTAGTATTTTGCTTAGGGCTTAGCTAAAGGTGCGCATCAGTTTTGACTGAACGTGTAGCTGAAACCGTCTGGAGATCTGTTCAAGTTGAATTTGCCGGAAGCGTGGTTGACGTTGTATGACGTGGGCGGTGGGGTCGGGGCAGAGTTCCATTGGTTCCATTTGGCAGTGGTTGGGATGGAGTTCCATTGGTTCCATTGACTGTGTTTTGGCGCCGCAGTCGATGGAGCGGAGTTCCATTGGTTCCATTGGCCGTCGTTAGACGATTCTGAACTCCATTGGTTCCATTGGCCGTCATCAGACTTTGCTGCTTCAGCGTCTGAGCTCCATTGGTTCCATTGGCCATCATCGGACTTCGATGCGGCTTCTGAGCTCCATTGGTTCCACTGTCCGTCGTCGTACTTGGGTGTTGTTTCTGCGTTCCATTGGTTCCATTGGTTTGGGACCGCTGGTGCTTGGTTCCATTGGTTTGGGACCGCTGGTGCTTGAGACCTAAAATAAAATCGAAATAAATTTAAAAATAAAAACTCACGTTTCGGCTTAAAGTTCACCATAGGTAGAGGACAGCATAGTATAATAATATAGGCAGTTTAATAATACGAGTATGAAATGAAAAACGGACGTTATATAGGGTATTGTAATTGTTTGTAGGATACAGCCTACGACGGACCTATATGGTTTAAACTTTTAAACTGTCATAATAATGCGGCAAACAATTAACAATCCATTTTCAACCAAATAATAAAATTGTAATTATTTGTTAAGCATTATAGAAATTGTATAATGTATGTCAAGACCATCGTTTTAGTGTTGGAAATAATAACAAACAGTACCCATTATTATAATACATATACGTCGCGTCCATCCACCATTATATATAATATTATATTGTTTTATATCCGGCTGCAAACGTATAAAATATAATCGTACCTATATACAGAGGACGACTATAATATTATAATATATAGGTAGGTATAGTAGAACGCGCATTGAAATTATATATTTTATATAATTATGAACGAAAAGTGCAAATAAAATAATGTGAACGCGTATACTATCGAGTACCTATATCGGATAAATTTTTTTAAAAATAAAACACTTATCCTCCCCCCACCGAGAGTCACGGATATTATTGTACCACCAATGTACACACGTGCGCGGACGATGGTAGCGATCTCGCGCTCTAACCTCATATATATATTATACTTTTTGGAACTGTGCCGCGATTACGACCGTGGACGTCCACCCGTGCTGAAGTATAGATCGCGAGCAGCAACAGTCAGAAACTATTATGGAAACAAGCACTTCTATACTCATAAAACTGTCACGGCTAGCAAATTGCGCGTCGTCAGCCGAGCTATAGACGACGCTCGTAATTGGCCGTCACTTCAACCGGCGCGCGCGATATAAAAATGTTAGAAAAAAAAATTGGGCGTGTGCATCGCGGTCCCTTACGCTGCCGAGTGCGGCCCTCTATTTATTATATCGAGTCCGAAAAGTTAAATGTCCGCAACCGGTCTACTACGACCCTCGACTGGGTAAGGGGCAGAAGATGGGTAGCCGGTGGTGTACTCACCATTGGTCTTGTTGCCATGAACCCGACTTCGGTGCGGGTGCGGCGGGTGCAGCGACTGGAGACGGGGCTACCGGCAAGTGATCGCCGGTGGCCTTGAAACCGTCCTTGCCGGCGGTGTAGCTGACTGTGCGCCTCTGGCCGTTGGGGTCCACGTAACTGTAAGAGCCTCGTCTGTTACCCTCAGCGTCCGCCTCTTCCTTGAACTCCACACCGTCACCCTGCGTGTAAGAGGCACCGAACTGACCGTTGTTGGACAGGTACCGGGCGTCGGTCAGTATGGCGGCGTTCTGCTGGGCGGGGGCTGCCAACGCCACCGACGTCAACGCCATCGAGACAAATACCTGCAATCGCCATGGGTATGTGGTGTAAGAACGATCGTCACAAAGTACAATATCGCGGGGTTGGGCCGACAACTTTCGAACATATGTTATTTTAAAGGACTTATATCGATTTCTACGTCTTTAAAATATCATATAATAACTATACGACAAAAGCCATATAAGACCCGATTCGAAACTTTAAAAATACGCACCGCAGTGAAATCATATAAATATATTTCTCGATTTGAGTGTATCGTACCAAAGAAAACGGCTTAGTGTTTAGCACTATCAGTGTATCGTATTGAAACGTTAAAAGGTATATTTTAAAACAATATTTTATCAATATCAACTAGATTTTATCATATATTTAATATTATACTATGTGCTTAAAGTATCGATAAACGAGAATAATTTGTATTCATATTATAGGTAGGTACTATAGTGAACAAGACTTGCATGGCACGAATTGAATTAGAGTTGCAGTTAAAATGCTATCGGTCGTTTTCAAAGTGTTTTTGTTTAAAAATGTAACTTAGAATATTTTTAAAATAAATGCATCGTCGTACACTTTAAAATATAACTCAATAGTTTTATCGATCGAACGAAGTCTCTATTCAAATGTATTATATACAGACACCGCGGAGTTTATAAAGTATAATAGTATAATATATAATTTTATTATAGTGTTATACAATGTACTTACGACAAATCGGCTCATGATTTCTTCAATATTGTCTTGTACTACGGCAACTAGTAAACGAGAACTGTACTATCTGGTGTCTGTGGATAGCGTATTTATAAAAGATCGTCGCCCGAGTCCTGATTGCCTTGCATTGCGAGCAAGGTTAACGGATACGCCCTAAGGAACCGAAGATAATGGAGGGAAACATTATCGATGTAAAATTAAATAATAATAATCATAAAAAAAAAATCCGATCGTTCCATTTACGTAGTGTTTGACTTCCTGGGCGAAATAATGCTTAACCAGACCAAAACGAGATCAATCCAAACGGGTAAATATAATATGCGATGGTGATTGTTAATATGAATTTTTTGAAGGGCAACGAATGCCTGAAGTGTACGAAAAAATTCCTCGAGACGTGTTTTTATTTTTCATTATTTCATGGGCGTGCCCCAAAGAGTGCATCGGCTGAGTCGCCACTGTGTGCGTGGGAAGTAAGCGAGTGTATTATTGTTTAGTAAAATTACATTTCTAAATGTATTCGTAACTTATGATTATTATGATTATTTATTATTATTTATATTGCATAATTTATTCGATAAATACGCGTCCCAAGTCTGGCGCCAATTGTATGAGTACTATAATGTACGTAGCCAATGATATTATTATCTAAAAAAAGAACAAAAAAAACACAAAAATGTGAGTTGACCAAAATTTAAGTACCTATACACAGTACACACGTACCATAATTTCTATACAAATATCAAAATAAAAATAAAAATAATGTGTACCTATATAGACAATTTCCGATTAACCAATGACAGTGAAAGTACATATAATGTTATAAGTAAATACTGCGAATACCTATGTATTTATTCTATAGGTTTTATTCTATATTTGTATAAATTACAATAAAACGTGCAGTACTGCAGTAATTCAACTTTGTATTCATAAATTTTAAACGCTTAACTGTTCAAATTTCTATTCTAGTAATTGAAGATAAGTACCTATAATACTACCTGCACCAATCATGGTATCACAGATGCTTACGATTATTTTTAGATACATATAATTGCGATGTCTTAAAGCTTTTAAATTATTTGAATATCATGTTGGTTTTAATTATACATGTTTGGTAAACGATGTACAATGATCAAATAACATATACTTATTTCATCATCTCTTGGAGTTGTAAACCCAAGTATTAAAATATATTATGCTTATGAAAACTTGAAAATATTTTATTTTAGTGATGTCTATTTGCCGAATGTTAACATTGACACTTTGTGTTTATTTTATTTTTAATTCAGATTTTTCAGATTTTGCATTTATTTTTTACAGTCATTAACTATCAATGTAATCGCGCATATAATAATCAATTGTGTTTGAATATTTAAAGGGTAGTAATAATATTATTTTTTCGATCATTTTCTTCTTAAAATTTTATTTTTTATTTAATAAATGCCCATATAACTTTTGGGTAGAAAATATAAAGAACAGAAATAAAAGAGTAAACACATATTAAATAATACCTTAAACTAATCAAATTAAGCAAATGATATATACATGGTACATGGTCTATAAAAAAGAGAATTTGGGATCCAAGTTTGCTATCTGCATACATAGACGGAGTGGTTGGTTGATAGCATAGTTATTAGAATGAAACCTTGAAATGTAGAATGGGACACAACAAATTATAAAATACTTCCAACAAAAAATTTCCTAAAATATTTAAAAATGATTGATGACAACCGAATGTATTAATTTTTATTCATCGAAATAAAATCTTACACTTTCTATATAATAATATTTTGTTAAATTTATTTTACTTAAAATCGATTCATGCTTTATATTATGCGATTTTACATTTCATACGGGTACCTATATTATAGGTTATATTTTATGGTAATAATCCAACGATAATCCACCGAAATATATTCGCATACATTATTATTTATTACATTAATTAATTTCAAATTTAATTTGTGAGACTTGGTGACTCCAAACCCATAGCATTAAATAATGAAAAAGTGTACTGATCTAGTGATATACTGATGTTAGTGACAACGGTGTACAATGAACGTAAATATACAAACAGTATATTATGTAAAATTTAGATTTTAATTTCAAGTAATAAAACTGAGTGCCTTCCCTTATCTGTCAGTCTCGCTATGTAAATATCTTAAATCAAAATTACTTATTGTACAGATGTTGTATAGATTGTAATTAAATATTTTTAATAAAAAAAAAAATTATCATTATTATATTATTAGAATGTCAAAAAATATGTTTGCATCTTAAAATATGTATCAGTGTAGTATGAACGAACCTTGATAATATAATTAGGCGAGAATAAATTACAGAGCGTTCAATTATATGGGTAGGTATAAGTATTATATTATATTAGTAATACTAATGAATAATATTGAATAATGATACATAATAATATAATACCTACATGTTGTGCGAAACGTAACAATATTTTACACATTTTAAATATTACTATCTTAAAAACATATTGATGGCATGTAAAAAATATGATTTGTAAAAGATTCGTTTTGGTGAATGTGATTTAATACGTACCTATACATTTTAACATTTTATAATATTATACGTTATTACGTGAAAATTAAAAAAAAAACGAAGCTGTGTTATATTCAAATAATTTTTGATCATTACATAAAACATTCTGAACTACTTGTTGCTATATAATATTATGTACGTTGGTATAAATAATTATCGTTGAATGAGTACAATGCCACGCAAAATAATATTCACAAACGCGTTGGCGTTATGTACGATTTGTCAACACATTTAAACCACTTAATGTCTATAATATATTGGTATCTCTTACACGCAAACGTGTGGTGACAATATTCGCGTTCCCGTACGATTTATGAGAAACAGCCATATCATATTATAATAATTATGCTCGTTTTACATCCAGAGCTATTGGATTTACAACATTTACAATGTTTCATGTATAGGTAATATTGTCTAGAAAAACACTTTTTATGGTAGCTAATATTTGAAAAGTGCCACACGAGTATGTGTATTCAATATTGTATGTATAGCGCATGAATATGTATAGAAAAAGGGTACTTTGCACTTGTGTATAGACACTGCCACAAGTATACACAATTCAAATAATTTGGAAATTTGAAGAACAAAAACAGCCCCGCCCACCTGAGTATTCAATATTGTTATTCGAGTGCGATAATAATGCCTCATATTATTTTATAGTAAGTATTATAATATTTACTGTAATAATAACACGTGTCTACACAACACTTCACCCGAGTAGTTTGGGGTGGAGTGAATTATACATGTTTACCCGCCGTCCTTAGTATGACGTGTGTCCGCATATTCTTAGAACTTATTCGTCACTCACGAAGACTTGAATATTGTTTTTTTATTTTTTTGTAGAGAGATAGGACCTACGTTTTGCAGTACACGCAACACTGATCATTATATAGTGATGGGTTTTAAATAATCGCAAAATTATATTTCAACCGCAATAAAAAAAATCTATTATTTACAGTACAATACAATTTTAAGTGTTTCGATTGTCAACATTGTTAATAATTTATGTGTTTTGGGAATAGTAGGGTAGGCATGGTAGGTATATTATACCTAAAGCTATTTTTTTCGAGTGTTTTTAAATGTTATATTGGCCTGGTTTAATTGGTTAGCCTTAAGCATATACTTTCATGTAATATTTTTTAATAATATAATTTATTATTAAGCACAGGAGTCAGATGCAATTTATTTGCTGCACCAAAAGAAACCTAAAATCAATTCGACTAGTATTTTATGAACACCATTACACGAATGACGACAGTAACAATTTATTATATTAAGATCGTTTATTGCTTCTATTATACTTACTGACGATAAAATAGTTTTATTGACCGTGAATAGACCAGAAGCTGTAATAACGGTTTGAGAATTCTGTACTTGAGACATGAAGAAAGTAACCTGCACAGTGCACAATACATTCATTAAAATACATAAACCTACCTATACACGACTTTGCGTATTACATTAACTTGACAAAATCTAAAACTATACAATATAATATTATGTGTGTTTGGTATGAATATTTGTATTGATTAAATTGTAGACGTTCTAGTTGTGCAATATTTAATGTATATTAAGTTAAACTGTATCAACAGATAACTGGTATTTAGTATTTTATATTATTGAAGAAAAAAAATATGGTTAATATTTTATTATAACTTGAGCATCGTAAACAGTAAACATGTTATTTAATCTTTGTAAAGTATATGATTAAGGTGGAAGACGATATTTTTTTATCATTTTTATTAATTATAAGTTTATTGATTTCAATCTATCCACATAGTAATCATACGTATAATACTATATACATATAAAATAAAACAAAAAGTTATTGTTAACCTTTCCAAAACTAAAATCCACCTGTGCCGAAAGAGTGAGATCTAATCAATAACAAGACTTAAACAATGTTTAAAAAAGTTTTTTTTAATAGCTTTTTGTAGGAAAATATAAAAGAAATCAGAGATAACTATAATGTTAAATAACCATTTGAGTTTTAATTTAAAATATGTTCGTCTACAACCTGTAGATATTTGGAGTTTTAATAAATATATTTTAATTCTTAAGCGGTTAAAACAAATGAAAATATAAATATACGAAAAACATTTGACATGTAAGTAAAGGAGGTAACCCATAATCGTAAAAATATTTATTTTTATAGTTTTAATGTCACTTGTAAGCTAGAAAGGGAAATTAAATACCTGTTATGATTGAAACGTTAAATACGATTGTATAAGATTTTATTTATAACATAAATCATATAGTTTTAGATTTAAATTATATAGTAAAAATGTTTAAAATTAAAATTAAAATAAATCAAAAAGTCATATATACCTGTTCAGAGCAGTCTTGAGGTAATTTCCATATCGGTATGTTTCTTAAGTCTGTTATTATTTCTTTGCTCTATAGACAATTGTATAATATAATATTATTTTAATGACAATGATTTTCCTGGCAATAATTACATTTATAAAAAGTTTGCCTTATTATATTATTATTTAGTTAGAGGATGGCTTAGGAGGTCGCGTGTTATAGTTGAAAATTTATTTTTGTATCGGATACCAGGGTTGTTTAAATAATGTTCGTGTGGTCAGGCGAAACTATTTCGTTAATGAGACAGGTAATATGATCTCGAATAATGATGATATTGTGCGTACATGATTGCGGTGTACATAGGTGTTATACGTAAGTATATATTATATAATATCGGTGGTCTCGAATTACTTTATAATATTTAAAATAAGATTATACTAGAGATTCTCAACCTTTTTTTTGACATATACCTCCTTTTTGGATTTATAAAAACTCACCCCCTAAAAATAATGGAAAGCCCCCCTAAAGTCCATTCAGTGACGAGCGTTCCTCTTCAAAGCTCGTAGTAGGGATATTACTGTGTCTGATAATAATTTACTTGTCTCCGTTAAAGCATGTGTTGATGTGTCACGGATTCATAAAATATTTATCACCCAAGATGTCTTTAAAGTTAGCTGTTATAATTATTAGCGTGGATTGTAAAAATTAACATCAACAAACATGTAGCCGCGTAGGTTATTATGCCTTTTTCTTTTTTGACGACGATAGTCGACAGACCAAATGAGCATGACCAATCCGCATGGTTAATTGATCATATTTTTACTTTTGCATATCTCGTCATTTAAAACATTTGCTTTTCATAGTTTAAAATATGTGTTTTTTTTAAATCGTTATTTTAATTTTTAATTAAATAATTTATACCCTTAAGCAAAATTTTTTTTGAAAATATCGATATTTTAATATAATGTTTGATTTTGATATTATTGCAATACTACACAGTCATATGAAACTTTAGGAAAAATACCAACAATATATTATTATTTCGTGTGTAATAGGTTAGCTTACATATCGAACAACTATTACGGCAGGTACACTGTATAGTGTATACAGTACAGTGACGAGTAGTTGCACAAACATAATATTTGTTATGTAATTGTGCGTGTCACGCCGAGCAAACATTCCATAATACAATGGTGAACGGATGGTTAACCTTATTATATTATTTTTTGGTTTTTTATTAAAATATTAATAATTATAACATGTTCGTGTATAATATTCTATTTTTTTAAATGATAGTTATAGTTTATGACGTTTCAACGTTTGTGTAGAATTCACTGTAGATACATGTAGATACCAGGTACCTGGTACCTGCATCATGTGCAATAAAAACATGATCTGTAATTTTATTTTCATACTGCAGTGGGCAAACGTACTCTGAAAAACTAAAAAGGCATTTGTCTCAACTCTCAGTTCGCTGAAGGTGTAATAATAAAACCATTATTTCACGAAATCAACACGCATTTTATGTGCCATGTGCCGTCTTCTATACGGGTCTATCAATCTATTTTTGTATCGTTCTCATGATAGGTGGCAATTGGTGGAGGGGGGTGCTTGGGGGGCATACTCACTCCCAAAAAACATTGAAAGCCCCCCTAAAATTCAATCAAATCCCCACCAGTGGGGCTTATCCATCTCTGCAGCCGTTATGTCTTGTGCCCGCAGTGACGTAGGTACTACCCAAAATATTATGGATCTAATTACAGATTCGGTGAGCGTGTCTGACAGATAGGCGACCAGGTATGTACCGATCCATGCGTGACCCAGGAACATCAACGACTCCAGCATGCTGACGCCCTTGTTCTCCAGCGCCGAGTGCTTGTACCTGTACGTGGGCATCACGTACGTGTCGAAGTAGAACCGGGCAAGGTGCTCGAGGAACACGAAAAGCAGGTACGTGGTGATCCGGGGCCCGAATGCCACGCGTACCTCCTCGACGAGGTCGCAGAGCTGCGCGTGCGCCAGCCGCTCCGATTCCATTACTTGACACGTGATCCGCGGCGTGGACGCGAGCACCTTGGCCACTTCCATGCGCCACCGCGTGCGCAACGACCGGAAGCGAATGCACATCTCGTCGCAGAACAGCAAGTACAGCAGCGGAAATATCGAACTCATGTACCTGCGCGGTAATAAATGACAAAACCATCGAGCATATAGCAGTATAATACAGGCGTGGATCTAGAACATATTGATGGAGGTGGGGGGGGGGGGGGGGGGCATCTTAAATAAAATTTCAGCCTAAGTCTAATAAAAACATTGTACATACTATGTAAGCTAATAAGCAAATATTATTATTTAAAACCCAGACGGCGAACGATAAAAACGGACAATGCATTTTATCGGCTGCCGAAAATAGATATAATAGAAAATTCACCAGTCTACGAGGGGAGCATGGCCCCTTTCCCCCCCCCCCCCCCCCTTGGATCCGCGCCTGCAGGTATACGCATGATATACAATGATTTTATGATATTATTAACAATATACCACAGTGTGTCCCAACTCCCAAGTCCCGCGAGGCCCTAAGTATCTTTGTGATACCGTCACTCATCTACCTATATACAAGATGGATACATATTATTTAAGTGCTGTATTTAACGGTACATAGTAATCAAAACAAATTCCGATTTAATGGCACACATTATTTTTGTTGAAAAAACCTCATTTAGATATTATATAACTGATTTGCCACGGAGATAACAAGGATGATTATGTGGTGCTTTTGGGGCACACTGTATAGGTGGTTCATATTTGCAGAGACAAAGACAATAATACAATATGGCTTGGCGAGTGGGGCACAAACATTTATAGGTAGATCGTAGATATACCTACCCAACAGCACCCAACGCAAAAAAAAAATAGCTGTCGTGTATTATGCAAATATAAGTAGCCAATTTTTGGCATTCGGTATTTTGAGACCGGCGACGCTAGATAGGGTTGATCGGGATTCGGGAAGGAGATTCGTAAGTCGTATATTTATGGTGGCTAAGTAATTGTGTATAGCGTCCCGCGACGAATTGACACGCTCTGAAGTCTGTAGGTGTCTCAGAAAAAGTGATGCCCTACGTGTGTCGTGTTAATGTATTATAAAAATTAGCAAACGGTAGGAAAAAATGAAAAAAGAAAGAGAAAGGTCGATATAATGTTATATTTTTTGTGGGTTTGCGGACGGACATTACAAATCGTTCGCTGAAAAATGTTGCGTTCTATATTTTGTTCATAGATAATCGGAGTACCGGACGACGACATTTTGCTCGACAAATCTACTCCACCACAGTATCGTCAGTAGAAACGCGTCCCGTGTTAGTTTTCATAAAGAAATAATAATATAATTATAGTATTTTGTAGCTCCATTGCCGGTGTGTGCTGTCTTTCAGTTAAATATACCTACGTGCTATACTGTATCGTGTACACACTTATGTAACCCGTACGGCCGCGATTTATTTTTGTAGCGCCGATATAATACATGATGAAATAAAGAAAAATATTTTAACAATAATAGGTTGTTAAGTATAATCTATAGACTCGAGTAGGCAATAATATTACGACGTTATGTAACATTGTATAATGATAATAATAAGAAAACACCATACACCCACGTCTGCACATGTACCTGCCTATATTATTGTCTCTGTTGGTCAATTTCCCTACGTGTGAAAAAAAAAAATATAAACTACTTTCTTCACTGCAGTTCATATTATACACGATTACGAATGTCGGTAAGTCCTTTAAATAAAATGTGTTCGACTTTAACACACCTAATAACTGATTTCAACAGTGCCGTGTGCCCATCTACTATACGTAATACGTATGTGTGCGACTTCAGACGCAGATCGGAGGGGGGGGGGGGTAAGAGCTATATGGTAATAAGGGATTAACCCCCCCCCCCCATGAACGTCTTATACAATGTTGTATTTATAATATAATCTAGTTTCTTAATAAACTAATTAGCTATACATTTATTTTTATTGGAATTCGGTCAATTACAACTCCAACAATATAGGTCATTGCCTAAAAACTGACTGGTGGCGGAGATTGATTTTATCATAATTTGTAATGATTTTGAAAAACTATCTGCTCTAATATTTGTCGGCTTTCTAAAAAAACATCTTTGACCACGTTTCGAAACCATTCTATAGATTTCTAGATCTGCGCCTGCTCGTGGGTTCCTAATAATAAATATTTTAATATAATATCGGTGATGCAATCGTTACATACCTCAAAATCGACTCGTAGAATACTTTGGCCGATATTTTGTTAAGCAAAATATCGATGCAGCCGCACGCAAGCAACGTAAACGTACATCCCAGATAGGCGACCACGTAGTAACGGGGGCGAGTTCTTTGTTCCGTAGGCCGACCGTACTTCGAGTCGAACCGGTTTGTGTTCTCGATGATTTTCGGCAAACGCATGTCGACGTAGATCGACGTCAGTTGACTTAGAAGTTCCCTCAGCATGAAATTTACCGTCCAAAACCACAGAGTAGCCGTTGGATTTCTTATGGCTTTGAACACCAGCAAATAGCATGGCGTTATGTACGTTACCTTGATCGACAAATATTGAAAACACGGTGTGATTAAAAATGTCTACATCCGCTCATAAAAAATGCGTGTCGCAATATTATTCATATTTTATGGCATTACAATAATACATCGTACTATCGTACTGTTTAATGTTTTTTTCAGGTTTTCAAGCAGCTTCCAGCAGACATTTTAAGCTGTCTAATTTTTGAATTTCAGATCAGTTATTATGATGTGTTGTTAGTTTTAAGGATAATTAAAAAAAACTACCTATATGCATAAAATAAAGCGGTTTGTCTTCAAATTAGAACAAAATATTACATTTTTGATTAAATAATCACGAAGGTTAATAATATTGTTTGGCTACATGATACAAATAATATTATTATAATGAATAAAAAATCATCAAGTGGGTAACCGCTCTGCTGTTAAGTAGGTGTCAAGTATACCTCGTCATTGAGTTGGCACTGTAATGGATGTGTTAAATTTGAATTCAATGATGATAAATCATTGTATATGATGAAAAACGATTCTGAGCGAGGACGGTCGAATATTTTGATGACCGAGGTTACCTAATAATTATTTTAATAATAATATTAAGATTTTAACAAATGTTCGTATTTTTTTCCCCAATTATTTTTAAAAGTACTAGGAATTTTCATTTTTGATCTCACTCAAAAATAAAAAGACACAATTGTTTAAACAATATAAAATAATATCATGTAAAGTGTAGCCGCTGGGTTACTCCTTTTATCAAGCAACTCATGTCAACTGTTATTATTACTTATAGCTCATATTCTTATTATAAAAAATCTAATTTACAGATTGTATAAATTCTACTAAAAAAAAAAAAATATATAAAATAATAACATTTATTTTAAATTTAAAATATGTATTAGATGAATTTATTGCTTATTTTCAACTCGGTATATTCGATTGGTTTTTTTTTTTTTTTTTAATAACAAACAGCAATTTTTTAACTTTCTAATTTAATTTAATTGAATCAATGTTTATTAACGAAAGGTTAACTCGTTGTTCGACTCTATTTTACATATTTTTATAGCGGTTATTATGACAATACTTAACGTTCAGTCGTCTGTATTCGATCACAGTGGTCAGATCTCCTATTCTATATCTTCGTGTATCAACTAGATACTTATATTTACTTAATATATTATTATGTTTTTTTTTTTCATAATCAATGATATTGTTCACTTATAACATTTCGTAAAATATTAGAGTGACATATTGTTTTAATATTACATTGTATTCTATATTATATATTTATACAATAGACATACAAATAACAAGTTATAAATATTCAGCGTTTACATCAAACTTATATTTCAATTAAACTTATACTTCAACTGAATGCAGCAGAATCAACCTAGTACCTACCACAAAAAAAACTAGAAAAGACATTATTACAAAAACTCTGTTACTCTCTACCTATACAAGTAATGAAGTGGGTATATCGAATAATTGATAGTAATCACTAATCACTAATCATCTTTACTATACTTCAAACTGGAAAAAAAATTTGAAAATTCTCATTGCTCCGAAATCAAAATAGTTAATACACTACTTATAAATTATAATTAATATAGGTAGGTACCTAATTTATATATCATTCATATTTCATCTATATTAGTCAATAAATATCTATGAACATCCAACGTTGTTTGGATGAGGATTACACAAATTATTATTTAGAAATTATATATAGGTAAGTAGGTACTTAAATGTAGAGCTTAAAACTAAATAATAGAGAATTAAATTAAATCGTATGGGTAGATTGTAGGTATAGTTATATAAATATATCGAAATTAATTATACGAGTATTTTTCAATTGCTTTTAATTGCTTGATTAATAATTTAGTTGTAATATTTAGGTAGTTATAGTATATTGTAAAGTGTAAACTTGTAAAAGTTTACTTAGGTAATAACATTTCAATTTTTATGTTGGTATACATTACAATATGTAGAGACTTGCAAAATATAATCTGATAGTAGGTAATAATAATTATTAATTAGTACTTACTAGGTAATAGATATATTATAAATAATAATACCTACAATAGTGTTGGCTATACATAACACCTACCTATTCGTAACGAGTTTTTAAATACATACCAATGGCCATAAAAGATTAGATCCCCATTGAAAATCTATTCGACCATAAAATACATTTTTAAGGCTCGTCAGTCCCAAAATTTTGTACAGCATTAACGTTGATCTTATATCTTCGTAGAAGTCTTTATTTGTGATCGACATTTTTTTGAAAAACTATGTTAGTCAAACGATAAAATCATAAAAACAAATGGATGCATAAGTTTCAATCGAAATATTTTGTATTATACACTCATACGGCGTAAACTAAGTCATTTACGGTGAAAGTATTAAAACCATTTGTTGTGATCAAACAAAACAACACGACCTGTACATTCACATGTTAGTTTTAAAATATTAATAAAGTTTGCTTAATATAATAAATTTTTATTGGTGAAAATGCATATTGTGTACATATAATATGAACGTCAATATTTCATCTTTTTGACCATTTGCAAGGTTCTAATTTAGTTTTCATGAATAGTAAATTTATATAATCATTCCTCGTGTATGTTATATTGTGTATGTATGTGTGTGTGTGTGTCTGCATGTTTTTTTTTTTTAATAATAAAACTATTGACCGTGCTAATATTTATCTATATTAATGATATAGGCGTGTAACTATATTAAGTAGGTAGTGAATTTATTACTTTGATGTATCACAAGAAATAAATACAAGTTTTCGATTTTGATTGTCTTCAATTCGACAATAAATATTTTATCAAACAAGTAATTGGAACGACGCTTTGATTATTCCGTCAGTTCTTACGAATTAATATTTAATTTTTTGGTTTGGCATATTATTATTATATTTTACTCAGTGGCCTCGGGCCTAGTCGCCTAGATAATATATTCCACTTTTCGTGCAAAGAAGTCGAATAATGAAAAGTGAATTTAATTAATGTATCATTCATCTTGTCTATTATATATGTTATTAATTTATTATGTTTCTGTCGAAATTACCTAATTCGGGTATTTAGCCTAGGCCAGTATTCGTGTTGTCTACAATTTAATGTTTAATTATAGGTACCTATATAACTTATATACGAATGACGTAAACATATTATATAGATATGGTGCAAAATTTTTTTTTTTTTAAATACGCGTCGTGTACAACAAATAACTCTTTTTATTTTATCACTTCGAAAACTGCACTCGGTATTGAGTGTTTGGTATCGGCGAGGTTTACAGGAGGAAATCGAGTAAGGAAATATCGTGTCGTTGAGTTATTTAATATATATTTTATACTGTATAGAGCAGCTACAGGCCTGTAGTATAGTAGGTGTAATGTACCTTAATAGGTAATCAACATTATAAAAAAAATAGTATAATATTTTTATTAATTATTAGTTTGGTGGGTAATGCCGCCGCCCTGCTAGTAGGTACCTACATACCTACCTTATAATAGTATCAGATTTCAATTGACAATAGTTAGCATAGGCACCTGCAATAAATGCAAATTCATATTGTGCTTTGGGAATTGATTAATAATATATCTGTAAACAGTTGAAAATTAGTTGCAAAAAATTGCCACTGGTTTGAAATCGACTCGGTTACTTGTTGGTGGGAGGGATGCGTATCTTCGTGGACATCTAATCTCGTTTTATCGTTTGCATGGGATTTAAAACCATGGTTTTGCAGAGAGTTCGAGACGTTCACGTACATATAATATTATATTAGTAAATACAAATCGTGTAGGCAGAACCCAAAATGTATGTGTAGGTCGTAGGTATGCACTAACTCATCAGTTTTGTATCTACATACGAGTGATAAATATGCGTACTTACATTGGCGTAATCCCATTAAATTTCAGCAGGTGCAAAACTTGTATTAATGAAATAATCGTAAAGACAAATTACTATCATATTTAAAGCCAATTTGCTCGCGTGACCTATAGGCTATAGGTACCTTTTTATATTTGATAACAATATAACATATATAAAATATATCAACATCGCTGTACCTATATACATAGTACATTGTACATATAGGTAAAAATATAATATGTACATGAAATTAAAAATGTTATTTTGGTAAATTTAGTCTATAATCTATGATAGTGACACAGCTTATCGCTTGTAATGAATTACTAATAACAAAATTATTATACAAGTTATAATAGTTATAACCAGGGCTGTGCATTTCATGCACTAAAAAAGTCTTAAATATGCATGCATTTATGCACTAAAAACAAGTGAAATATGCTTTAAAATATGCACTATAAAATTTAAAAATATGCAATTTGAAAAAAAATTATACCCACATATGCTGGATGAAAAAATGTTTAATTTAAATAAATATTGTAATTATAAAATGACTTTGAAAAAATGGACTTATAAAAATAATAAAATGAACGCTCTACATCAGCTGACGTGGTAGGGACATACTTGAAATATGCCATATCACTACTTGTTAAGTCTTCAGGTATATCTAAACTACCAACGTTTTCTTGTTCTCCGTTTAATATTTTATTAATTTTGTTAATATTTTATTAAGATTAAAGATGTTTCAAGTTTGACTTTTGTCCACAGATGTAGATACGCGATAACAACAGGTTACGGTATTGCATGCCACTCCAGACCGGGTTTAACACATGATCCTGTTATTATTACCACTGCGATAAAATTACAACTGTAAAACTGTATCGTCCAAATTCAAGAAAATGTACAAATGAGAAAAGCATATTATTAAAATGAGAAAATAAGCAAAAATAAGATGAACTCGCGAACTCATGCATTTATATGCCCTAACTGGGTTTTTCAACAAGTTATGATAGGTAGTATTAAAGTATTTTTGATGTATCTATATTCTATACTATACATGTATATATTAACACGAATTATTATAATATTTTATTAGGTACCAATAATAAAATACGGCATCTCTATATTTTAGTCAACTGCAAACGCAACTGGAACAGAAATCGGATAGTTGTTTCAATAACCCTGGAATGCAATCAATAAGATAATATTATAAATTATTATATTATATGTATTTAGTTTAACACGTTAATTTATGGCAATTCATATTATACCTTTGGGATCCGATTAATAGAATACGCACGTCCTTTAAAACATTTTTAACGATAGGTAACTCGAGGTCGACCAATTTACCTTCATTCCATAATTTCTATAACACTCTGATATTACATTAATGTATTCAATATTATATAATAATTGTGCGTTGTAAACTAAATAGTATTATTATACTGAGGTAGCCATAACCAAAACTGGTCTATATATGTATAAGATATGTAGCGCATAGTGTATAGATTGTCTGGACTTTGGCGCCGTTCAATCATACAATAATTATTATGATTTCATTCGGGCAATGTAAATTTATTAATTTGTTAAATTAATTAAAAACTTCTTTTGTTATTCTCATTAAAAATTCTGTTGCAATTAGTATAGAATTATATAGGTACAGGGCGTAAAATAGAATGGCGGACAAATGTAATTAAATATAACTATGCAATAACTGTAATTCTTATCAATATTACATTTTTTGTTGTTGTTATATTACTATAATATTGACAATAACCATAAAATTAAACAAAATTAAAAAAAATGAATATAAAAGTTATTACATGGACAGTTAGAGTTAAGTATTAGGTAGTACAGATATTAGATATACCTAGTTAATTTAATCTGTCAGTCCTTTCTGTTACATTGTGTAAGGTTCATTTCAATGCCCCCCCCCCCCACTTTCGAAATTTGAACTTCTGACCACGCCAAACGTTTGTGCATCGTTTGTGCAGAAATGTGCACCAGGTCCCGACGTTTGTGCACAAAAACTCCCAGCGCTATCCAAAAAACAAAGTGAGGGGTATTAACACGAGGGTCCCCCTTTTTTGAAATTTTAAATATTTGACATATTAATAAATGTTGTTTACGTACCTAATAAGTTTAATGGAATTTTATTATTGCCATGTAAACGTATGACAAATAAAATCTTCAAATATTTTTAATTTATCAAGAAAGCATTATCTTGTTCTAATGTTTTTGATTTCAAAATTGTATGAATAAATACAGTTTTTTCTTTATGCATTTCTTTACTTTATATTTTATATTATATTTTGCTGATGAAAATGTGTTTATGGACAGGTACCTCAACTCGACGTTGCTGTATGTCCGGTCCAATAATGTAAGTTGTAAGTCATTGTGTATATTTTAATACAATAAAAGCATAGTAAAAAAATAATTAATAGACTATATTAATATAGTACCTACTTAATTAATATAATATACCTAACCGTACCTATATACATATAAAAATATTATAATAATATATTATTTATGTTTGAATTCATTACAACAATGGCGTATCAGACGTCGCTCCCAAACCGGTCGACATCCATCTGCATAATAGTGCGTTACAGTATAATATTTATCTAATAAATTAATTTTCTTTATCATTCCGCAAGAATGAGCCGTATAGTTTGAAAACTTACCAAAGTTATCTGGTGGATGTCGATACGTTGGTGAGCAGCCGTCGCACATAGGTCTGATATACCTATGGAAAGTTATTATTGGATCGGTCATAATATTACGTTGAGAAGTTATCTGTCCATAAACTTATTTTCAGATTTGTAGGCCAATTCTGTTGCCATTTTTTAATCATTCTTTGTTTTTATTAAGGTTGAGGTGTAACAACATTTTAGGGGCTATTGTAATTCCCACTTCCAGGACTTTATCATACATACAGCCGACAGCCCGATGACCTACATTTTTGTGTATTCTGGTCTACCATATGATGGCCGTGAAGTAACGATAACGTCACCGTTTATCAGATTGCCCAGTTTGAAAGAGTCTCCAACAATTTCATCGGATAGGTACGCCATAAACCGTGGCATAGCGTTGGGCCAGCATCATTTTATCCGGATCAATATCTACAAAAATGACGTCCCAATTATTAGAAGCTAATAATATTGGTACTTAATATTTATTGTAATATAATATAATATTAAACTCATTATACCCAGTTATTACGATTAAGTAGAAATAATATTTTTCAAATAATATTACAGTGTCTTTGTCGAACAGTCAGCTGTACGAAGTTTCCGCTGTGCTACAAGACGGGTCAACGCCGGTCGCTGAACATGGGAAGTCCTCAAGTCCACCCAGCATCGTATTGATGAATCAACAATACATCTTACATCTTACATCTTACATCTAACATCTTACATCTTACATCTATCATTGCAATCTTATAATTATTCACCTGAATGTATGTAATCCTGAATGTACAGTTAATTTATTAATACCCATCTACAAAGTCAACACTGTATTAATAAAAGTATTTATTGTTAAAATAAAATTGAGTTCTATATTATTTGTAGGTACTTAAAAATTATTTGGGTATAAAGGAAACATATTTTAATCATACAAAATTAGATATGATTATAAGAATAATGTAATAAGAATAATAACTATAAGAATAATGTATTTAAAACTACATTAGGTTCGCCGGGACCGTAACATTTTTCCATAAAAGTCAGGTTTCCACGTTATTCAGGTTCCATATTACACAGGTTTTACTGTATAAGCATTCAGTCAAAATTTAATGTACCTACGGTCATTTGTTTTAGAGTTGCACCAAAAACCAAAATCGATTTTCTCGAAAACGAACTTTGACAGACACAAAAAAAAATAAAAAAAAACACACATCATTGTAAAATCAATACATTCATCGCTTCCCTCAGAATCTAAAAAAAAAAATTGGAAGTGACTCTGCTGAACAGTAGGTTACAAGTGGGTGACTGTTATGGATAGTGGTTAATTTGAATTCAATGATATAATATCATAGTATACGAAAAACGATTTTAAGTGGAGACGATTTGTCAGCCTAGGATATTGTATACTATATTTATATTGATATAATTAAATATTATTAATACCGTAGCCGGTTAAGTTGAATTATTATTATTTGTTTATTACCGTATTTGTATATGATAATATATTTTAGACGTTTCAATTACCCACGAATAATATTTTTAAAATAGGCATATGTATATATTACAAGTAACAACGAATTAAGAACGATATGTCTAAAATAATTGCCGGAAATCATTAGTTTTTAACTGAAAACGATAGGGAAGTCTGAACTTGGCGGTCAGTCTTATTTTTAAGTTATATGTATTATAACTAATTGAAATTGTTGGTATTTTTATATGTACCCGGTGTACCACACTGCGCTTGCTCGAACAATTAAAATCAAAAACATCCCTCGACTTGTTATGTAAAACCACCATGGGTGGGTGTCAGAATTATTTTTGCATCATCAATTTTAAAACGTTGATTTACCTAGATTAAAAAAAAAATTAATTTGTAATACTTAAGCTCGGTAAACTTTAAGCGTTGTACAGGTGTGTAAGACACCGAAAATCGTGAACTTCGTAATGCTATACCATAAAAACCAATGATTTACAGGTAGTCGAGTTTTGGACAAGTACCTACATAGGTAACTTATAATAATTCATATTGTAAATTAATTAGGTACCAAAAAAATATAACTTCTCAAACACTTTGTCTATTGGCACTGGCGGGAGAATGTATTAGAATGTCTATAAGCTTGCGGACCAGTTTGTATAGTTAAATTTGGCATGCGAACTATAATTGAAATAGAAATCAGAATAGGTGCATTGCAGATCACAAAGATTTCTGAAAAAGAACATACGATTTATAAATATACCGTATAGGTTTACTGAGTACTTATATAATAATATATAAGTTCTTTGGATTTATCATAGTAAATAATATATTTTATGATATCTATGGCAATCGTCAATTGTCGAAATTCGTCGGCGACGGTTAACAATTCTAATAATTTCAGCAATACTATTGTATTATAAATATAATATATTGTATATTTTGATTTCAGTGAACAAAAAAATAATAAATATAAACGGACAGTTCGTTAAACCGGATGAGTTGTAACACAAACTCGCAAATTTCGTTTGATCAGGTTATTTTCATAAAATATTTCGATACTTTCAAGTTTCAGCTCATCGGAGTGAGATGAGTAGATGAAGATGGATGAAGATAGCTTCTTCTTCGGCGATGGTGGCACTCTAGCTACGTTTCACCGGAAAAGTAGATGTTTACGAGTAAGTTTGTTTTCATATTATTACCTACTATTTTACATTTACTTTTTAGACTTAAATTAAATATTTATTGCCACGGACAATCTGTTAACTAGGTGACGTAGAAGCATTTATAAGTTTAATCCCAATAGCGCAATGTATAAAATACGCGAGACCGTCTTCGTTTTACCACGCCAAGTTTAATACGCACCTTTTTGCATGTTATACTATGTGCCGGGTATCACCTTAGGTTTGCGCGAAGTATTTAAAACAATATAATGTTATTAATCTTTATATTTTATATTTTTATATACATAAATACATTATACACCTCATATATTTTATTAGCATACTTACACCTTTTTTAGTGTAGTTTATACCCTAGATGGCTATAGATATAGGTATTAAATGTCTTGCAATTATATATTTTACTATAATTATTAATTTCGTTATAATATAATATAACAATACACTCTAAATTAAATTAGTTGTTATCAAGACAGACAGTCTTAAAACAAACTCTTTTCTGGACGTTTTCAAAACGTATTATGCTTAAAAAAAATTGCACAGTTGTCGTAGCAGTCAGTTGCTAGATCAACCCGTGTGACATCAAATAGGAATTATTCTTGTTTTTTTAAATAGTTTTTTCGAAAAATATATGTAACATGTATAGCTCATACAATTATGAATTTATAGTTAATGGAAATGCGGATGTTTATACTTCATAGATATTTTTTTAGTTAATAATCGTGTAAATATTACCTACTCATCACTAGTATAAATTTTATTATATTACGTGTAAGATCACCAACACAAGGTGCAGACTGCGTTTAAAAAATTAAAAACATGAAATAAAATATAAAATAATGTTGTAGTAGAAGCTGGAAACTGTAGTTTATTTTAATTTATAATCCAATTAATGTAACCGAGAATGTAACTATTAAATTCATCATTGAATGATTATTCAGAGATCACTTTGGGATAAATGTAAATTAAATTAAAAATAATTAAAAAACATTTTGTGAAAGGAACAAGATTACTGCTAATATTTAAGTCTTAATTATTATTAACAAATAAATACAAATAATAGATTTTTTAATAGCTTTTTACTATTAACATTCAGTGTAAATATAGTTTCTGATCGACTTACCAATATATAATAAACCTATATGTAATAAAATAATTATTCATATCAAATAATCCTAACAATTTAATGCAAGGATTCTCATAAATTGATCTTACAGCAGCCTTAAAATACCAAAAATACATTTGTACATCATTTACAAAATTTTAGTTCCCTATTATGGTGTAGGTATTAATACAAACAATAAATTGCTATTCGAAAACACAATTTCGTATACCTATTATTATTTACTAAATACCTACAATTAAATTAAACTAAAAATAAACATATGGTTTAATTGAATCTTTATTACGAATACTTATCGTTTACACAGACCACAAGAAAAAATAATTAAAAATATTAAAAAAAAAAAACATACATCATTGTAAAAATATAGTTGGTATTATAGTATTTGATGAATTTACTGTATACGTTTATGGCTTTATGTTAACTCTAAAATCCAGTAATCACATTTTTATTTAATAATTCATAAAATACAATATGCTCTTATAAAAATATTCTTGTGCTTCTGATATCTATTCACCACCTTAATCAATAATTAAATTGATAAACGAAAATAATAATTTAAATAATACCTATATCATATTATTATAACTCAAATTCAAAATTATAAACTATTTTGGTTTATTGTCATATCAAATTTTAATGAACAAATTGGTCCTTAACACAGAACTCTTTGATATAAAAAGTTGCATTATATTATATCCGTGGATTCATCATATTGACGTACCTAGTATAATATCTATCGTTTATTTATTTAATCTATGGCAAATCTCAAAGTCGTTGCAGAAGACACAGTCGATTAAAAATTCTAAAATTTCAATTAGCAAATAAGATATGAGCAAAAAACTTACTGCGTTTCGTATAATTTTATTTTTCTTAAATCACAATATTATAAGTTCTGGCTGTATTCTGGAGCGTTTCCTCATGGGCGTCGCAATTCACACACGTCACGGATTCCGCCGAAGGAGTCGATAATTAAAGTAAGTTTGTTTTTATATTCTTTTGGGGCTTAAATTTACTTTTAAGACTTATAACAAATATTTTATGTCACGAAAAATGTGCTATCCAAGTGTTATAGGCGCATAATTTAGTTCCAGACTAGAAATGTATAAAATATTCGAGATATAAACGCCGTCGTCGTTTTTCCAGTCCCTGTTTGTAGAATAATTATAATTAATAGGTGCATACCTATACAGGGTACTTAATATAAATATATAAATATTTTGGTTTAATTTATAGAAATATGTGTTATGACTTATAACTGATAATAGTCATAACATACAATTTTAATTAATAACTGGTAATTTTTTTTCCAAATACAACGTTAAAAGTTATAGGTAACTATTAATTTAGGGTCACATACTTAACTTCTATTGTTCACCTAATATCTATATTCTATATCATAGCGATTAGGGATGTATAACCATGTACACATAAAAGTATATTCACGGAATGGTCAACTGCCTATCCTGACGTGTGCGCACTTATGAATAATATACCTACTCATATACTCGTATAGGTATATAAATATACCTATATAAATAGTGTAATACTACATACACGAATGTGTTACCTATTATGTCCCTAAAAGTTCAACAGTTATTATTATATTTATTTATTTTTTAAATATAGGTAGGTACATTACAAGACTCTAATTAAAATCACATTTTTTTTTTATTTTTTTGAACACAATGTTTTAAAAATTATTAATTAATATATAATTTATTGGTATAGTACTAAATAAATTAATGAAATAAAACAAACACAACTACTATAATTATTAGTAATAATAATATATCCACGTATAAATTATTAAAATACAAAACGAACAAATGAAAAACGATTCTAAGCAAAGATATCGTTAACTAATAAATAATATTGAGATTAAAGTAATTTAATTTTTCGGTAGAAAATCAGTATAAATATGAATTATAAATATTTTTTTATTTCCATACCATGACGCGTGTGTGAAAAATTGTTTATATTAAGTGTTTAAGATGTTAGATTTCGGTTCGGTTGATTGTCCACCCCCTCACTCTTCCGCATCAATGCATCAGAAATTATTATTTATAATATTTAAATATAAACTGCATTTTCTGAATTTTCTAAAACATTGCTTTCCAAGCAAAGAATTCGTTTCATATATTATCAACGAATTGAAAAATGAAATTAGAACATTTATATGGGATAAAGTCAATTTATAAAAAACTTATATACAATTAAATAAAGGTAATTTTTTTTCCTATATTTCTATTTTTTTACGTACCCATTATGTTCGATACTATAACTTCAGTCTTCAGTTATAGAAAACAACACTTGCCAATATGGAATTACTGTCGAATTTTTTTATTTTAAAATATTAAATAGCATCTGATCGACTGATGTGCTATAATGAAACTCAAAATATAACGAATACACTACCTATACACTTATCTAAATTCTATTTTATATTCGTTTAAATTGGACTTTTAATTTTTCTGGCCATTTTATTAAGCTTTGTAATATAAGTGCATTAAATCGTATTTTTCTTATTTTTAATGCATTTAAATCCACGTCCTATTTATAATTTAACGTTATTTTGTATATACCAATCGATTAGTATACACAATAAAAAATATAATATTATTGATGGGTTAATAGGTTGATAACTATTATGTAGGTAGGTACAGTTTTGTAAGTTCAATGTATCGCTCTTAATTCATAAAGTAGCTAAATGAGTCAAATGATT
Source organism: Metopolophium dirhodum (assembly GCF_019925205.1). Lineage (NCBI taxonomy): Eukaryota > Metazoa > Arthropoda > Insecta > Hemiptera > Aphididae > Metopolophium > Metopolophium dirhodum. The sequence continues at coordinate 22,650,872 of NC_083568.1, forward strand.
TTGTCAAGGGGTGGGGGGGAGGATATGGCTGATTTTTTAACATGCACTATTTCAAGGGCTCTTAACCTAAGGGGCGCACCACTCTAAGGAGGAGTGACACAATTTCGTAAGGGTGGGGGGGGGGGGGAGTGAAAATGTTAAAAAAAAAACACGAATTTATTTAGTTATTTTGTTATTTAGGTAATACATATTAATTAATAGGTATTTCTTAAATTTTTTTTATTATTTTATTTGAAACATTATTTTTAAATAATAAATATTGGGATCAATAAAACTATTTTTATATAATTACTATTTTATATCAATTAGAATTTGTTTATAAATCAAATAATAAATAAATGGTTATCAAGTAAAAAAACCGTTATCTATATTATAAATTTGAATTCAATTTACCGCATTTGCGTCTAGTAGAAACAAATAAATGTTTTTTTGAAGATAATGTAAAAATATCCATCATCCATCGGTTAGGACCATATATATATTTTCTATGATTAGGACGGTGAGGTTATAATTATAAATAATCTATGGCAAATGACAATCGTCTGAGACGAACAGCGATTCCAATACGTACTCACATATTTTGTTCCATTCTGGTTATTAAGCTAGGTGCCTATTTTTATAAATGTCATTAATCTCAATACTTCCAGACTGAACTTTTGGATCGGATATATGAAGACGCGCGCTGCATTTTCCTTGACGGAGACGCACAGCTCTGACACTAGACAATATTATACACTCAAAGGGACCGCGTTTCGCCAGAAGAATAAATAATTACGTAAGTTTTTTCCTACTACTCTGTTGACGCGGTAGACCTAATGTAAATATTTATTGTCAGACAAACTTATATACCCGCTAGACGTAGAGTAGTTTTTAAAATCCAGTTGTTATAGGTGTACAAAAATTAGGATATTATGAAAAATACCTTAAATTATAATACTTTGCCTACAACTGTTAATTTATTGTTATAGTAGAATAATTTTTAAAATTTTAAATCAATGATTAGGTAATGCTTTTATAAGTAGGAAGGTAGGTTTTTATACCTACCTAACAAAATAAGAAAATACATAATGATTAATGTTATTTAATATGATTTGTAAGTACATAGCAGATTATACCTATCACTTGGTGACGATTATTTTTGTTTTATACGTTCTTCGTAATTCAGTTCCGTCACGATAGTTTTAGTTTTCGTTAAATGTGAAACATACATTTTCTATGCATACGGGATACGGGCATTAAATATTTGGGTTTTAAGAGAACACCTCAAACGTACGTTTTATTTTGGGGGTTTTACGGGATATACCTATAGGAAATTTTCTTCAAATTTTCACATTTCACTATTTGATATTGTGATATTATTTGTACCTAGGTTAAGTTTCTGTTTTAGAATCGATCGATATGTATGTTACCTAGGTATACATCACATTCTTTAATTTAAACTTGTGGTCTAGTATATGGTTAAAATTGGCATGCGACCAACAACTGGGGGCTTGTTCTGGAAAATTTAAATGATCTAATAAGGTTCATCTCATTATTTGAATTAAATTAATTTTTAAGCGATTGTTGTGTTAATTAATTTTTTAATTTATTTCATTCAACACACTCGTCTCAGTTTTCTAGTACCTCTAGATTTCTCACAAAATTCATATCGATCATCTCACAGCTTTCATATTCAAAACCAAAAAAATATGTATTTTTATCTTATTTCAATCTTTTTCATCGAACACCATTATATATTACAGATCATAAAGATACTAGTATTGTATACTAGATAAGTTTCAATTAGCGAGATGTAGAGAGAGATGGAGATGGAACGAGATGTAGACGGATGAAGATAGCTGTTTCTTCGACGACAGCGTGTGCTGCAGTACAGCTAGGTTTCACTGGAAGAGTCGATGTTTATGCGTAAGTTTGTTTTTATATTATTTTGGTCTTACATTTACTTTTTAGACTTGAATTAAATATTTATTGTCGCGGAAAATCTGTTAACTAAGTAACGTAGAAGCATATACGTTTACTACTGCCTGCCAAAGGCGCAATGTATAATAATAATAAATTATACGCCAGTCCGAACAATCCAAACGCTGTCTTACTCGTAGTCGAGTTCTAGTTGATAACTGACTTGTGAATAAATGTAATTTTTGTTAGGTATACAAATAAAACTAATAAATCCTTGAATACAATATTTAAAAATACAAACTCTGTGTAATAAAAATTAATATTAGGTATTTATTGGTAGGTTTATATAATATCTGTAGACTGTAACGCATAGGTCATTAGAATATTGTAGAACATTTTACTGCATAAGATGCGTGTTATTTCAGAAATGGTATTCGCCAGTGAACATTTTCAAACTGGGAATAATATATCATAAGCAGATTGAAATGTGTGAACGTTTCAGTGTTTCGAAGACTACGTTTCGTAGCAGATTTTGATTCCGTCACGGGGTATGTATTTTCTTATTACTCAGTAGGTTTTTTTTTATTATAGTTAATTGATCAGGGGATGTATTTATTTATTTATTTATTAATACGGACAAAAGTCCAGTTCACAATATATTTGTATAGATAACAATAATATAATATAATTAAAATATTAACATAATAAAAAATGAAAAGATTAACACATCGAATAAAAGTAATAATAATAATAATAATATTAATAATTATGATATATATATATAAATATTGCCCGAAAATTTTCAATATTTGTATTTTAACTATACTGGTATAACACTATTCGGACTATCAATAAAGTCGTGTTCAAAATTAGAAAATTGGTGAGGTATGATATTTTTTTAAGCAATTCTTTCGAGTAGGGAATTCGCTCAATGATATTTAAATATTTTCACCGATAATTAAGTACGATGACTTGTAGGTAACTAGAGACTGAGTGAATAGGAATTAGGAAGTGTGTGATATGGCGAAGATAAGGAAATGGGTCAACAGGATTTCAGAATGTTTGGTGTATGAAAGGGAAAGATGAAAAAGAAATGTAAGGTTAGGGTAGGTAAGTGGAGTCACAGTAGCAGATATGAGAATAATAAGTAAGGTGTTAAGGTACAAAGGAGATAGAATAAGAAATTAATTAATTAAGGGTAGTGTAGGGTAGTGTACATATTGTAGTGAAAACAAGAGAGAATAGGTTTAGGTGGTTCGGTCACTGTATGATAAGAGATAGTGAGAGTGGCTATAGAAGTTAATTTAACGGAGAAATGATGGGCGAGAAGACTGAAGAAGAGATGGATAGACAGAATACCGATCATATGGAGGTGTGGAATGAGAGTGGCTGAACCTGTATATAGCTGTGAGAGACGGGGGAAGAAAAAGTGTAAAGGTAGAATAGTTATGTTAACAATGCCGAATACGTAGGAAAAGATCTTGAATTGCAAAGGCCCTATTGACTCTTTGGCTTCAACGTTCATAGGTTTACCTAACTAACCTTCTTATGACTCATTAGGACACTTTGAATAAAAAGATCCTGAGTTGCAACCTGCAAACTTAAGTGTTTGATTATCGAGTTGATCCTTTGATTTGCTGACACCTTAATCCTTGTTATGGATGAAGCCCATAGATAATAAAGATATGGATAGTCCACAGGGGAAAGCAATTGAGGCTCCTTTATATTGATAGTCGATGGTCGATACTCGATATAAGTATACTTTATTTGGCCTCAATTTATTGTTCCCCTCGAAGACCGCTGATAAGACCATGATATGATGGAGCCATACCCAGCTCACTCGTGTAAACTTGTTGCCGGTTGGGATGTCAGCGCACTATTTGTTTTCCATCTTTGACCCACCCGTAGCATACCAAATGTACGATTAAGAAAACACTAAAATGATTGGGTCAGAGAGAGAAATAAATGGTGCGCTAAAAATCTGACATCCTCTTAGTGTTATCAAGTTGAAGAAGCAGTTGATTGTTGACAATTTGACATTTAACATTAACTGTGGTCAGTGCCGTAACTAGATTTGATTGGGCCCGTGTGTGAAAACTCTGTTGGGCCCCTTTTTCCTAAAAAATTTACTTATTTGAAAATCTCCATATTTATTTTCCTAATAAGACATTTTTTTTTAACAATAAGTATAACTTGTAGTTTAGAAACAACATAAAAATTAAATAATTTTACATATAAATGTGGGTAAATAAATAATATAATTATAACTCTTAGGTAGGTAAGTCATAAAAAATATTTTGAAATTTGAACATCATAAATGTAATTGAATAAAATAATAATATTAATTAAAAATGTTAAAAGTATAAAATTTTCAAAACTAAATTATAAGCTATCGAAGAAAATTCTTTTTTCTTGCTTTTAAATTTGCAAAGTCTTCAATGATTTTGTCTATATTAATATTTTCTGCTTGAAGTCTTTCAATGTTCAGAATAGCGATGTTAGATAACCGGTCTTGACCTATAGAGTTGCGCAAATAGTTTTTAATAAGTTTTAACTTTGAGAATGACCTTTCTGCTGAAGCAGATGTTACTGGTATAGTCATAAAAATGATTATACCAGTAAAAACATCTGGAAGTATGGAAGTTAAGTCATCTTTGATAATGATATCTCCTAAATTTTGAACAGTCATTTTTTGAAGTGAGTTTTCTTGATAAGTTGATGATAAATATGCTTTTAAAGAGATGATTTGTCTTGTAAAATCTGAACTTATATCATCTTTGTATTTAATGGTAAAGTCATACGCTGATTTTATTAAAAGTTCTTCAGACATTTCTACTAATGTTTGAGGAATAAGTATACTAAAATCTTCACAAGCCATTTGTATTCCTTTAAACAGTTTAAACCTTTCTCTAAGTTGCATCAATGTTGTATCAATTACTTGGTAAAATACATTTACCTTAAAATTATCTTCAATTACTGTAAGTCGATAATCACTATCTACTTCGTCAAAATGCTTTACAGCAAATCGTTGACGCTTTTTATCAAATTTAAATGGTATATTCCATGTTCACACAATTTTCTTGCGTTGTCAGTTATTTTTTCGTACTCTTGTCTCATTTTTCAGAGATGAATTTTTGAAAGATCTGAGTGGGCCCCTAAAAATTTTCTTTGGCCCTGGGCCCGTGTGTTCCACACACTTAACACACCCGGTTTTTACGGCACTGACTGTGGTAGGTATTATGATTGGAAGTAAAAGTAATTAGCAGGACTGTGAATTTAATGTGATGAAAAAGTGTTAAATATTTGCCTGCATGTATGCACTAAAAACCGGCAAATATATGCACTGAAATATTCAAAAATATGCACTTAAAATTCAAAAAAATACTGAATGAAAACGTTTTTATTAACATTTTTTTAAATTAATAAATTATAATTCAAATTGGTTTACAAAAAAAATTCTTTATTTACACACTTGGTAGGTAGGTATGTAGGTAGGTAACGGATAAACCGAAAATATAAAAACATTTTAAGAAAATAAGCATAAATACGAAGAAATCATGAAAACATGCAATTATATTAACTAACCCAAAAAAAAACGCATATTGGTAACGGTGTTGTAATAATAGGGATCTCCCCAAAAAATTACGTACTAATAGTTTAAACAAATCATAAAGGCCAACTGTAATAAATATTAATTTATGAAAAAGTATATTAAAAAGCATTATTATTATAAATGAAACAAAACTATGAACCATGGACCGTGACATAATATAGGTATTTCTATATTTTTAGCTCCATAATTTCTGTTAAAATATTAGGAAAATGTATTAAGTACCGTAAAAGTGCTAAATTTGAGCTATTACTTAAAATATTATATCCATAACAAATTATCATAGAAGGTTAGGTACTGTTATTCCACATACTTATTATAGTTTAATTTAACTACAACGTTCTAGTAGAGTCTGATAAAATTTGGTTCCACGACTTTGATCATACAAACTTTAAATACTAAACTATGGGTCTGAAATTTAGTTTATATAGATCTAAATAATCCAAAACATATATTGCTTCAAAATATAAAAATAAAGTGTCTTGTATTGTAGTAGGTAGGTAACTTTCAAAAAAAAAACTAAAAAAAATAATACTTGAAAGTTGAAATCTATGTATAATATACGTATATTGTAATTAATGTTCAAATGTTTACTATAGTACACTATAAAAAATTAACTTAAGTTCAATATAACACATTATAACAGGTGTTCAAATAAACATTTCATACCAAAAATGTTGTTTATTCACACAGTCTCTCTTCAATTTTAAATTTTTCTTCAAATCATCTACAAAATATAAATGTTTAGTAAATTGGAAGACTTGATTAAGTATTTAATCATTTATCTAAAAGAGATGTGCCGGGTCGCCACATTACTATATCGAGGGGCCATGGTGCAAGTGTCATCCATAAATATCATAATTAATAATCATAATTGCCTCAGTAAGTTGAGGGACCGTAGTTAAAGTGCCGTCCACCAATAAATGACCCGAAAAAAAAACGATTAATTCAAATATAGAAGGTACTTATATCATATACTTTTATCAAAGTATGATTGTGTTAGCCACAGTCTTGTGTAAATTATATTGTCTTATGTTTTCCCAATCTAATAATACAAAATACTGAAAATTAATGAAATCACAAATATTAGTAGGTACAATAGAGAGACTGTGCATTGATTTACAAATTTGTCTTAAATTTACTTTTTGCATAGAGAATAATATGAAGGTGGGCTGGGCATAGATGCTGATAAATCATTAATAGAGAGTCCAGTGTATCTTTCAGACAATTTTCTTCGGAGGGGCAATTATAATACGTATTATTTTATTTACACAATATCACATTATTATACTGTAATAGGTAGTCTGTTATGACTGTGAAAATTATAATTAAATAGATACGTCATACCCAACATTTCGCATAAAGTTTTACATACACACATAGTATTATTATTTTTTTTTTTTTTAATTGATCTTGAGCCCGGCAGCTGAGGCCATTAGCTATTTTTAGTTTTACTGTAGGTTATTAAGTCGGTAGGGGGAGGAACACGTGTGTGTTTTGTTTGGCAGAATTTCTAATGGGGCACCCGTAGGTTTCTGCCATGCTTCGGGTGGGGGGATGGCGGCACTTGTTCTCCGGACACCGTGACTTGCACGGAGAAAAATGCCGCCCGGGGGTCGAGGATCGAGCTCGGACCGGCTGTGCCGAATCCGTCGCGTTAGACCGCTCGACCACCTCGTCCCCCCATAGTATTATTATATATAACCTAACCTTCTTTTTAAATACATGTATGTTAAGTTCAATATAGGTACAAAAAAAAAAATAAATAATAATAATAGCTAGAAAAAAACATACTTTTTAACTTACTTTTTTATTACCTACACTGAAAAAAAATCCTGATCATATAAAATAATACAAGTATAAAGGTAAATTAGTTCAGTATAATTAAAATATGGCAATACAAATTCAAGTTATTTATTTAAATAAGATAATCATTGAAAAAAAAATATTTAATAGATATACCTACAATATGACAAAAGTAAATATACATTTAAATAGAATTTATACCATTAGGTTAGGTATTATAAAATATATTTTAGTAGGTACATATAAATTAAACTTTTTAACTGCCTTAAAACTATAAATTTAAGAATTTAGATTAACTGCAGACCTTTTAATAATATAATAGTTTACCTTATTATGATTGTCAATGCTTTGATGCTGATTAAAAACTGTACTAAATTATTAAACAAATATAATTTGATTTTTTATTGTTTTATACAAATTTCAATGAATTAGGTACACAACACACAGTAACAAATAACACAGTGACAGTCAATACACTTCACCGTTTAGACTATAGTAAAGTAATACTAGTAATAGGTACATTATCACCGTGAACAACAATGATACACATTACAAACTAATGAAATACCTACGTATAAATCTGATAATATTTTTGGTGTTTAATAATTTATAGTCACCGGTGTCCTATAATATTATCTATGTGATTAGTGATTTCTATCGGGGAAAAAAAATTATAAATAGAATACTGTGTTGACTCTTATCGGATGTACCTCTAATCTATTGTTGGTGATTCACTGTGGTATAGAATTTACATTTGTCTTCTGACTATTTGATTTTTTTTTTACTATTCTTCAAATTTTTCTCCGGGGGGGCACTAGACATTCTCCGGGGGGGCCTTGCCCCCCCCCCCCCCGGAGAAGTACCCGAAAGAAACACTGATAGAGACGCGTTGATCGCTTTTATGTGCTTCAAATTGTATACACGAGTGAGCTGGGTATGGCTCCATCATATATAATAAAGATATAACATAATGGTCTTATCAGCGGTCTTCAAGGGAACAATTGAGGCCGAATAAAGTATACCTATACGAGTATCGACTATCAATATAAAGGAGCCTCAATTGCCTTCCACGGGAACGCGGCCTAAAATGTATTTAACATAGGCGTGGACTATCCATATCTTTATTATCTATGGGCTTCATTCATAGCATGGATTAAGGTGTCAACAATCTAAGGATCAACTTGATAATCAAACACTTAAGTTCAGCAACCTGCAAATCAGGATCTTTTTATTCAATGTGTACCTAATAAGTCATAAGAAGGTTAGTTAGGTAAACCTATGGTTAGTTGAAGCTATGGTAATGATAGACGACTACCATCACCGGTCGTGAGCTTTGCGATGATCTTTTCCTACTAACTATCAAGGTATTCGATATTGTAAACATAACAATGAAAGAAAATATTTAAATATTATTAATTTGGTTACGTTAGGTTAGGTTAGGATTGGGCAGGAAATTAGATGTTAACTAATTATCATAGTTTTTAGCACGGTCTTAAAGACTGTCAGCAAGAGTTGTACCAGTATAGTTATTAAAAACTTAAATACAGCCAACATTAAATAATGATTTTTTTACCACAACAAATTATAAAATGTATTTTAAAATATAACAAAATATTATTTTATCAGGGTTTTATAAGGTTTTCAATACTTATGAGTTTTTGTAAATAGAAAATGTATAAAATCAATAGTTTTAATTTAATATATGCTTTTGTGTTTTAATATCCTATTGTCAAAGAATTCTCAGGGTTTCCTTTCCACATTTTTTTACATTGTACTAAATCTAATTTTTTTCCGCACATATTTACAAAGACTAAAACAAATATCTGACTATGTTTTTATTTGCATTTAGACTTTATAGTTTGTAATTTAATATTGACTGTAGACCCACCAAACACAATATTATTTTAAATTAAACATTTTATGTCCTTCATAAATTACAATCACATAGTAGAGTCCGAGCAGGACCTTTTCTCATTTAATTTCTTTTCATCCTTTATAATTTACATTCATTTTTATACATTTTCTAATACATATATTACCGTGATACACCTCTGATCATAATAACTGTTCGCATTATTATAATGTAAAGAACACCTAGTTTTTGGATTGTAGTTAATGTGTATTGTAGTATTTAGCTTCCAGCGTATTCTTTTGTTTAGTGTTATTTCACCCAGATTTCTCAAACAATTTTTTTTTCACTTCATTGAACTCTAGTAGATTTTTTTGTATAAATATTTTTCAAGATTAACCGGCTATACCTAGGAGTACGCTGAGTACCTGTGTACATAATATATAATTTGAAAAGAGACTGGCTATGTTCTCTCACGTTCCCCATTAAATTTATTTCTTTATATATTTAACTTTTTTTAATTCTTTTATATATATCTTTTTTTTAAACACTAACAACCTGGTGCAATATGATTTTTTTTAAAAAATTTTATCTGCTTCTTAAAATGCGTTTGCCTGCGGGCGCCAACACCCTCCTTCAATATTTTTTTTATGATTTAACCTCTAGCCAAATTTTTTAAACATTGACAATCTGGTACCCTTTGAATAATCCTTGTATAATGAATTCAATATTTTAAATAGTTTTTTCAGTATAATATTCTGGGTATTTTAGATTGTACTTTGTAATGTGTAATCATACAGTTAAATTTATTCAAAATATTTTTTTGGTTTCCTTAAATGCATTTGCCTTTGGGCGCCAACACCCTCCTTCAATTTTTTTTTTTTTAGTAATTCAACTCTAGTTGAATATTTTGTATTGACGTGAAAATTGATAACTTGGTGCCCTGTAAATAATCATTCTTTAATGAACTAAATGTTTTGAATATTTTTTTCTGTTTACGATTGTGGGCATTTTAGTTTGAAGTTTGTAATGTGTATTCCTACAGTTAATTTTTTTCAAAATATTTTTTTGGTTTCCTAAAATGCATTTGCCTGCAGGCGCCAACACCCTCCTTCAATTTTTTTTTTAGTAATGCGACTCTAGTTGAATATTTTGTATTGCCTTGAAAATTGATAACTTGGTGCTCTGTGAATAATCATTATAGAATGAACTAAATATTTTTAATATTTTTTTCTGTTCACGATTCTGGGCATTTTAGTTTGAAGTTTGTAATGTGTATTCCCACAATATAATTTATTTAATTTTTTTTTTGGTTTCCTAAAATGCATTTGCCTGCGGGCGCCAACACCTTCCTTCAATTTTTTTTTTATGATTTAACCTCTAGTTGAATATTTTGTATTGACTTGAAAATTGATAACTGGGTGCCCTGTGAATAATCATTCTTTAATGAACTAAATATTTTGAATAATGTTTTGTGTTTAATATTCTGGGTATTTTAGATTGTTCTTTGTAATGTGTAATCATACAGTTAAATTTATTCAAAATTTTTTTCTGGTTTCCTAAAATGCATTTGCCTGCGGGCACCAACACCCTCCTTCAATTTTTTTTTTTGGTATTGCAACTCTAGTTGAATATTTTGTATTGACTTGAAAATTGATAACTGGGTGCCCTGTGAATAATCATTCTTTAATGAACTAAATATTTTGAATAATTTTTTGTGTTTAATATTCTGGGTATTTTAGATTGTTCTTTGTAATGTGTAATCATACAGTTAAATTTATTCAAAATTTTTTTTTAGTTTCCTAAAATGCATTTGCCTGCGGGCGCCAACACCCTCCTTCAATTTTTTTTTTTGGTAATGCAACTCTAGTTGAATATTTTGTGTTGACTTGAAAATTGATAACTTGTTGCCCTGTGAATAATCATTTTCGAATGAACTAAATATTTTGAATATTTTTTTCTGTTTACGATTCTGGGCATTTTGGTTTGATGTTTGTAATGTGTAGTCCCACAATATAATTTATTTAATTTTTTTTTTGGTTTCCTATAATGCATTTGCCTGCGGGCGCCAACACCCTCCTTCAAATTTTTTTTTTATGATTTAACCTCTAGCCAAAATTTTTAAACATTGACTATCAGGTACCCTTGAATAATCCTTATCTTTAATGATCTTAATATTTTAAATTGTTTTTTTTGTTTATGAATCTGGGCATTTTAGTTTGTACTTTGTAATGTGTATTCCTACAGTTAATTTTTTTCAAAATTTTTTTTTGGTTTCCTAAAATGCATTTGCCTGCGGGCGCCAACACCCTCCTTCAATTTTTTTTTTAGTATTGCGACTCTAGTTGAATATTTTGTATTGCCTTGAAAATTGATAACTTGGTGCTCTGTGAATAATCATTATAGAATGAACTAAATATTTTGAATATATTTTTCTGTTCACGATTCTGGGCATTTTAGTTTGAAGTATGTAATGTGTATTCCCACAATATAATTTATTTAATTTTTTTTTTGGTTTCCTAAAATGCATTTGCCTGCGGGCACCAACACCTTCCTTCAATTTTTTTTTTATGATTTAACCTCTAGTTGAATATTTTGTATTGACTTGAAAATTGATAATTTGGTGCCCTGTAAATAATCATTCTTTAATGAACTAAATGTTTTGAATATTTTTTTCTGTTTACGATTCTGGGCATTTTAGTTTGAAGTTTGTAATGTGTATTCCTACAGTTAATTTTTTTCAAAATATTTTTTTGGTTTCCTAAAATGCATTTGCCTGCAGGCGCCAACACCCTCCTTCAACTTTTTTTTTAGTAATGCGACTCTAGTTGAATATTTTTTATTGCCTTGAAAATTGATAACTTGGTGCTCTGTGAATAATCATTATAGAATGAACTAAATATTTTTAATATTTTTTTCTGTTCACGATTCTGGGCATTTTAGTTTGAAGTTTGTAATGTGTATTCCCACAATATAATTTATTTAATTTTTTTTTTGGTTTCCTAAAATGCATTTGCCTGCGGGCGCCAACACCTTCCTTCAATTTTTTTTTTATGATTTAACCTCTAGTTGAATATATTGTATTGACTTGAAAATTGATAACTGGGTGCCCTGTGAATAATCATTCTTTAATGAACTAAATATTTTGAATAATTTTTTCTGTTTAATATTCTGGGTATTTTAGATTGTTCTTTGTAATGTGTAATCATACAGTTAAATTTATTCAAAATTTTTTTTTAGTTTCCTAAAATGCATTTGCCTGCGGGCGCCAACACCCTCCTTCAATTTTTTTTTTTGGTAATGCAACTCTAGTTGAATATTTTGTGTTGACTTGAAAATTGATAACTTGGTGCCCTGTGAATAATCATTTTCGAATGAACTAAATATTTTGAATATATTTTTCTGTTCACGATTCTGGGCATTTTAGTTTGAAGTTTGTAATGTGTATTCCCACAATATAATTTATTTAATTTTTTTTTTGGTTTCCTAAAATGCATTTGCCTGCGGGCACCAACACCTTCCTTCAATTTTTTTTTTATGATTTAACCTCTAGTTGAATATTTTGTATTGACTGGAAAATTGATAACTGGGTGCCCTGTGAATAATCATTTTTTAATGAACTAAATATTTTGAATAATTTTTTCTGTTTAATATTCTGGGTATTTTAGATTGTTCTTTGTAATGTGTAATCATACAGTTAAATTTATTCAAAATTTTTTTCTGGTTTCCTAAAATGCATTTGCCTGCGGGCACCAACACCCTCCTTCAATTTTTTTTTTTGGTATTGCAACTCTAGTTGAATATTTTGTATTGACTTGAAAATTGATAACTGGGTGCCCTGTGAATAATCATTCTTTAATGAACTAAATATTTTGAATAATTTTTTCTGTTTAATATTCTGGGTATTTTAGATTGTTCTTCGTAATGTATAATCATACAGTTAAATTTATTCAAAATTTTTTTCTGATTTCCTAAAATGCATTTGCCTGCGGGTGCCAACACCCTCCTTCAATTTTTTTTTTTTTTAGTAATGCAACTCTAGTTGAATATTTTGTATTGACGTGAAAATTGATAACTTGGTGCCCTGTAAATAATCATTCTTTAATGAACTAAATGTTTTGAATATTTTTTTCTGTTTACGATTCTGGGCATTTTAGTTTGAAGTTTGTAATGTGTATTCCTACAGTTAATTTTTTTCAAAATATTTTTTTGGTTTCCTAAAATGCATTTGCCTGCAGGCGCCAACACCCTCCTTCAATTTTTTTTTTAGTAATGCGACTCTAGTTGAATATTTTGTATTGCCTTGAAAATTGATAACTTGGTGCTCTGTGAATAATCATTATAGAATGAACTAAATATTTTTAATATTTTTTTCTGTTCACGATTCTGGGCATTTTAGTTTGAAGTTTGTAATGTGTATTCCCACAATATAATTTATTTAATTTTTTTTTTGGTTTCCTAAAATGCATTTGCCTGCGGGCACCAACACCTTCCTTCAATTTTTTTTTTATGATTTAACCTCTAGTTGAATATTTTGTATTGACTGGAAAATTGATAACTGGGTGCCCTGTGAATAATCATTTTTTAATGAACTATATATTTTGAATAATTTTTTCTGTTTAATATTCTGGGTATTTTAGATTGTTCTTTGTAATGTGTAATCATACAGTTAAATTTATTCAAAATTTTTTTCTGGTTTCCTAAAATGCATTTGCCTGCGGGCACCAACACCCTCCTTCAATTTTTTTTTTTGGTATTGCAACTCTAGTTGAATATTTTGTATTGACTTGAAAATTGATAACTGGGTGCCCTGTGAATAATCATTCTTTAATGAACTAAATATTTTGAATAATTTTTTCTGTTTAATATTCTGGGTATTTTAGATTGTTCTTTGTAATGTGTAATCATACAGTTAAATTTATTCAAAATTTTTTTTTAGTTTCCTAAAATGCATTTGCCTGCGGGCGCCAACACCCTCCTTCAATTTTTTTTTTTGGTAATGCAACTCTAATTGAATATTTTGTGTTGACTTGAAAATTGATAACTTGGTGCCCTGTGAATAATCATTTTCGAATGAACTAAATATTTTGAATATTTTTTTCTGTTTACGATTCTGGGCATTTTGGTTTGATGTTTGTAATGTGTATTCCCACAATATAATTTATTTAATTTTTTTTTTGGTTTCCTATAATGCATTTGCCTGCGGGCGCAAACACCCTCCTTCAAATTTTTTTTTTATGATTTAACCTCTAGCCAAAATTTTTAAACATTGACTATCAGGTACCCTTGAATAATCCTTATCTTTAATGATCTTAATATTTTAAATAGTTTTTTTTGTTTATGAATCTGGGCATTTTAGTTTGAAGTTTGTAATGTGTATTCCTACAGTTAATTTTTTTCAAAATATTTTTTTGGTTTCCTAAAATGCATTTGCCTGCGGGCGCCAACACCTTCCTTCAATTTTTTTTTTATGATTTAACCTCTAGTTGAATATATTGTATTGACTTGAAAATTGATAACTGGGTGCCCTGTGAATAATCATTCTTTAATGAACTAAATATTTTGAATAATTTTTTGTGTTTAATATTCTGGGTATTTTAGATTGTTCTTTGTAATGTGTAATCATACAGTTAAATTTATTCAAAATTTTTTTCTGGTTTCCTAAAATGCATTTGCCTGCGGGCACCAACACCCTCCTTCAATTTTTTTTTTTGGTATTGCAACTCTAGTTGAATATTTTGTATTGACTTGAAAATTGATAACTGGGTGCCCTGTGAATAATCAATCTTTAATGAACTAAATATTTTGAATAATTTTTTCTGTTTAATATTCTGGGTATTTTAGATTGTTCTTTGTAATGTGTAATCATACAGTTAAATTTATTCAAAATTTTTTTTAGTTTCCTAAAATGCATTTGCCTGCGGGCGCAAACACCCTCCTTCAAATTTTTTTTTTTATGATTTAACCTCTAGCCAAAATTTTTAAACATTGACTATCAGGTACCCTTGAATAATCCTTATCTCTAATGATCTTAATATTTTAAATAGTTTTTTTTGTTTATAAATCTGGGCATTTTAGTTTGTACTTTGTAATGTGTATTCCTACAGTTAATTTTTTTCAAAATTTTTTTTTGGTTTCCTAAAATACATTTGCCTGCGGGCGCCAACACCCTCCTTCAATTTTTTTTTTTAGTCATGCCACTCTAGTTGAATATTTTGTATTGACTTGAAAATTGATAATTTGGTGCCCTGTGAATAATCATTCTTTAATGAACTAAATATTTTGAATATTATTTTCTGTTTACGATTCTGGGCATTTTAGTTTGTACTTTGTATTGTGTATTCCTACAGTTAATTTCTTTCAAAAATTTTTTTTGGTTTCCTAAAATGCATTTGCCTGCGGGCGCCAACACCCTCCTTCAATTTTTTTTTTTAGTAATGTGACTCTAGTTGAATATTTTGTATTGCCTTGAAAATTGATAACTTGGTGCTCTGTGAATAATCATTATAGAATGAACTAAATATTTTCAATATTTTTTTCTGTTCACGATTCTGGGCATTTTAGTTTGAAGTTTGTAATGTGTATTCCCACAGTATAATTTATTTAATTTTTTTTTTGGTTTCCTAAAATGCATTTGCCTGCGGGCGCCAACACCTTCCTTCAATTTTTTTTTTATGATTTAACCTCTAGTTGAATATTTTGTATTGACTTGAAAATTGATAACTGGGTGCCCTGTGAATAATCATTCTTTAATGAACTAAATATTTTGAATAATTTTTTGTGTTTAATATTCTGGGTATTTTAGATTGTTCTTTGTAATGTGTAATCATACAGTTAAATTTATTCAAAATTTTTTTCTGGTTTCCTAAAATGCATTTGCCTGCGGGCACCAACACCCTCCTTCAATTTTTTTTTTTGGTATTGCAACTCTAGTTGAATATTTTGTATTGACTTGAAAATTGATAACTGGGTGCCCTGTGAATAATCAATCTTTAATGAACTAAATATTTTGAATAATTTTTTCTGTTTAATATTCTGGGTATTTTAGATTGTTCTTTGTAATGTGTAATCATACAGTTAAATTTATTCAAAATTTTTTTTTAGTTTCCTAAAATGCATTTGCCTGCGGGCGCAAACACCCTCCTTCAAATTTTTTTTTTATGATTTAACCTCTAGCCAAAATTTTTAAACATTGACTATCAGGTACCCTTGAATAATCCTTATCTCTAATGATCTTAATATTTTAAATAGTTTTTTTTGTTTATAAATCTGGGCATTTTAGTTTGTACTTTGTAATGTGTATTCCTACAGTTAATTTTTTTCAAAATTTTTTTTTGGTTTCCTAAAATGCATTTGCCTGCGGGCGCCAACACCCTCCTTCAATTTTTTTTTTAGTAATGCGACTCTAGTTGAATATTTTGTATTGCCTTGAAAATTGATAACTTGGTGCTCCGTGAATAATCATTATAGAATGAACTAAATATTTTGAATATATTTTTCTGTTCACGATTCTGGGCATTTTAGTTTGAAGTTTGTAATGTGTATTCCCACAATATAATTTATTTAATTTTTTTTTTGGTTTCCTAAAATGCATTTGCCTGCGGGCACCAACACCTTCCTTCAATTTTTTTTTTATGATTTAACCTCTAGTTGAATATTTTGTATTGACTGGAAAATTGATAACTGGGTGCCCTGTGAATAATCATTTTTTAATGAACTAAATGTTTTGAATAATTTTTTCTGTTTAATATTCTGGGTATTTTAGATTGTTCTTTGTAATGTGTAATCATACAGTTAAATTTATTCAAAATTTTTTTCTGGTTTCCTAAAATGCATTTGCCTGCGGGCACCAACACCCTCCTTCAATTTTTTTTTTTGGTATTGCAACTCTAGTTGAATATTTTGTATTGACTTGAAAATTGATAACTGGGTGCCCTGTGAATAATCATTCTTTAATGAACTAAATATTTTGAATAATTTTTTCTGTTTAATATTCTGGGTGTTTTAGATTGTTCTTTGTAATGTGTAATCATACAGTTAAATTTATTCAAAATTTTTTTTTAGTTTCCTAAAATGCATTTGCCTGCGGGCGCCAACACCCTCCTTCAATTTTTTTTTTTGGTAATGCAACTCTAATTGAATATTTTGTGTTGACTTGAAAATTGATAACTTGGTGCCCTGTGAATAATCATTTTCGAATGAACTAAATATTTTGAATATTTTTTTCTGTTTACGATTCTGGGCATTTTGGTTTGATGTTTGTAATGTGTATTCCCACAATATAATTTATTTAATTTTTTTTTTGGTTTCCTATAATGCATTTGCCTGCGGGCGCAAACACCCTCCTTCAAATTTTTTTTTTATGATTTAACCTCTAGCCAAAATTTTTAAACATTGACTATCAGGTACCCTTGAATAATCCTTATCTTTAATGATCTTAATATTTTAAATAGTTTTTTTTGTTTATGAATCTGGGCATTTTAGTTTGAAGTTTGTAATGTGTATTCCTACAGTTAATTTTTTTCAAAATATTTTTTTGGTTTCCTAAAATGCATTTGCCTGCGGGCGCCAACACCTTCCTTCAATTTTTTTTTTATGATTTAACCTCTAGTTGAATATATTGTATTGACTTGAAAATTGATAACTGGGTGCCCTGTGAATAATCATTCTTTAATGAACTAAATATTTTGAATAATTTTTTGTGTTTAATATTCTGGGTATTTTAGATTGTTCTTTGTAATGTGTAATCATACAGTTAAATTTATTCAAAATTTTTTTCTGGTTTCCTAAAATGCATTTGCCTGCGGGCACCAACACCCTCCTTCAATTTTTTTTTTTGGTATTGCAACTCTAGTTGAATATTTTGTATTGACTTGAAAATTGATAACTGGGTGCCCTGTGAATAATCAATCTTTAATGAACTAAATATTTTGAATAATTTTTTCTGTTTAATATTCTGGGTATTTTAGATTGTTCTTTGTAATGTGTAATCATACAGTTAAATTTATTCAAAATTTTTTTTTAGTTTCCTAAAATGCATTTGCCTGCGGGCGCAAACACCCTCCTTCAAATTTTTTTTTTATGATTTAACCTCTAGCCAAAATTTTTAAACATTGACTATCAGGTACCCTTGAATAATCCTTATCTCTAATGATCTTAATATTTTAAATAGTTTTTTTTGTTTATAAATCTGGGCATTTTAGTTTGTACTTTGTAATGTGTATTCCTACAGTTAATTTTTTTCAAAATTTTTTTTTGGTTTCCTAAAATACATTTGCCTGCGGGCGCCAACACCCTCCTTCAATTTTTTTTTTTAGTCATGCCACTCTAGTTGAATATTTTGTATTGACTTGAAAATTGATAATTTGGTGCCCTGTGAATAATCATTCTTTAATGAACTAAATATTTTGAATATTATTTTCTGTTTACGATTCTGGGCATTTTAGTTTGTACTTTGTATTGTGTATTCCTACAGTTAATTTCTTTCAAAATTTTTTTTTGGTTTCCTAAAATACATTTGCCTGCGGGCGCCAACACCCTCCTTCAATTTTTTTTTTTAGTCATGCCACTCTAGTTGAATATTTTGTATTGACTTGAAAATTGATAATTTGGTGCCCTGTGAATAATCAATCTTTAATGAACTAAATATTTTGAATAATTTTTTCTGTTTAATATTCTGGGTATTTTAGATTGTTCTTTGTAATGTGTAATCATACAGTTAAATTTATTCAAAATTTTTTTCTGGTTTCCTAAAATGCATTTGCCTGCGGGCACCAACACCCTCCTTCAATTTTTTTTTTTGGTATTGCAACTCTAGTTGAATATTTTGTATTGACTTGAAAATTGATAACTGGGTGCCCTGTGAATAATCATTCTTTAATGAACTAAATATTTTGAATAATTTTTTCTGTTTAATATTCTGGGTGTTTTAGATTGTTCTTTGTAATGTGTAATCATACAGTTAAATTTATTTAATTTTTTTTTTGGTTTCCTATAATGCATTTGCCTGCGGGCGCCAACACCCTCCTTCAATTTTTTTTTTTAGTAATGTGACTCTGGTTGAATATTTTGTATTGACTTGAAAATTGATAATTTGGTGCCCTGTGCATAATCATTCTTTAATGAACTAAATATTTTGAATAATTTTTTCTGTTTAATATTCTGGGTGTTTTAGATTGTTCTTTGTAATGTGTAATCATACAGTTAAATTTATTTAATTTTTTTTTTGGTTTCCTATAATGCATTTGCCTGCGGGCGCCAACACCCTCCTTCAATTTTTTTTTTTAGTAATGTGACTCTGGTTGAATATTTTGTATTGACTTGAAAATTGATAATTTGGTGCCCTGTGAATAATCATTCTTTAATGAACTAAATATTTTGAATATTATTTTCTGTTTACGATTCTGGGCATTTTAGTTTGTACTTTGTATAATGTATTCCTACAGTTAATTTCTTTCAAAATTTTTTTTTGGTTTCCTAAAATACATTTGCCTGCGGGCGCCAACACCCTCCTTCAATTTTTTTTTTTAGTCATGCCACTCTAGTTGAATATTTTGTATTGACTTGAAAATTGATAATTTGGTGCCCTGTGAATAATCATTCTTTAATGAACTAAATATTTTGAATATTATTTTCTGTTTACGATTCTGGGCATTTTAGTTTGTACTTTGTATTGTGTATTCCTACAGTTAATTTCTTTCAAAAATTTTTTTTGGTTTCCTAAAATGCATTTGCCTGCGGGCGCCAACACCCTCCTTCAATTTTTTTTTTTAGTCATGCCACTCTAGTTGAATATTTTGTATTGACTTGAAAATTGATAATTTGGTGCCCTGTGAATAATCATTCTTTAATGAACTAAATATTTTGAATATTATTTTCTGTTTACGATTCTGGGCATTTTAGTTTGTACTTTGTATTGTGTATTCCTACAGTTAATTTCTTTCAAAATTTTTTTTTGGTTTCCTAAAATACATTTGCCTGCGGGCGCCAACACCCTCCTTCAATTTTTTTTTTTAGTCATGCCACTCTAGTTGAATATTTTGTATTGACTTGAAAATTGATAATTTGGTGCCCTGTGAATAATCAATCTTTAATGAACTAAATATTTTGAATAATTTTTTCTGTTTAATATTCTGGGTATTTTAGATTGTTCTTTGTAATGTGTAATCATACAGTTAAATTTATTCAAAATTTTTTTCTGGTTTCCTAAAATGCATTTGCCTGCGGGCACCAACACCCTCCTTCAATTTTTTTTTTTGGTATTGCAACTCTAGTTGAATATTTTGTATTGACTTGAAAATTGATAACTGGGTGCCCTGTGAATAATCATTCTTTAATGAACTAAATATTTTGAATAATTTTTTCTGTTTAATATTCTGGGTGTTTTAGATTGTTCTTTGTAATGTGTAATCATACAGTTAAATTTATTTAATTTTTTTTTTGGTTTCCTATAATGCATTTGCCTGCGGGCGCCAACACCCTCCTTCAATTTTTTTTTTTAGTAATGTGACTCTGGTTGAATATTTTGTATTGACTTGAAAATTGATAATTTGGTGCCCTGTGCATAATCATTCTTTAATGAACTAAATATTTTGAATAATTTTTTCTGTTTAATATTCTGGGTGTTTTAGATTGTTCTTTGTAATGTGTAATCATACAGTTAAATTTATTTAATTTTTTTTTTGGTTTCCTATAATGCATTTGCCTGCGGGCGCCAACACCCTCCTTCAATTTTTTTTTTTAGTAATGTGACTCTGGTTGAATATTTTGTATTGACTTGAAAATTGATAATTTGGTGCCCTGTGAATAATCATTCTTTAATGAACTAAATATTTTGAATATTATTTTCTGTTTACGATTCTGGGCATTTTAGTTTGTACTTTGTATAATGTATTCCTACAGTTAATTTCTTTCAAAATTTTTTTTTGGTTTCCTAAAATACATTTGCCTGCGGGCGCCAACACCCTCCTTCAATTTTTTTTTTTAGTCATGCCACTCTAGTTGAATATTTTGTATTGACTTGAAAATTGATAATTTGGTGCCCTGTGAATAATCATTCTTTAATGAACTAAATATTTTGAATATTATTTTCTGTTTACGATTCTGGGCATTTTAGTTTGTACTTTGTATTGTGTATTCCTACAGTTAATTTCTTTCAAAAATTTTTTTTGGTTTCCTAAAATGCATTTGCCTGCGGGCGCCAACACCCTCCTTCAATTTTTTTTTTTAGTCATGCCACTCTAGTTGAATATTTTGTATTTACTTGAAAATTGATAATTTGGTGCCCTGTGAATAATCATTCTTTAATGAACTAAATATTTTGAATATTATTTTCTGTTTACGATTCTGGGCATTTTAGTTTGTACTTTGTATTGTGTATTCCTACAGTTAATTTCTTTCAAAAATTGTTTTTGGTTTCCTAAAATGCATTTGCCTGCGGGCGCCAACACCCTCCTTCAATTTTTTTTTTTTAGTAATGTGACTCTAGTTGAATATTTTGTATTGCCTTGAAAATTGATAACTTGGTGCTCTGTGAATAATCATTATAGAATGAACTATATATTTTTAATATTTTTTTCTGTTCACGATTCTGGGCATTTTAGTTTGAAGTTTGTAATGTGTATTCCCACAATACAATTTATTTAATTTTTTTTTGGTTTCCTAAAATGCATTTGCCTGCGGGCGCCAACACCCTCCTTCAATTTTTTTTTTTAGTAATGCCACTCTAGTTGAATATTTTGTATTGACTTGAAAATTGATAATTTGGTGCCTTGTGAATAATCATTCTTTAATGAACTAAATATTTTGAATATTATTTTCTGTTTACGATTCTGGGCATTTTAGTTTGTACTTTGTATTGTGTATTCCTACAGTTAATTTCTTTCAAAAATTTTTTTTGGTTTCCTAAAATGCATTTGCCTGCGGGCGCCAACACCCTCCTTCAATTTTTTTTTTTAGTAATGTGACTCTAGTTGAATATTTTGTATTGACTTGAAAATTGATAGCTTGGTGCCCTGTGAATAATCTTTCTTGAATGAACTAAATATTTTGAATATTTTTTTCTGTTTACGATTCTGGGCATTTTAGTTTGTACTTTGTATTGTGTATTCCTACAGTTAATTTCTTTCAAAAATTTTTTTTGGTTTCCTAAAATGCATTTGCCTGCGGGCGCCAACACCTTCCTTCAATTTTTTTTTTATGATTTAACCTCTAGTTGAATATTTTGTATTGACTTGAAAATTGATAACTGGGTGCCCTGTTAATAATCATTCTTTAATGAACTAAATATTTTGAATAATTTTTTGTGTTTAATATTCTGGGTATTTTAGATTGAAGTTTGTAATTTGTATTCCCTCAATATAATTTATTTAATTTTTTTTTGGTTTCCTAAAATGCATTTGCCTGCGGGCGCCAACACCCTCCTTCAATTTTTATTTTTAGTCATGCCACTCTAGTTGAATATTTCGTATTGACTTGAAAATTGATACCTTGGTGCCCCATGAATAATCATTCTTTAATGAAATAAATATTTTGAATAGTTTTTTCTGTTTACGATTCTGGGCATTTTATTTTGAAGTTTGTAATGTGTATTCCCACAATATAATTTATTTAATTTTTTTTTTGGTTTCCTAAAATGCATTTGCCTTCGGGCGCCAACACCCTCCTTCAATTTTGTTTTTTAGTTATGCAACTCTAGTTGAATATTTTGTATTGACTTGAATATTGATAACTTGGTGCTCTATGAATAATCATTCTTTAATGAAATAAATATTTTGAATAGTTTTTTCTGTTTAGGATTCTGGGCATTTTAGTTTGTACTTTGTAATGTTTATTCCTACAGTTAAATTTTTTCAAAATTTTTTTTTGGTTTCCTAAAATGCATTTGCCTGCGGGCGCCAACACCCTCCTTCAATTTTTTTTTTTAGTAATGCAACTCTAGTTGAATATTTTGTATTGCCTTGAAAATTGATAACTTGGTGCTCTGTGAATAATCATTATAGAATGAACTATATATTTTTAATATTTTTTTCTGTTCACGATTCTGGGCATTTTAGTTTGAAGTTTGTAATGTGTATTCCCACAATAAAATTTATTTAATTTTTTTTTGGTGTCCTAAAATGCATTTGCCTGCAAGCGCCAACACCCTCTTCAATTTTTTTTTTATGATTTAACCTCTAGCCAAACTTTTTAAACATTGACAATCTGGTGCCCTTTGAAGAGTCCTTGTTTACTGAAATAAATATTTTAAATAATTTTTTCTGCTTAATATTCTGAGCATTTTAGTTTGAAGTTTGTAATGTGTATTCCCACAATATAATTTATTTAATTTTTTTTTGGTGTCCTAAAATGAATTTGCCTGCAAGCGCCAACACCCTCTTCAATGTTTTTTTTATGATTTAACCTCTAGCCAATCTTTTTAAACATTGACTATCGGGTGCCCTGTGAATAATCATTCTTTAATGAACTAAATATTTTGAATTTTTTTTTCTGTTTACGATTCTGGGCATTTTAGATTGTACTTTGTAATGTGTATTCCTAAAGTTAATATTTTTAAAAATTTTTTTTGGTTTCCTAAAAGGCAGTTGCCTTTATAACTGCCTTTTAATTTATATTCACAGGGCACCCAGTTATCAATTTTCAAATCAATACAAAATATTCGACTAGAGTATCATTACTAAAAAAAAAAATTGAAGGAGGGTGTTGGTCCTCGCAGGCAAATGCATTTTAGGAAACCAAAAAAATATTTTGAATAAATTTAACTGTATGATTACATAATACAAAGTAGAAACTAAAATGCCCAGAATATTAAACAGAAAAAATTATTCAAAATATTTATTTCAGTAAAGAATGATTATTCATAGGGCGCCAAGTTATCAATTTTCAAGTCAATACAAAATATTCAACTAGAGGTTAAATCATAAAAAAAAAATTGAAGGAGGATGTTGGCGCCCGCAGAAAAATGCATTTTAGGAAACCAGAAAAAAAATTAAATAAATTATATTGTGGGAATACACATTACAAACTTCAAACTAAAATGCTCAGAATATTAAGCAGAAAAAATTATTTAAAATATTTATTTCAGTAAACAAGGACTCTTCAAAGGGCACCAGATTGTCAATGTTTAAAAAGTTTGGCTAGAGGTTAAATCATAATAAAAAAATTGAAGAGGGTGTTGGTGCTTGCAGGCAAATGCATTTTAGGACACCAAAAAAAATTAAATAAATTATATTGTGGGAATACACATTACAAACTTCAAACTAAAATGCCCAGAATCGTAAACAGAAAAATATATTCAAAATATTTAGTTCATTCAAGAAAGATTATTCACAGGGCACCAAGTTATCAATTTTCAAGTCAATACAAAATATTCAACTAGAGTTGCATTACTAAAAAAAAAAATTGAAGGAGGGTGTTGGCGCCCGCAGGCAAATGCATTTTAGGAAACCAAAAAAAAATTTTGAAAAAATTTAACTGTAGGAATAAACATTACAAAGTACAAACTAAAATGCCCAGAATCCAAAACAGAAAAAACTATTCAAAATATTTATTTCATTAAAGAATGATTATTCATAGAGCACCAAGTTATCAATATTCAAGTCAATACAAAATATTCAACTAGAGTTGCATAACTATAAAACAAAATTGAAGGACGGTGTTGGCGCCCGAAGGCAAATGCATTTTAGGAAACCAAAAAAAAAAATTAAATAAATTATATTGTGGGAATACACATTACAAACTTCAAACTAAAATGCCCAGAATCGTAAACAGAAAAAACTATTCAAAATATTTATTTCATTAAAGAATGATTATTCATGGGGCACCAAGGTATCAATTTTCAAGTCAATACAAAATATTCAACTAGAGTGGCATGACTAAAAATAAAAATTGAAGGAGGGTGTTGGCGCCCGCAGGCAAATGCATTTTAGGAAACCAAAAAAAAATTAAATAAATTATATTGAGGGAAAACAAATTACAAACTTCAAACTAAAATGCCCAGAATCGTAAACAGAAAAAAATATTCAAAATATTTAGTTCATTCAAGAAAGATTATTCACAGGGCACCAAGTTATCAATTTTCAAGTCAATACAAAATATTCAACTAGAGTCACATTACTAAAAAAAAAAATTGAAGCAGGGTGTTGGCGCCCGCAGGCAAATGCATTTTAGGAAACCAAAAAAAATTTTTGAAAGAAATTAACTGTAGGAATACACAATACAAAGTACAAACTAAAATGCCCAGAATCGTAAACAGAAAATAATATTCAAAATATTTAGTTCATTAAAGAATGATTATTCACAGGGCACCAAATTATCAATTTTCAAGTCAATACAAAATATTCAACTAGAGTGGCATTACTAAAAAAAAAAATTGAAGGAGGGTGTTGGCGCCCGCAGGCAAATGCATTTTAGGAAACCAAAAAAAAATTTTGAAAGAAATTAACTGTAGGAATACACAATACAAAGTACAAACTAAAATGCCCAGAATCGTAAACAGAAAATAATATTCAAAATATTTAGTTCATTAAAGAATGATTATTCACAGGGCACCAAATTATCAATTTTCAAGTCAATACAAAATATTCAACCAGAGTCACATTACTAAAAAAAAAAAATTGAAGGAGGGTGTTGGCGCCCGCAGGCAAATGCATTTTAGGAAACCAAAAAAAAATTAAATAAATTATATTGTGGGAATACACATTACAAACTTCAAACTAAAATAACCAGAATCGTAAACAGAAATAAATATTCAAAATATTTAGTTCATTCAAGAAAGATTATTCACAGGGCACCTAGTTATCAATTATCAAGTCAATACAAAATATTCAACTAGAGTTGCATAACTAAAAAATTAATTATTCAAAATATTTAGTTCATTAAAGAATGATTATTCACAGGGCACCCAGTTATCAATTTTCAAGTCAATACAAAATATTCAACTAGAGGTTAAATCATAAAAAAAAAATTGAAGGAGGGTGTTGGCGCCCGCAGGCAAATGCATTTTAGGAAACCAAAAAAATATTTTGAAAAAAATTAACTGTAGGAATACACATTACAAAGTACAAACTAAAATGCCCAGAATCGTAAACAGAAAAAAATATTCAAAATATTTAGGTTATTAAAGGATTATTATTCACAGGGCCTCAAGTTATCAATTTTCAAGTCAATACAAAATATTCAAATAGAATTGCATAACTAAAAAAAAAAATTGAAGGAGGGGTTGGCGCCCGCAGACAAATGCATTTTAGGAAACCAGAAAAAAATTTTGAATAAATTTAACTGTATGATTACACATTACAAAGAACAATCTAAAATACCCAGAATATTAAACAGAAAAAATTATTCAAAATATTTAGTTCATTAAAGAATGATTATTCACAGGGAACCCAGTTATCAATTTTCAAGTCAATACAAAATATTCAACTAGAGGTTAAATCATAAAAAAAAAATTGAAGGAAGGTGTTGGTGCCCGCAGGCAAATGCATTTTAGGAAACCAAAAAAAAAATTAAATAAATTATATTGTGGGAATACACATTACAAACTTCAAACTAAAATGCCCAGAATCGTGAACAGAAAAATATATTCAAAATATTTAGTTCATTCTATAATGATTATTCACAGAGCACCAAGTTATCAATTTTCAAGGCAATACAAAATATTCAACTAGAGTCGCATTACTAAAAAAAAAATTGAAGGAGGGTGTTGGCGCCCGCAGGCAAATGCATTTTAGGAAACCAAAAAAAAATATTGAAAAAAATTAACTGTAGGAATACACATTACAAAGTACAAACTAAAATGCCCAGATTCATAAACAAAAAAAACTATTTAAAATATTAAGATCATTAAAGATAAGGATTAATCAAGGGTACCTGATAGTCAATGTTTAAAAATTTTGGCTAGAGGTTAAATCATAAAAAAAAAATTTGAAGGAGGGTGTTGGCGCCCGCAGGCAAATGCATTATAGGAAACCAAAAAAAAAATTAAATAAATTATATTGTGGGAATACACATTACAAACATCAAACCAAAATGCCCAGAATCGTAAACAGAAAAAAATATTCAAAATATTTAGTTCATTCGAAAATGATTATTCACAGGGCAACAAGTTATCAATTTTCAAGTCAACACAAAATATTCAACTAGAGTTGCATTACCAAAAAAAAAAAATTGAAGGAGGGTGTTGGTGCCCGCAGGCAAATGCATTTTAGGAAACCAGAAAAAAATTTTGAATAAATTTAACTGTATGATTACACATTACAAAGAACAATCTAAAATACCCAGAATATTAAACACAAAAAATTATTCAAAATATTTAGTTCATTAAAGAATGATTATTCACAGGGCACCCAGTTATCAATTTTCAAGTCAATACAAAATATTCAACTAGAGGTTAAATCATAAAAAAAAAATTGAAGGAGGGTGTTGGCGCCCACAGGCAAATGCATTTTAGGAAATCAGAAAAAAATTTTGAATAAATTTAACTGTATGATTATACATTACGAAGAACAATCTAAAATACCCGGAATATTAAACAGAAAAAATTATTCAAAATATTTAGTTCATCAAAGAATGATTATTCATAGAGCACCAAGTTATCAATATTCAAGTCAATACAAAATATTCAACTAGAGTTGCATAACTAAAAAACAAAATTGAAGGAGGGTGTTGGCGCCCGAAGGCAAATGCATTTTAGGAAACCAAAAAAAAAATTAAATAAATTATATTGTGGGAATACACATTACAAAGTACAAACTAAAATGCCCAGAATCGTAAACAGAAAAAAATATTCAAAATATTTAGTTCATTCAAGAAAGATTATTCACAGGGCACCAAGTTATCAATTTTCAAGTCAATACAAAATATTCAACTAGAGTCACATTACTAAAAAAAAAAATTGAAGGAGGGTGTTGGCGCCCGCAGGCAAATGCATTTTAGGAAACCAAAAAAAATTTTTGAAAGAAATTAACTGTAGGAATACACAATACAAAGTACAAACTAAAATGCCCAGAATCGTAAACAGAAAATAATATTCAAAATATTAGTTCATTAAAGAATGATTATTCACAGGGCACCAAATTATCAATTTTCAAGTCAATACAAAATAGTCAACTAGAGTGGCATTACTAAAAAAAAAAATTGAAGGAGGGTGTTGGCGCTCGCAGGCAAATGCATTTTAGGAAACCAAAAAAAAATTTTGAAAGAAATTAACTGTAGGAATACACAATACAAAGTACAAACTAAAATGCCCAGAATCGTAAACAGAAAATTATATTCAAAATATTTAGTTCATTAAAGAATGATTATTCACAGGGCACCAAATTATCAATTTTCAAGTAAATACAAAATATTCAACCAGAGTCACATTACTAAAAAAAAAAATTGAAGGAGGGTGTTGGCGCCCGCAGGCAAATGCATTTTAGGAAACCAAAAAAAAATTAAATAAATTGTATTGTGGGAATACACATTACAAACTTCAAACTAAAATGCCCAGAATCGTGAACAGAAAAAAATATTAAAAATATATAGTTCATTCTATAATGATTATTCACAGAGCACCAAATTATCAATTTTCAAGTCAATACAAAATTTTCAACCAGAGTCACATTACTAAAAAAAAAAATTGAAGGAGGGTGTTTGCGCCCGCAGGCAAATGCATTTTAGGAAACCAAAAAAAAATTAAATAAATTGTATTGTGGGAATACACATTACAAACTTCAATTAAAATGCCCAGAATCGTGAACAGAAAAAAATATTAAAAATATATAGTTCATTCTATAATGATTATTCACAGAGCACCAAATTATCAATTTTCAAGTCAATACAAAATATTCAACCAGAGTCACATTACTAAAAAAAAAAATTGAAGGAGGGTGTTGGCGCCCGCAGGCAAATGCATTTTAGGAAACCAAAAAAAAATTAAATAAATTATATTGTGGGAATACACATTACAAACTTCAAACCAAAATGCCCAAATTCATAAACAAAAAAAACTATTTAAAATATTAAGATCATTAAAGATAAGGATTATTCAAGGGTACCTGATAGTCAATGTTTAAAAATTTTGGCTAGAGGTTAAATCATAAAAAAAAAATTTGAAGGAGGGTGTTGGCGCCCGCAGGCAAATGCATTATAGGAAACCAAAAAAAAAATTAAATAAATTTAACTGTATGATTACACATTACAAAGAACAATCTAAAACACCCAGAATATTAAACAGAAAAAATTATTCAAAATATTTAGTTCATTAAAGAATGATTATTCACAGGGCACCCAGTTATCAATTTTCAAGTCAATACAAAATATTCAACTAGAGTTGCAATACCAAAAAAAAAAATTGAAGGAGGGTGTTGGTGCCCGCAGGCAAATGCATTTTAGGAAACCAGAAAAAAATTTTGAATAAATTTAACTGTAAGATTACACATTACAAAGAACAATCTAAAATACCCAGAATATTAAACAGAAAAAATTATTCAAAATATTTAGTTCATTAAAAAATGATTATTCACAGGGCACCCAGTTATCAATTTTCCAGTCAATACAAAATATTCAACTAGAGGTTAAATCATAAAAAAAAAATTGAAGGAAGGTGTTGGTGCCCGCAGGCAAATGCATTTTAGGAAACCAAAAAAAAAATTAAATAAATTATATTGTGGGAATACACATTACAAACTTCAAACTAAAATGCCCAGAATCGTGAACAGAAAAATATATTCAAAATATTTAGTTCATTCTATAATGATTATTCACAGAGCACCAAGTTATCAATTTTCAAGGCAATACAAAATATTCAACTAGAGTCGCATTACTAAAAAAAAAATTGAAGGAGGGTGTTGGCGCCCGCAGGCAAATGCATTTTAGGAAACCAAAAAAAAATTTTGAAAAAAATTAACTGTAGGAATACACATTACAAAGTACAAACTAAAATGCCCAGATTCATAAACAAAAAAAACTATTTAAAATATTAAGATCATTAAAGATAAGGATTATTCAAGGGTACCTGATAGTCAATGTTTAAAAATTTTGGCTAGAGGTTAAATCATAAAAAAAAAATTTGAAGGAGGGTGTTTGCGCCCGCAGGCAAATGCATTATAGGAAACCAAAAAAAAAATTAAATAAATTATATTGTGGGAATACACATTACAAACATCAAACCAAAATGCCCAGAATCGTAAACAGAAAAAAATATTCAAAATATTTAGTTCATTCGAAAATGATTATTCACAGGGCACCAAGTTATCAATTTTCAAGTCAACACAAAATATTCAACTAGAGTTGCATTACCAAAAAAAAAAATTGAAGGAGGGTGTTGGCGCCCGCAGGCAAATGCATTTTAGGAAACTAAAAAAAAATTTTGAATAAATTTAACTGTATGATTACACATTACAAAGAACAATCTAAAATACCCAGAATATTAAACAGAAAAAATTATTCAAAATATTTAGTTCATTAAAGAATGATTATTCACAGGGCACCCAGTTATCAATTTTCAAGTCAATACAAAATATTCAACTAGAGGTTAAATCATAAAAAAAAAATTGAAGGAGGGTGTTGGCGCCCACAGGCAAATGCATTTTAGGAAATCAGAAAAAAATTTTGAATAAATTTAACTGTATGATTATACATTACGAAGAACAATCTAAAATACCCGGAATATTAAACAGAAAAAATTATTCAAAATATTTAGTTCATCAAAGAATGATTATTCATAGAGCACCAAGTTATCAATATTCAAGTCAATACAAAATATTCAACTAGAGTTGCATAACTAAAAAACAAAATTGAAGGAGGGTGTTGGCGCCCGAAGGCAAATGCATTTTAGGAAACCAAAAAAAAAATTAAATAAATTATATTGTGGGAATACACATTACAAAGTACAAACTAAAATGCCCAGAATCGTAAACAGAAAAAAATATTCAAAATATTTAGTTCATTCAAGAAAGATTATTCACAGGGCACCAAGTTATCAATTTTCAAGTCAATACAAAATATTCAACTAGAGTCACATTACTAAAAAAAAAAATTGAAGGAGGGTGTTGGCGCCCGCAGGCAAATGCATTTTAGGAAACCAAAAAAAATTTTTGAAAGAAATTAACTGTAGGAATACACAATACAAAGTACAAACTAAAATGCCCAGAATCGTAAACAGAAAATAATATTCAAAATATTAGTTCATTAAAGAATGATTATTCACAGGGCACCAAATTATCAATTTTCAAGTCAATACAAAATAGTCAACTAGAGTGGCATTACTAAAAAAAAAAATTGAAGGAGGGTGTTGGCGCTCGCAGGCAAATGCATTTTAGGAAACCAAAAAAAAATTTTGAAAGAAATTAACTGTAGGAATACACAATACAAAGTACAAACTAAAATGCCCAGAATCGTAAACAGAAAATTATATTCAAAATATTTAGTTCATTAAAGAATGATTATTCACAGGGCACCAAATTATCAATTTTCAAGTAAATACAAAATATTCAACCAGAGTCACATTACTAAAAAAAAAAATTGAAGGAGGGTGTTGGCGCCCGCAGGCAAATGCATTTTAGGAAACCAAAAAAAAATTAAATAAATTGTATTGTGGGAATACACATTACAAACTTCAAACTAAAATGCCCAGAATCGTGAACAGAAAAAAATATTAAAAATATATAGTTCATTCTATAATGATTATTCACAGAGCACCAAATTATCAATTTTCAAGTCAATACAAAATTTTCAACCAGAGTCACATTACTAAAAAAAAAAATTGAAGGAGGGTGTTTGCGCCCGCAGGCAAATGCATTTTAGGAAACCAAAAAAAAATTAAATAAATTGTATTGTGGGAATACACATTACAAACTTCAATTAAAATGCCCAGAATCGTGAACAGAAAAAAATATTAAAAATATATAGTTCATTCTATAATGATTATTCACAGAGCACCAAATTATCAATTTTCAAGTCAATACAAAATATTCAACCAGAGTCACATTACTAAAAAAAAAAATTGAAGGAGGGTGTTGGCGCCCGCAGGCAAATGCATTTTAGGAAACCAAAAAAAAATTAAATAAATTATATTGTGGGAATACACATTACAAACTTCAAACCAAAATGCCCAAATTCATAAACAAAAAAAACTATTTAAAATATTAAGATCATTAAAGATAAGGATTATTCAAGGGTACCTGA
Source organism: Metopolophium dirhodum (assembly GCF_019925205.1). Lineage (NCBI taxonomy): Eukaryota > Metazoa > Arthropoda > Insecta > Hemiptera > Aphididae > Metopolophium > Metopolophium dirhodum. The sequence goes on from NC_083568.1 coordinate 22,683,202, forward strand.
TAGTCAATGTTTAAAAATTTTGGCTAGAGGTTAAATCATAAAAAAAAAATTTGAAGGAGGGTGTTGGCGCCCGCAGGCAAATGCATTATAGGAAACCAAAAAAAAAATTAAATAAATTTAACTGTATGATTACACATTACAAAGAACAATCTAAAACACCCAGAATATTAAACAGAAAAAATTATTCAAAATATTTAGTTCATTAAAGAATGATTATTCACAGGGCACCCAGTTATCAATTTTCAAGTCAATACAAAATATTCAACTAGAGTTGCAATACCAAAAAAAAAAATTGAAGGAGGGTGTTGGTGCCCGCAGGCAAATGCATTTTAGGAAACCAGAAAAAAATTTTGAATAAATTTAACTGTAAGATTACACATTACAAAGAACAATCTAAAATACCCAGAATATTAAACAGAAAAAATTATTCAAAATATTTAGTTCATTAAAAAATGATTATTCACAGGGCACCCAGTTATCAATTTTCCAGTCAATACAAAATATTCAACTAGAGGTTAAATCATAAAAAAAAAATTGAAGGAAGGTGTTGGTGCCCGCAGGCAAATGCATTTTAGGAAACCAAAAAAAAAATTAAATAAATTATATTGTGGGAATACACATTACAAACTTCAAACTAAAATGCCCAGAATCGTGAACAGAAAAATATATTCAAAATATTTAGTTCATTCTATAATGATTATTCACAGAGCACCAAGTTATCAATTTTCAAGGCAATACAAAATATTCAACTAGAGTCGCATTACTAAAAAAAAAATTGAAGGAGGGTGTTGGCGCCCGCAGGCAAATGCATTTTAGGAAACCAAAAAAAAATTTTGAAAAAAATTAACTGTAGGAATACACATTACAAAGTACAAACTAAAATGCCCAGATTCATAAACAAAAAAAACTATTTAAAATATTAAGATCATTAAAGATAAGGATTATTCAAGGGTACCTGATAGTCAATGTTTAAAAATTTTGGCTAGAGGTTAAATCATAAAAAAAAAATTTGAAGGAGGGTGTTTGCGCCCGCAGGCAAATGCATTATAGGAAACCAAAAAAAAAATTAAATAAATTATATTGTGGGAATACACATTACAAACATCAAACCAAAATGCCCAGAATCGTAAACAGAAAAAAATATTCAAAATATTTAGTTCATTCGAAAATGATTATTCACAGGGCACCAAGTTATCAATTTTCAAGTCAACACAAAATATTCAACTAGAGTTGCATTACCAAAAAAAAAAATTGAAGGAGGGTGTTGGCGCCCGCAGGCAAATGCATTTTAGGAAACTAAAAAAAAATTTTGAATAAATTTAACTGTATGATTACACATTACAAAGAACAATCTAAAATACCCAGAATATTAAACAGAAAAAATTATTCAAAATATTTAGTTCATTAAAGAATGATTATTCACAGGGCACCCAGTTATCAATTTTCAAGTCAATACAAAATATTCAACTAGAGTTGCAATACCAAAAAAAAAAATTGAAGGAGGGTGTTGGTGCCCGCAGGCAAATGCATTTTAGGAAACCAGAAAAAAATTTTGAATAAATTTAACTGTATGATTACACATTACAAAGAACAATCTAAAATACCCAGAATATTAAACACAAAAAATTATTCAAAATATTTAGTTCATTAAAGAATGATTATTCACAGGGCACCCAGTTATCAATTTTCAAGTCAATACAATATATTCAACTAGAGGTTAAATCATAAAAAAAAAATTGAAGGAAGGTGTTGGCGTCCGCAGGCAAATGCATTTTAGGAAACCAAAAAAAAAATTAAATAAATAATATTGTGGGAATACACATTACAAACTTCAAACTAAAATGCCCAGAATCGTAAACAGAAAAAAATATTCAAAACATTTAGTTCATTAAAGAATGATTATTTACAGGGCACCAAGTTATCAATTTTCACGTCAATACAAAATATTCAACTAGAGTTGCATTACTAAAAAAAAAAAAATTGAAGGAGGGTGTTGGCGCCCGCAGGCAAATGCATTTTAGGAAATCAGAAAAAAATTTTGAATAAATTTAAGTGTATGATTATACATTACGAAGAACAATCTAAAATACCCAGAATATTAAACAGAAAAAATTATTCAAAATATTTAGTTCATTAAAGAATGATTATTCACAGGGCACCCAGTTATCAATTTTCAAGTCAATACAAAATATTCAACTAGAGTTGCAATACCAAAAAAAAAAATTGAAGGAGGGTGTTGGTGCCCGCAGGCAAATGCATTTTAGGAAACCAGAAAAAAATTTTGAATAAATTTAACTGTATGATTACACATTACAAAGAACAATCTAAAATACCCAGAATATTAAACACAAAAAATTATTCAAAATATTTAGTTCATTAAAGAATGATTATTCACAGGGCACCCAGTTATCAATTTTCAAGGCAATACAAAATATTCAACTAGAGTCGCATTACTAAAAAAAAAATTGAAGGAGGGTGTTGGCGCCCGCAGGCAAATGCATTTTAAGAAACCAAAAAAAAATTTTGAAAAAAATTAACTGTAGGAATACACATTACAAAGTACAAACTAAAATGCCCAGATTCATAAACAAAAAAAACTATTTAAAATATTAAGATCATTAAAGATAAGGATTATTCAAGGGTACCTGATAGTCAATGTTTAAAAATTTTGGCTAGAGGTTAAATCATAAAAAAAAAATTTGAAGGAGGGTGTTGGCGCCCGCAGGCAAATGCATTATAGGAAACCAAAAAAAAAATTAAATAAATTATATTGTGGGAATACACATTACAAACATCAAACCAAAATGCCCAGAATCGTAAACAGAAAAAAATATTCAAAATATTTAGTTCATTCGAAAATGATTATTCACAGGGCAACAAGTTATCAATTTTCACGTCAATACAAAATATTCAACTAGAGTTGCATTACTAAAAAAAAAAAAATTGAAGGAGGGTGTTGGCGCCCGCAGGCAAATGCATTTTAGGAAATCAGAAAAAAATTTTGAATAAATTTAAGTGTATGATTACACATTACAAAGAACAATCTAAAATACCCAGAATATTAAACACAAAAAATTATACAAAATATTTAGTTCATTAAAGAATGATTATTCACAGGGCACCCAGTTATCAATTTTCAAGTCAATACAATATATTCAACTAGAGGTTAAATCATAAAAAAAAAATTTGAAGGAGGGTGTTTGCGCCCGCAGGCAAATGCATTATAGGAAACCAAAAAAAAAATTAAATAAATTATATTGTGGGAATACACATTACAAACATCAAACCAAAATGCCCAGAATCGTAAACAGAAAAAAATATTCAAAATATTTAGTTCATTCGAAAATGATTATTCACAGGGCACCAAGTTATCAATTTTCAAGTCAACACAAAATATTCAACTAGAGTTGCATTACCAAAAAAAAAAATTGAAGGAGGGTGTTGGCGCCCGCAGGCAAATGCATTTTAGGAAACTAAAAAAAAATTTTGAATAAATTTAACTGTATGATTACACATTACAAAGAACAATCTAAAATACCCAGAATATTAAACAGAAAAAATTATTCAAAATATTTAGTTCATTAAAGAATGATTATTCACAGGGCACCCAGTTATCAATTTTCAAGTCAATACAAAATATTCAACTAGAGTTGCAATACCAAAAAAAAAAATTGAAGGAGGGTGTTGGTGCCCGCAGGCAAATGCATTTTAGGAAACCAGAAAAAAATTTTGAATAAATTTAACTGTATGATTACACATTACAAAGAACAATCTAAAATACCCAGAATATTAAACAAAAAAAATTATTCAAAATATTTAGTTCATTAAAAAATGATTATTCACAGGGCACCCAGTTATCAATTTTCCAGTCAATACAAAATATTCAACTAGAGGTTAAATCATAAAAAAAAAATTGAAGGAAGGTGTTGGTGCCCGCAGGCAAATGCATTTTAGGAAACCAAAAAAAAAATTAAATAAATTATATTGTGGGAATACACATTACAAACTTCAAACTAAAATGCCCAGAATCGTGAACAGATAAATATATTCAAAATATTTAGTTCATTCTATAATGATTATTCACAGAGCACCAAGTTATCAATTTTCAAGGCAATACAAAATATTCAACCAGAGTCACATTACTAAAAAAAAAAATTGAAGGAGGGTGTTGGCGCCCGCAGGCAAATGCATTTTAGGAAACCAAAAAAAAATTAAATAAATTGTATTGTGGGAATACACATTACAAACTTCAAACCAAAATGCCCAAATTCATAAACAAAAAAAACTATTTAAAATATTAAGATCATTAAAGATAAGGATTATTCAAGGGTACCTGATAGTCAATGTTTAAAAATGTTGGCTAGAGGTTAAATCATAAAAAAAAAATTTGAAGGAGGGTGTTGGTGCCCGCAGGCAAATGCATTTTAGGAAACCAGAAAAAAATTTTGAATAAATTTAACTGTATGATTACACATTACAAAGAACAATCTAGAATACCCAGAATATTAAACAAAAAAAATTATTCAAAATATTTAGTTCATTAAAAAATGATTATTCACAGGGCACCCAGTTATCAATTTTCCAGTCAATACAAAATATTCAACTAGAGGTTAAATCATAAAAAAAAAATTGAAGGAAGGTGTTGGCGCCCGCAGGCAAATGCATTTTAGGAAACCAAAAAAAAAATTAAATAAATTATATTGTGGGAATACACATTACAAACTTCAAACTAAAATGCCCAGAATCGTGAACAGAAAAAAATATTAAAAATATTTAGTTCATTCTATAATGATTATTCACAGAGCACCAAGTTATCAATTTTCAAGGCAATACAAAATATTCAACCAGAGTCACATTACTAAAAAAAAAAATTGAAGGAGGGTGTTGGCGCCCGCAGGCAAATGCATTTTAGGAAACCAAAAAAAAATTAAATAAATTGTATTGTGGGAATACACATTACAAACTTCAAACTAAAATGCCCAGAATCGTGAACAGAAAAAAATATTAAAAATATATAGTTCATTCTATAATGATTATTCACAGAGCACCAAATTATCAATTTTCAAGTCAATACAAAATATTCAACCAGAGTCACATTACTAAAAAAAAAAATTGAAGGAGGGTGTTGGCGCCCGCAGGCAAATGCATTTTAGGAAACCAAAAAAAAATTAAATAAATTATATTGTGGGAATACACATTACAAACTTCAAACCAAAATGCCCAAATTCATAAACAAAAAAAACTATTTAAAATATTAAGATCATTAAAGATAAGGATTATTCAAGGGTACCTGATAGTCAATGTTTAAAAATTTTGGCTAGAGGTTAAATCATAAAAAAAAAATTTGAAGGAGGGTGTTGGCGCCCGCAGGCAAATGCATTATAGGAAACCAAAAAAAAAATTAAATAAATTTAAGTGTATGATTACACATTACAAAGAACAATCTAAAATACCCAGAATATTAAACACAAAAAATTATACAAAATATTTAGTTCATTAAAGAATGATTATTCACAGGGCACCCAGTTATCAATTTTCAAGTCAATACAATATATTCAACTAGAGGTTAAATCATAAAAAAAAAATTTGAAGGAGGGTGTTTGCGCCCGCAGGCAAATGCATTATAGGAAACCAAAAAAAAAATTAAATAAATTATATTGTGGGAATACACATTACAAACATCAAACCAAAATGCCCAGAATCGTAAACAGAAAAAAATATTCAAAATATTTAGTTCATTCGAAAATGATTATTCACAGGGCACCAAGTTATCAATTTTCAAGTCAACACAAAATATTCAACTAGAGTTGCATTACCAAAAAAAAAAATTGAAGGAGGGTGTTGGCGCCCGCAGGCAAATGCATTTTAGGAAACTAAAAAAAAATTTTGAATAAATTTAACTGTATGATTACACATTACAAAGAACAATCTAAAATACCCAGAATATTAAACAGAAAAAATTATTCAAAATATTTAGTTCATTAAAGAATGATTATTCACAGGGCACCCAGTTATCAATTTTCAAGTCAATACAAAATATTCAACTAGAGTTGCAATACCAAAAAAAAAAATTGAAGGAGGGTGTTGGTGCCCGCAGGCAAATGCATTTTAGGAAACCAGAAAAAAATTTTGAATAAATTTAACTGTATGATTACACATTACAAAGAACAATCTAAAATACCCAGAATATTAAACAAAAAAAATTATTCAAAATATTTAGTTCATTAAAAAATGATTATTCACAGGGCACCCAGTTATCAATTTTCCAGTCAATACAAAATATTCAACTAGAGGTTAAATCATAAAAAAAAAATTGAAGGAAGGTGTTGGTGCCCGCAGGCAAATGCATTTTAGGAAACCAAAAAAAAAATTAAATAAATTATATTGTGGGAATACACATTACAAACTTCAAACTAAAATGCCCAGAATCGTGAACAGATAAATATATTCAAAATATTTAGTTCATTCTATAATGATTATTCACAGAGCACCAAGTTATCAATTTTCAAGGCAATACAAAATATTCAACCAGAGTCACATTACTAAAAAAAAAAATTGAAGGAGGGTGTTGGCGCCCGCAGGCAAATGCATTTTAGGAAACCAAAAAAAAATTAAATAAATTGTATTGTGGGAATACACATTACAAACTTCAAACCAAAATGCCCAAATTCATAAACAAAAAAAACTATTTAAAATATTAAGATCATTAAAGATAAGGATTATTCAAGGGTACCTGATAGTCAATGTTTAAAAATATTGGCTAGAGGTTAAATCATAAAAAAAAAATTTGAAGGAGGGTGTTGGTGCCCGCAGGCAAATGCATTTTAGGAAACCAGAAAAAAATTTTGAATAAATTTAACTGTATGATTACACATTACAAAGAACAATCTAGAATACCCAGAATATTAAACAAAAAAAATTATTCAAAATATTTAGTTCATTAAAAAATGATTATTCACAGGGCACCCAGTTATCAATTTTCCAGTCAATACAAAATATTCAACTAGAGGTTAAATCATAAAAAAAAAATTGAAGGAAGGTGTTGGCGCCCGCAGGCAAATGCATTTTAGGAAACCAAAAAAAAAATTAAATAAATTATATTGTGGGAATACACATTACAAACTTCAAACTAAAATGCCCAGAATCGTGAACAGAAAAAAATATTAAAAATATTTAGTTCATTCTATAATGATTATTCACAGAGCACCAAGTTATCAATTTTCAAGGCAATACAAAATATTCAACCAGAGTCACATTACTAAAAAAAAAAATTGAAGGAGGGTGTTGGCGCCCGCAGGCAAATGCATTTTAGGAAACCAAAAAAAAATTAAATAAATTGTATTGTGGGAATACACATTACAAACTTCAAACTAAAATGCCCAGAATCGTGAACAGAAAAAAATATTAAAAATATATAGTTCATTCTATAATGATTATTCACAGAGCACCAAATTATCAATTTTCAAGTCAATACAAAATATTCAACCAGAGTCACATTACTAAAAAAAAAAATTGAAGGAGGGTGTTGGCGCCCGCAGGCAAATGCATTTTAGGAAACCAAAAAAAAATTAAATAAATTATATTGTGGGAATACACATTACAAACTTCAAACCAAAATGCCCAAATTCATAAACAAAAAAAACTATTTAAAATATTAAGATCATTAAAGATAAGGATTATTCAAGGGTACCTGATAGTCAATGTTTAAAAATTTTGGCTAGAGGTTAAATCATAAAAAAAAAATTTGAAGGAGGGTGTTGGCGCCCGCAGGCAAATGCATTATAGGAAACCAAAAAAAAAATTAAATAAATTTAACTGTATGATTACACATTACAAAGAACAATCTAAAACACCCAGAATATTAAACAGAAAAAATTATTCAAAATATTTAGTTCATTAAAGAATGATTATTCACAGGGCACCCAGTTATCAATTTTCAAGTCAATACAAAATATTCAACTAGAGTTGCAATACCAAAAAAAAAAATTGAAGGAGGGTGTTGGTGCCCGCAGGCAAATGCATTTTAGGAAACCAGAAAAAAATTTTGAATAAATTTAACTGTATGATTACACATTACAAAGAACAATCTAAAATACCCAGAATATTAAACAAAAAAAATTATTCAAAATATTTAGTTCATTAAAAAATGATTATTCACAGGGCACCCAGTTATCAATTTTCCAGTCAATACAAAATATTCAACTAGAGGTTAAATCATAAAAAAAAAATTGAAGGAAGGTGTTGGTGCCCGCAGGCAAATGCATTTTAGGAAACCAAAAAAAAAATTAAATAAATTATATTGTGGGAATACACATTACAAACTTCAAACTAAAATGCCCAGAATCGTGAACAGATAAATATATTCAAAATATTTAGTTCATTCTATAATGATTATTCACAGAGCACCAAGTTATCAATTTTCAAGGCAATACAAAATATTCAACTAGAGTCGCATTACTAAAAAAAAAATTGAAGGAGGGTGTTGGCGCCCGCAGGCAAATGCATTTTAGGAAACCAAAAAAAAATTTTGAAAAAAATTAACTGTAGGAATACACATTACAAAGTACAAACTAAAATGCCCAGATTCATAAACAAAAAAAACTATTTAAAATATTAAGATCATTAAAGATAAGGATTATTCAAGGGTACCTGATAGTCAATGTTTAAAAATTTTGGCTAGAGGTTAAATCATAAAAAAAAAATTTGAAGGAGGGTGTTTGCGCCCGCAGGCAAATGCATTATAGGAAACCAAAAAAAAAATTAAATAAATTATATTGTGGGAATACACATTACAAACATCAAACCAAAATGCCCAGAATCGTAAACAGAAAAAAATATTCAAAATATTTAGTTCATTCGAAAATGATTATTCACAGGGCACCAAGTTATCAATTTTCAAGTCAACACAAAATATTCAACTAGAGTTGCATTACCAAAAAAAAAAATTGAAGGAAGGTGTTGGCGCCCGCAGGCAAATGCATTTTAGGAAACTAAAAAAAAATTTTGAATAAATTTAACTGTATGATTACACATTACAAAGAACCATCTAAAATACCCAGAATATTAAACAGAAAAAATTATTCAAAATATTTAGTTCATTAAAGAATGATTATTCACAGGGCACCCAGTTATCAATTTTCAAGTCAATACAAAATATTCAACTAGAGTTGCAATACCAAAAAAAAAAAATTGAAGGAGGGTGTTGGTGCCCGCAGGCAAATGCATTTTAGGAAACCAGAAAAAAATTTTGAATAAATTTAACTGTATGATTACACATTACAAAGAACAATCTAAAATACCCAGAATATTAAACACAAAAAATTATTCAAAATATTTAGTTCATTAAAAAATGATTATTCACAGGGCACCCAGTTATCAATTTTCTAGTCAATACAAAATATTCAACTAGAGGTTAAATCATAAAAAAAAAATTGAAGGAAGGTGTTGGTGCCCGCAGGCAAATGCATTTTAGGAAACCAAAAAAAAAATTAAATAAATTATATTGTGGGAATACACATTACAAACTTCAAACTAAAATGCCCAGAATCGTGAACAGAAAAATATATTCAAAATATTTAGTTCATTCGAAAATGATTATTCACAGGGCACCAAGTTATCAATTTTCAAGTCAACACAAAATATTCAACTAGAGTTGCATTACCAAAAAAAAAAATTGAAGGAGGGTGTTGGCGCCCGCAGGCAAATGCATTTTAGGAAACTAAAAAAAAATTTTGAATAAATTTAACTGTATGATTACACATTACAAAGAACAATCTAAAATACCCAGAATATTAAACAGAAAAAATTATTCAAAATATTTAGTTCATTAAAGAATGATTATTCACAGGGCACCCAGTTATCAATTTTCAAATCAATACAAAATATTCAACTAGAGTTGCAATACCAAAAAAAAAAATTGAAGGAGGGTGTTGGTGCCCGCAGGCAAATGCATTTTAGGAAACCAGAAAAAAATTTTGAATAAATTTAACTGTATGATTACACATTACAAAGAACAATCTAAAATACCCAGAATATTAAACACAAAAAATTATTCAAAATATTTAGTTCATTAAAGAATGATTATTCACAGGGCACCCAGTTATCAATTTTCAAGTCAATACAATATATTCAACTAGAGGTTAAATCATAAAAAAAAAATTGAAGGAAGGTGTTGGCGCCCGCAGGCAAATGCATTTTAGGAAACCAAAAAAAAAATTAAATAAATTATATTGTGGGAATACACATTACAAACTTCAAACTAAAATGCCCAGAATCGTGAACAGAAAAAAATATTAAAAATATTTAGTTCATTCTATAATGATTATTCACAGAGCACCAAGTTATCAATTTTCAAGGCAATACAAAATATTCAACTAGAGTCGCATTACTAAAAAAAAAATTGAAGGAGGGTGTTGGCGCCTGCAGGCAAATGCATTTTAGGAAACCAAAAAAATATTTTGAAAAAAATTAACTGTAGGAATACACATTACAAACTTCAAACTAAAATGCCCAGAATCGTAAACAGAAAAAAATATTCAAAACATTTAGTTCATTAAAGAATGATTATTTACAGGGCACCAAGTTATCAATTTTCACGTCAATACAAAATATTCAACTAGAGTTGCATTACTAAAAAAAAAAAAATTGAAGGAGGGTGTTGGCGCCCGCAGGCAAATGCATTTTAGGAAATCAGAAAAAAATTTTGAATAAATTTAACTGTATGATTATACATTACGAAGAACAATCTAAAATACCCAGAATATTAAACAGAAAAAATTATTCAAAATATTTAGTTCATTAAAGAATGATTATTCACAGGGCACCCAGTTATCAATTTTCAAGTCAATACAAAATATTCAACTAGAGTTGCAATACCAAATAAAAAAATTGAAGGAGGGTGTTGGTGCCCGCAGGCAAATGCATTTTAGGAAACCAGAAAAAAATTTTGAATAAATTTAACTGTATGATTACACATTACAAAGAACAATCTAAAATACCCAGAATATTAAACACAAAAAATTATTCAAAATATTTAGGTCATTAAAGAATGATTATTCACAGGGCACCAAATTATCAATTTTCAAGTCAATACAAAATATTCAACTAGAGTGGCATTACTAAAAAAAAAAATTGAAGGAGGGTGTTGGCGCCCGCAGGCAAATGCATTTTAGGAAACCAAAAAAAAATTTTGAAAGAAATTAACTGTAGGAATACACAATACAAAGTACAAACTAAAATGCCCAGAATCGTAAACAGAAAATTATATTCAAAATATTTAGTTCATTAAAGAATGATTATTCACAGGGCACCAAATTATCAATTTTCAAGTCAATACAAAATATTCAACCAGAGTCACATTACTAAAAAAAAAAATTGAAGGAGGGTGTTGGCGCCCGCAGGCAAATGCATTATAGGAAACCAAAAAAAAAATTAAATAAATTTAACTGTATGATTACACATTACAAAGAACAATCTAAAACACCCAGAATATTAAACAGAAAAAATTATTCAAAATATTTAGTTCATTAAAGAATGATTATTCACAGGGCACCCAGTTATCAATTTTCAAGTCAATACAAAATATTCAACTAGAGTTGCAATACCAAAAAAAAAAATTGAAGGAGGGTGTTGGTGCCCGCAGGCAAATGCATTTTAGGAAACCAGAAAAAAATTTTGAATAAATTTAACTGTATGATTACACATTACAAAGAACAATCTAAAATACCCTTAATATTAAACAGAAAAAAATATTCAAAACATTTAGTTCATTAAAGAATGATTATTTACAGGGCACCAAGTTATCAATTTTCACGTCAATACAAAATATTCAACTAGAGGTTAAATCATAAAAAAAAAATTGAAGGAAGGTGTTGGTGCCCGCAGGCAAATGCATTTTAGGAAACCAAAAAAAAAATTAAATAAATTATATTGTGGGAATACACATTACATACTTCAAACTAAAATGCCCAGAATCGTGAACAGAAAAATATATTCAAAATATTTAGTTCATTCTATAATGATTATTCACAGAGCACCAAGTTATCAATTTTCAAGGCAATACAAAATATTCAACTAGAGTCGCATTACTAAAAAAAAAATTGAAGGAGGGTGTTGGCGCCCGCAGGCAAATGCATTTTAGGAAACCAAAAAAAAATTTTGAAAAAAATTAACTGTAGGAATACACATTACAAAGTACAAACTAAAATGCCCAGATTCATAAACAAAAAAAACTATTTAAAATATTAAGATCATTAAAGATAAGGATTATTCAAGGAAACCTGATAGTCAATGTTTAAAAATTTTGGCTAGAGGTTAAATCATAAAAAAAAAATTTGAAGGAGGGTGTTGGCGCCCGCAGGCAAATGCATTATAGGAAACCAAAAAAAAAATTAAATAAATTATATTGTGGGAATACACATTACAAACATCAAACCAAAATGCCCAGAATCGTAAACAGAAAAAAATATTCAAAATATTTAGTTCATTCGAAAATGATTATTCACAGGGCAACAAGTTATCAATTTTCAAGTCAACACAAAATATTCAACTAGAGTTGCATTACCAAAAAAAAAAATTGAAGGAGGGTGTTGGCACCCGCAGGCAAATGCATTTTAGGAAACTAAAAAAAAATTTTGAATAAATTTAACTGTATGATTACACATTACAAAGAACAATCTAAAATACCCAGAATATTAAACACAAAAAATTATTCAAAATATTTAGTTCATTAAAGAATGATTATTCACAGGGCACCCAGTTATCAATTTTCAAGTCAATACAAAATATTCAACTAGAGTTGCAATACCAAAAAAAAAAATTGAAGGAGGGTGTTGGTGCCCGCAGGCAAATGCATTTTAGGAAACCAGAAAAAAATTTTGAATAAATTTAACTGTATGATTACACATTACAAAGAACAATCTAAAATACCCAGAATATTAAACACAAAAAATTATTCAAAATATTTAGTTCATTAAAGAATGATTATTCACAGGGCACCCAGTTATCAATTTTCAAGTCAATACAATATATTCAACTAGAGGTTAAATCATAAAAAAAAAATTGAAGGAAGGTGTTGGCGCCCGCAGGCAAATGCATTTTAGGAAACCAAAAAAAAAATTAAATAAATTATATTGTGGGAATACACATTACAAACTTCAAACTAAAATGCCCAGAATCGTGAACAGAAAAAAATATTAAAAATATTTAGTTCATTCTATAATGATTATTCACAGAGCACCAAGTTATCAATTTTCAAGGCAATACAAAATATTCAACTAGAGTCGCATTACTAAAAAAAAAATTGAAGGAGGGTGTTGGCGCCTGCAGGCAAATGCATTTTAGGAAACCAAAAAAATATTTTGAAAAAAATTAACTGTAGGAATACACATTACAAACTTCAAACTAAAATGCCCAGAATCGTAAACAGAAAAAAATATTCAAAACATTTAGTTCATTAAAGAATGATTATTTACAGGGCACCAAGTTATCAATTTTCACGTCAATACAAAATATTCAACTAGAGTTGCATTACTAAAAAAAAAAAAATTGAAGGAGGGTGTTGGCGCCCGCAGGCAAATGCATTTTAGGAAATCAGAAAAAAATTTTGAATAAATTTAACTGTATGATTATACATTACGAAGAACAATCTAAAATACCCAGAATATTAAACAGAAAAAATTATTCAAAATATTTAGTTCATTAAAGAATGATTATTCACAGGGCACCCAGTTATCAATTTTCAAGTCAATACAAAATATTCAACTAGAGTTGCAATACCAAATAAAAAAATTGAAGGAGGGTGTTGGCGCCTGCAGGCAAATGCATTTTAGGAAACCAAAAAAATATTTTGAAAAAAATTAACTGTAGGAATACACATTACAAACTTCAAACTAAAATGCCCAGAATCGTAAACAGAAAAAAATATTCAAAACATTTAGTTCATTAAAGAATGATTATTTACAGGGCACCAAGTTATCAATTTTCACGTCAATACAAAATATTCAACTAGAGTTGAATTACTAAAAAAAAAAAAATTGAAGGAGGGTGTTGGCGCCCAAAGGCAAATGCATTTAAGGAAACCAAAAAAATATTTTGAATAAATTTAACTGTATGATTACACATTACAAAGTACAATCTAAAATACCCAGAATATTATACTGAAAAAACTATTTAAAATATTGAATTCATTATACAAGGATTATTCAAAGGGTACCAGATTGTCAATGTTTAAAAAATTTGGCTAGAGGTTAAATCATAAAAAAAATATTGAAGGAGGGTGTTGGCGCCCGCAGGCAAACGCATTTTAAGAAGCAGATAAAATTTTTTAAAAAAAATCATATTGCACCAGGTTGTTAGTGTTTAAAAAAAAGATATATATAAAAGAATTAAAAAAAGTTAAATATATAAAGAAATAAATTTAATGGGGAACGTGAGAGAACATAGCCAGTCTCTTTTCAAATTATATATTATGTACACAGGTACTCAGCGTACTCCTAGGTATAGCCGGTTAATCTTGAAAAATATTTATACAAAAAAATCTACTAGAGTTCAATGAAGTGAAAAAAAAATTGTTTGAGAAATCTGGGTGAAATAACACTAAACAAAAGAATACGCTGGAAGCTAAATACTACAATACACATTAACTACAATCCAAAAACTAGGTGTTCTTTACATTATAATAATGCGAACAGTTATTATGATCAGAGGTGTATCACGGTAATATATGTATTAGAAAATGTATAAAAATGAATGTAAATTATAAAGGATGAAAAGAAATTAAATGAGAAAAGGTCCTGCTCGGACTCTACTATGTGATTGTAATTTATGAAGGACATAAAATGTTTAATTTAAAATAATATTGTGTTTGGTGGGTCTACAGTCAATATTAAATTACAAACTATAAAGTCTAAATGCAAATAAAAACATAGTCAGATATTTGTTTTAGTCTTTGTAAATATGTGCGGAAAAAAATTAGATTTAGTACAATGTAAAAAAATGTGGAAAGGAAACCCTGAGAATTCTTTGACAATAGGATATTAAAACACAAAAGCATATATTAAATTAAAACTATTGATTTTATACATTTTCTATTTACAAAAACTCATAAGTATTGAAAACCTTATAAAACCCTGATAAAATAATATTTTGTTATATTTTAAAATACATTTTATAATTTGTTGTGGTAAAAAAATCATTATTTAATGTTGGCTGTATTTAAGTTTTTAATAACTATACTGGTACAACTCTTGCTGACAGTCTTTAAGACCGTGCTAAAAACTATGATAATTAGTTAACATCTAATTTCCTGCCCAATCCTAACCTAACCTAACGTAACCAAATTAATAATATTTAAATATTTTCTTTCATTGTTATGTTTACAATATCGAATACCTTGATAGTTAGTAGGAAAAGATCATCGCAAAGCTCACGACCGGTGATGGTAGTCGTCTATCATTACCATAGCTTCAACTAACCATAGGTTTACCTAACTAACCTTCTTATGACTTATTAGGTACACATTGAATAAAAAGATCCTGATTTGCAGGTTGCTGAACTTAAGTGTTTGATTATCAAGTTGATCCTTAGATTGTTGACACCTTAATCCATGCTATGAATGAAGCCCATAGATAATAAAGATATGGATAGTCCACGCCTATGTTAAATACATTTTAGGCCGCGTTCCCGTGGAAGGCAATTGAGGCTCCTTTATATTGATAGTCGATACTCGTATAGGTATACTTTATTCGGCCTCAATTGTTCCCTTGAAGACCGCTGATAAGACCATTATGTTATATCTTTATTATATATGATGGAGCCATACCCAGCTCACTCGTGTAAACAATTTGAAGCACATAAAAGCGATCAACGCGTCTCTATCAGTGTTTCTTTCGGGTACTTCTCCGGGGGGGGGGGGGGGGGGGGGGGGGGGGGGCAAGGCCCCCCCGGAGAATGTCTAGTGCCCCCCCGGAGAAAAATTTGAAGAATAGTAAAAAAAAAATCAAATAGTCAGAAGACAAATGTAAATTCTATACCACAGTGAATCACCAACAATAGATTAGAGGTACATCCGATAAGAGTCAACACAGTATTCTATTTATAATTTTTTTTCCCCGATAGAAATCACTAATCACATAGATAATATTATAGGACACCGGTGACTATAAATTATTAAACACCAAAAATATTATCAGATTTATACGTAGGTATTTCATTAGTTTGTAATGTGTATCATTGTTGTTCACGGTGATAATGTACCTATTACTAGTATTACTTTACTATAGTCTAAACGGTGAAGTGTATTGACTGTCACTGTGTTATTTGTTACTGTGTGTTGTGTACCTAATTCATTGAAATTTGTATAAAACAATAAAAAATCAAATTATATTTGTTTAATAATTTAGTACAGTTTTTAATCAGCATCAAAGCATTGACAATCATAATAAGGTAAACTATTATATTATTAAAAGGTCTGCAGTTAATCTAAATTCTTAAATTTATAGTTTTAAGGCAGTTAAAAAGTTTAATTTATATGTACCTACTAAAATATATTTTATAATACCTAACCTAATGGTATAAATTCTATTTAAATGTATATTTACTTTTGTCATATTGTAGGTATATCTATTAAATATTTTTTTTTCAATGATTATCTTATTTAAATAAATAACTTGAATTTGTATTGCCATATTTTAATTATACTGAACTAATTTACCTTTATACTTGTATTATTTTATATGATCAGGATTTTTTTTCAGTGTAGGTAATAAAAAAGTAAGTTAAAAAGTATGTTTTTTTCTAGCTATTATTATTATTTATTTTTTTTTTTGTACCTATATTGAACTTAACATACATGTATTTAAAAAGAAGGTTAGGTTATATATAATAATACTATGGGGGGACGAGGTGGTCGAGCGGTCTAACGCGACGGATTCGGCACAGCCGGTCCGAGCTCGATCCTCGACCCCCGGGCGGCATTTTTCTCCGTGCAAGTCACGGTGTCCGGAGAACAAGTGCCGCCATCCCCCCACCCGAAGCATGGCAGAAACCTACGGGTGCCCCATTAGAAATTCTGCCAAACAAAACACACACGTGTTCCTCCCCCTACCGACTTAATAACCTACAGTAAAACTAAAAATAGCTAATGGCCTCAGCTGCCGGGCTCAAGATCAATTAAAAAAAAAAAAAATAATAATACTATGTGTGTATGTAAAACTTTATGCGAAATGTTGGGTATGACGTATCTATTTAATTATAATTTTCACAGTCATAACAGACTACCTATTACAGTATAATAATGTGATATTGTGTAAATAAAATAATACGTATTATAATTGCCCCTCCGAAGAAAATTGTCTGAAAGATACACTGGACTCTCTATTAATGATTTATCAGCATCTATGCCCAGCCCACCTTCATATTATTCTCTATGCAAAAAGTAAATTTAAGACAAATTTGTAAATCAATGCACAGTCTCTCTATTGTACCTACTAATATTTGTGATTTCATTAATTTTCAGTATTTTGTATTATTAGATTGGGAAAACATAAGACAATATAATTTACACAAGACTGTGGCTAACACAATCATACTTTGATAAAAGTATATGATATAAGTACCTTCTATATTTGAATTAATCGTTTTTTTTTCGGGTCATTTATTGGTGGACGGCACTTTAACTACGGTCCCTCAACTTACTGAGGCAATTATGATTATTAATTATGATATTTATGGATGACACTTGCACCATGGCCCCTCGATATAGTAATGTGGCGACCCGGCACATCTCTTTTAGATAAATGATTAAATACTTAATCAAGTCTTCCAATTTACTAAACATTTATATTTTGTAGATGATTTGAAGAAAAATTTAAAATTGAAGAGAGACTGTGTGAATAAACAACATTTTTGGTATGAAATGTTTATTTGAACACCTGTTATAATGTGTTATATTGAACTTAAGTTAATTTTTTATAGTGTACTATAGTAAACATTTGAACATTAATTACAATATACGTATATTATACATAGATTTCAACTTTCAAGTATTATTTTTTTTAGTTTTTTTTTTGAAAGTTACCTACCTACTACAATACAAGACACTTTATTTTTATATTTTGAAGCAATATATGTTTTGGATTATTTAGATCTATATAAACTAAATTTCAGACCCATAGTTTAGTATTTAAAGTTTGTATGATCAAAGTCGTGGAACCAAATTTTATCAGACTCTACTAGAACGTTGTAGTTAAATTAAACTATAATAAGTATGTGGAATAACAGTACCTAACCTTCTATGATAATTTGTTATGGATATAATATTTTAAGTAATAGCTCAAATTTAGCACTTTTACGGTACTTAATACATTTTCCTAATATTTTAACAGAAATTATGGAGCTAAAAATATAGAAATACCTATATTATGTCACGGTCCATGGTTCATAGTTTTGTTTCATTTATAATAATAATGCTTTTTAATATACTTTTTCATAAATTAATATTTATTACAGTTGGCCTTTATGATTTGTTTAAACTATTAGTACGTAATTTTTTGGGGAGATCCCTATTATTACAACACCGTTACCAATATGCGTTTTTTTTTGGGTTAGTTAATATAATTGCATGTTTTCATGATTTCTTCGTATTTATGCTTATTTTCTTAAAATGTTTTTATATTTTCGGTTTATCCGTTACCTACCTACATACCTACCTACCAAGTGTGTAAATAAAGAATTTTTTTTGTAAACCAATTTGAATTATAATTTATTAATTTAAAAAAATGTTAATAAAAACGTTTTCATTCAGTATTTTTTTGAATTTTAAGTGCATATTTTTGAATATTTCAGTGCATATATTTGCCGGTTTTTAGTGCATACATGCAGGCAAATATTTAACACTTTTTCATCACATTAAATTCACAGTCCTGCTAATTACTTTTACTTCCAATCATAATACCTACCACAGTCAGTGCCGTAAAAACCGGGTGTGTTAAGTGTGTGGAACACACGGGCCCAGGGCCAAAGAAAATTTTTAGGGGCCCACTCAGATCTTTCAAAAATTCATCTCTGAAAAATGAGACAAGAGTACGAAAAAATAACTGACAACGCAAGAAAATTGTGTGAACATGGAATATACCATTTAAATTTGATAAAAAGCGTCAACGATTTGCTGTAAAGCATTTTGACGAAGTAGATAGTGATTATCGACTTACAGTAATTGAAGATAATTTTAAGGTAAATGTATTTTACCAAGTAATTGATACAACATTGATGCAACTTAGAGAAAGGTTTAAACTGTTTAAAGGAATACAAATGGCTTGTGAAGATTTTAGTATACTTATTCCTCAAACATTAGTAGAAATGTCTGAAGAACTTTTAATAAAATCAGCGTATGACTTTACCATTAAATACAAAGATGATATAAGTTCAGATTTTACAAGACAAATCATCTCTTTAAAAGCATATTTATCATCAACTTATCAAGAAAACTCACTTCAAAAAATGACTGTTCAAAATTTAGGAGATATCATTATCAAAGATGACTTAACTTCCATACTTCCAGATGTTTTTACTGGTATAATCATTTTTATGACTATACCAGTAACATCTGCTTCAGCAGAAAGGTCATTCTCAAAGTTAAAACTTATTAAAAACTATTTGCGCAACTCTATAGGTCAAGACCGGTTATCTAACATCGCTATTCTGAACATTGAAAGACTTCAAGCAGAAAATATTAATATAGACAAAATCATTGAAGACTTTGCAAATTTAAAAGCAAGAAAAAAGAATTTTCTTCGATAGCTTATAATTTAGTTTTGAAAATTTTATACTTTTAACATTTTTAATTAATATTATTATTTTATTCAATTACATTTATGATGTTCAAATTTCAAAATATTTTTTATGACTTACCTACCTAAGAGTTATAATTATATTATTTATTTACCCACATTTATATGTAAAATTATTTAATTTTTATGTTGTTTCTAAACTACAAGTTATACTTATTGTTAAAAAAAAATGTCTTATTAGGAAAATAAATATGGAGATTTTCAAATAAGTAAATTTTTTAGGAAAAAGGGGCCCAACAGAGTTTTCACACACGGGCCCAATCAAATCTAGTTACGGCACTGACCACAGTTAATGTTAAATGTCAAATTGTCAACAATCAACTGCTTCTTCAACTTGATAACACTAAGAGGATGTCAGATTTTTAGCGCACCATTTATTTCTCTCTCTGACCCAATCATTTTAGTGTTTTCTTAATCGTACATTTGGTATGCTACGGGTGGGTCAAAGATGGAAAACAAATAGTGCGCTGACATCCCAACCGGCAACAAGTTTACACGAGTGAGCTGGGTATGGCTCCATCATATCATGGTCTTATCAGCGGTCTTCGAGGGGAACAATAAATTGAGGCCAAATAAAGTATACTTATATCGAGTATCGACCATCGACTATCAATATAAAGGAGCCTCAATTGCTTTCCCCTGTGGACTATCCATATCTTTATTATCTATGGGCTTCATCCATAACAAGGATTAAGGTGTCAGCAAATCAAAGGATCAACTCGATAATCAAACACTTAAGTTTGCAGGTTGCAACTCAGGATCTTTTTATTCAAAGTGTCCTAATGAGTCATAAGAAGGTTAGTTAGGTAAACCTATGAACGTTGAAGCCAAAGAGTCAATAGGGCCTTTGCAATTCAAGATCTTTTCCTACGTATTCGGCATTGTTAACATAACTATTCTACCTTTACACTTTTTCTTCCCCCGTCTCTCACAGCTATATACAGGTTCAGCCACTCTCATTCCACACCTCCATATGATCGGTATTCTGTCTATCCATCTCTTCTTCAGTCTTCTCGCCCATCATTTCTCCGTTAAATTAACTTCTATAGCCACTCTCACTATCTCTTATCATACAGTGACCGAACCACCTAAACCTATTCTCTCTTGTTTTCACTACAATATGTACACTACCCTACACTACCCTTAATTAATTAATTTCTTATTCTATCTCCTTTGTACCTTAACACCTTACTTATTATTCTCATATCTGCTACTGTGACTCCACTTACCTACCCTAACCTTACATTTCTTTTTCATCTTTCCCTTTCATACACCAAACATTCTGAAATCCTGTTGACCCATTTCCTTATCTTCGCCATATCACACACTTCCTAATTCCTATTCACTCAGTCTCTAGTTACCTACAAGTCATCGTACTTAATTATCGGTGAAAATATTTAAATATCATTGAGCGAATTCCCTACTCGAAAGAATTGCTTAAAAAAATATCATACCTCACCAATTTTCTAATTTTGAACACGACTTTATTGATAGTCCGAATAGTGTTATACCAGTATAGTTAAAATACAAATATTGAAAATTTTCGGGCAATATTTATATATATATATCATAATTATTAATATTATTATTATTATTATTACTTTTATTCGATGTGTTAATCTTTTCATTTTTTATTATGTTAATATTTTAATTATATTATATTATTGTTATCTATACAAATATATTGTGAACTGGACTTTTGTCCGTATTAATAAATAAATAAATAAATACATCCCCTGATCAATTAACTATAATAAAAAAAAACCTACTGAGTAATAAGAAAATACATACCCCGTGACGGAATCAAAATCTGCTACGAAACGTAGTCTTCGAAACACTGAAACGTTCACACATTTCAATCTGCTTATGATATATTATTCCCAGTTTGAAAATGTTCACTGGCGAATACCATTTCTGAAATAACACGCATCTTATGCAGTAAAATGTTCTACAATATTCTAATGACCTATGCGTTACAGTCTACAGATATTATATAAACCTACCAATAAATACCTAATATTAATTTTTATTACACAGAGTTTGTATTTTTAAATATTGTATTCAAGGATTTATTAGTTTTATTTGTATACCTAACAAAAATTACATTTATTCACAAGTCAGTTATCAACTAGAACTCGACTACGAGTAAGACAGCGTTTGGATTGTTCGGACTGGCGTATAATTTATTATTATTATACATTGCGCCTTTGGCAGGCAGTAGTAAACGTATATGCTTCTACGTTACTTAGTTAACAGATTTTCCGCGACAATAAATATTTAATTCAAGTCTAAAAAGTAAATGTAAGACCAAAATAATATAAAAACAAACTTACGCATAAACATCGACTCTTCCAGTGAAACCTAGCTGTACTGCAGCACACGCTGTCGTCGAAGAAACAGCTATCTTCATCCGTCTACATCTCGTTCCATCTCCATCTCTCTCTACATCTCGCTAATTGAAACTTATCTAGTATACAATACTAGTATCTTTATGATCTGTAATATATAATGGTGTTCGATGAAAAAGATTGAAATAAGATAAAAATACATATTTTTTTGGTTTTGAATATGAAAGCTGTGAGATGATCGATATGAATTTTGTGAGAAATCTAGAGGTACTAGAAAACTGAGACGAGTGTGTTGAATGAAATAAATTAAAAAATTAATTAACACAACAATCGCTTAAAAATTAATTTAATTCAAATAATGAGATGAACCTTATTAGATCATTTAAATTTTCCAGAACAAGCCCCCAGTTGTTGGTCGCATGCCAATTTTAACCATATACTAGACCACAAGTTTAAATTAAAGAATGTGATGTATACCTAGGTAACATACATATCGATCGATTCTAAAACAGAAACTTAACCTAGGTACAAATAATATCACAATATCAAATAGTGAAATGTGAAAATTTGAAGAAAATTTCCTATAGGTATATCCCGTAAAACCCCCAAAATAAAACGTACGTTTGAGGTGTTCTCTTAAAACCCAAATATTTAATGCCCGTATCCCGTATGCATAGAAAATGTATGTTTCACATTTAACGAAAACTAAAACTATCGTGACGGAACTGAATTACGAAGAACGTATAAAACAAAAATAATCGTCACCAAGTGATAGGTATAATCTGCTATGTACTTACAAATCATATTAAATAACATTAATCATTATGTATTTTCTTATTTTGTTAGGTAGGTATAAAAACCTACCTTCCTACTTATAAAAGCATTACCTAATCATTGATTTAAAATTTTAAAAATTATTCTACTATAACAATAAATTAACAGTTGTAGGCAAAGTATTATAATTTAAGGTATTTTTCATAATATCCTAATTTTTGTACACCTATAACAACTGGATTTTAAAAACTACTCTACGTCTAGCGGGTATATAAGTTTGTCTGACAATAAATATTTACATTAGGTCTACCGCGTCAACAGAGTAGTAGGAAAAAACTTACGTAATTATTTATTCTTCTGGCGAAACGCGGTCCCTTTGAGTGTATAATATTGTCTAGTGTCAGAGCTGTGCGTCTCCGTCAAGGAAAATGCAGCGCGCGTCTTCATATATCCGATCCAAAAGTTCAGTCTGGAAGTATTGAGATTAATGACATTTATAAAAATAGGCACCTAGCTTAATAACCAGAATGGAACAAAATATGTGAGTACGTATTGGAATCGCTGTTCGTCTCAGACGATTGTCATTTGCCATAGATTATTTATAATTATAACCTCACCGTCCTAATCATAGAAAATATATATATGGTCCTAACCGATGGATGATGGATATTTTTACATTATCTTCAAAAAAACATTTATTTGTTTCTACTAGACGCAAATGCGGTAAATTGAATTCAAATTTATAATATAGATAACGGTTTTTTTTACTTGATAACCATTTATTTATTATTTGATTTATAAACAAATTCTAATTGATATAAAATAGTAATTATATAAAAATAGTTTTATTGATCCCAATATTTATTATTTAAAAATAATGTTTCAAATAAAATAATAAAAAAAATTTAAGAAATACCTATTAATTAATATGTATTACCTAAATAACAAAATAACTAAATAAATTCGTGTTTTTTTTTTTAACATTTTCACTCCCCCCCCCCCCCCCCCCACCCTTACGAAATTGTGTCACTCCTCCTTAGAGTGGTGCGCCCCTTAGGTTAAGAGCCCTTGAAATAGTGCATGTTAAAAAATCAGCCATATCCTCCCCCCCACCCCTTGACAAAATCATTTGACTCATTTAGCTACTTTATGAATTAAGAGCGATACATTGAACTTACAAAACTGTACCTACCTACATAATAGTTATCAACCTATTAACCCATCAATAATATTATATTTTTTATTGTGTATACTAATCGATTGGTATATACAAAATAACGTTAAATTATAAATAGGACGTGGATTTAAATGCATTAAAAATAAGAAAAATACGATTTAATGCACTTATATTACAAAGCTTAATAAAATGGCCAGAAAAATTAAAAGTCCAATTTAAACGAATATAAAATAGAATTTAGATAAGTGTATAGGTAGTGTATTCGTTATATTTTGAGTTTCATTATAGCACATCAGTCGATCAGATGCTATTTAATATTTTAAAATAAAAAAATTCGACAGTAATTCCATATTGGCAAGTGTTGTTTTCTATAACTGAAGACTGAAGTTATAGTATCGAACATAATGGGTACGTAAAAAAATAGAAATATAGGAAAAAAAATTACCTTTATTTAATTGTATATAAGTTTTTTATAAATTGACTTTATCCCATATAAATGTTCTAATTTCATTTTTCAATTCGTTGATAATATATGAAACGAATTCTTTGCTTGGAAAGCAATGTTTTAGAAAATTCAGAAAATGCAGTTTATATTTAAATATTATAAATAATAATTTCTGATGCATTGATGCGGAAGAGTGAGGGGGTGGACAATCAACCGAACCGAAATCTAACATCTTAAACACTTAATATAAACAATTTTTCACACACGCGTCATGGTATGGAAATAAAAAAATATTTATAATTCATATTTATACTGATTTTCTACCGAAAAATTAAATTACTTTAATCTCAATATTATTTATTAGTTAACGATATCTTTGCTTAGAATCGTTTTTCATTTGTTCGTTTTGTATTTTAATAATTTATACGTGGATATATTATTATTACTAATAATTATAGTAGTTGTGTTTGTTTTATTTCATTAATTTATTTAGTACTATACCAATAAATTATATATTAATTAATAATTTTTAAAACATTGTGTTCAAAAAAATAAAAAAAAAATGTGATTTTAATTAGAGTCTTGTAATGTACCTACCTATATTTAAAAAATAAATAAATATAATAATAACTGTTGAACTTTTAGGGACATAATAGGTAACACATTCGTGTATGTAGTATTACACTATTTATATAGGTATATTTATATACCTATACGAGTATATGAGTAGGTATATTATTCATAAGTGCGCACACGTCAGGATAGGCAGTTGACCATTCCGTGAATATACTTTTATGTGTACATGGTTATACATCCCTAATCGCTATGATATAGAATATAGATATTAGGTGAACAATAGAAGTTAAGTATGTGACCCTAAATTAATAGTTACCTATAACTTTTAACGTTGTATTTGGAAAAAAAATTACCAGTTATTAATTAAAATTGTATGTTATGACTATTATCAGTTATAAGTCATAACACATATTTCTATAAATTAAACCAAAATATTTATATATTTATATTAAGTACCCTGTATAGGTATGCACCTATTAATTATAATTATTCTACAAACAGGGACTGGAAAAACGACGACGGCGTTTATATCTCGAATATTTTATACATTTCTAGTCTGGAACTAAATTATGCGCCTATAACACTTGGATAGCACATTTTTCGTGACATAAAATATTTGTTATAAGTCTTAAAAGTAAATTTAAGCCCCAAAAGAATATAAAAACAAACTTACTTTAATTATCGACTCCTTCGGCGGAATCCGTGACGTGTGTGAACTGCGACGCCCATGAGGAAACGCTCCAGAATACAGCCAGAACTTATAATATTGTGATTTAAGAAAAATAAAATTATACGAAACGCAGTAAGTTTTTTGCTCATATCTTATTTGCTAATTGAAATTTTAGAATTTTTAATCGACTGTGTCTTCTGCAACGACTTTGAGATTTGCCATAGATTAAATAAATAAACGATAGATATTATACTAGGTACGTCAATATGATGAATCCACGGATATAATATAATGCAACTTTTTATATCAAAGAGTTCTGTGTTAAGGACCAATTTGTTCATTAAAATTTGATATGACAATAAACCAAAATAGTTTATAATTTTGAATTTGAGTTATAATAATATGATATAGGTATTATTTAAATTATTATTTTCGTTTATCAATTTAATTATTGATTAAGGTGGTGAATAGATATCAGAAGCACAAGAATATTTTTATAAGAGCATATTGTATTTTATGAATTATTAAATAAAAATGTGATTACTGGATTTTAGAGTTAACATAAAGCCATAAACGTATACAGTAAATTCATCAAATACTATAATACCAACTATATTTTTACAATGATGTATGTTTTTTTTTTTTAATATTTTTAATTATTTTTTCTTGTGGTCTGTGTAAACGATAAGTATTCGTAATAAAGATTCAATTAAACCATATGTTTATTTTTAGTTTAATTTAATTGTAGGTATTTAGTAAATAATAATAGGTATACGAAATTGTGTTTTCGAATAGCAATTTATTGTTTGTATTAATACCTACACCATAATAGGGAACTAAAATTTTGTAAATGATGTACAAATGTATTTTTGGTATTTTAAGGCTGCTGTAAGATCAATTTATGAGAATCCTTGCATTAAATTGTTAGGATTATTTGATATGAATAATTATTTTATTACATATAGGTTTATTACATATTGGTAAGTCGATCAGAAACTATATTTACACTGAATGTTAATAGTAAAAAGCTATTAAAAAATCTATTATTTGTATTTATTTGTTAATAATAATTAAGACTTAAATATTAGCAGTAATCTTGTTCCTTTCACAAAATGTTTTTTAATTATTTTTAATTTAATTTACATTTATCCCAAAGTGATCTCTGAATAATCATTCAATGATGAATTTAATAGTTACATTCTCGGTTACATTAATTGGATTATAAATTAAAATAAACTACAGTTTCCAGCTTCTACTACAACATTATTTTATATTTTATTTCATGTTTTTAATTTTTTAAACGCAGTCTGCACCTTGTGTTGGTGATCTTACACGTAATATAATAAAATTTATACTAGTGATGAGTAGGTAATATTTACACGATTATTAATTAAAAAAATATCTATGAAGTATAAACATCCGCATTTCCATTAACTATAAATTCATAATTGTATGAGCTATACATGTTACATATATTTTTCGAAAAAACTATTTAAAAAAACAAGAATAATTCCTATTTGATGTCACACGGGTTGATCTAGCAACTGACTGCTACGACAACTGTGCAATTTTTTTTAAGCATAATACGTTTTGAAAACGTCCAGAAAAGAGTTTGTTTTAAGACTGTCTGTCTTGATAACAACTAATTTAATTTAGAGTGTATTGTTATATTATATTATAACGAAATTAATAATTATAGTAAAATATATAATTGCAAGACATTTAATACCTATATCTATAGCCATCTAGGGTATAAACTACACTAAAAAAGGTGTAAGTATGCTAATAAAATATATGAGGTGTATAATGTATTTATGTATATAAAAATATAAAATATAAAGATTAATAACATTATATTGTTTTAAATACTTCGCGCAAACCTAAGGTGATACCCGGCACATAGTATAACATGCAAAAAGGTGCGTATTAAACTTGGCGTGGTAAAACGAAGACGGTCTCGCGTATTTTATACATTGCGCTATTGGGATTAAACTTATAAATGCTTCTACGTCACCTAGTTAACAGATTGTCCGTGGCAATAAATATTTAATTTAAGTCTAAAAAGTAAATGTAAAATAGTAGGTAATAATATGAAAACAAACTTACTCGTAAACATCTACTTTTCCGGTGAAACGTAGCTAGAGTGCCACCATCGCCGAAGAAGAAGCTATCTTCATCCATCTTCATCTACTCATCTCACTCCGATGAGCTGAAACTTGAAAGTATCGAAATATTTTATGAAAATAACCTGATCAAACAAAATTTGCGAATTTATAATAATTTATAATACATTAGTATTGCTGAAATTATTAGAATTGTTAACCGTCGCCGACGAATTTCGACAATTGACGATTGCCATAGATATCATAAAATATATTATTTACTATGATAAATCCAAAGAACTTATATATTATTATATAAGTACTCAGTATACCTATACGGTATATTTATAAATCGTATTTAAAAGCGACGTAAAAAACAAAGGAAAAACGGGAATTTTTTACGCAAAGTCCGTTTTTGAGAAAATCGATTTTGGTTTTTGGTGCAACTCTAAAACAAATGACCGTAGGTACATTAAATTTTGACTGAATGCTTATATTAGCATTTTCTATACACCATAACATTTTCCAAATATTTTGACTTATTTTGAGCTGTTTACGGACATTTTCAGTTTCCATTTTATTTTAGTTTTTTTTTTATAATTATCAATAAAATGTTATTTGTTGGTTAAAAAAGCTTGAAAATTTAATAGAAGGTTCCTAGGCTATTGTTTCAAAGGCAGATGAAAAAAATTAAAAATCCTTAGTCACGGTTTTTATTTATAAGCATTTAAAGTTCAAATATTGACAAAATACGGAAAAATCACGAAAATTATCAAATTATTTTGAGTTGAGAATTCATAAAAATTTTTCTTTTTCAATCTAAGATTCGAAAATGTAATACAATATTATACATAAGTTTACCTACCTATATCAAAAAAAAAATGTCTACAAGAAAGTAAAATTAAATTTTTATGGACGTTTGAAATTCATATTTTTACAACATTTGATATTCACTCGATTTCTCATGTAACGATTTTCTTATTTTGTTGTAATTAAAAAACGTATGACTGTAGATACTTAAAAATTTCACTGAATGTTTATATTAGCATTTTCTATACACGATAAAATTTTGAAAATAATTTGATTCTTTTTGAGCTGTTTACGGACATAGTCAGTTTTCAATTATTTTAGTTTTTTTTTTCTATAAATATCAATAAAATTGTATTTGTTGGGTAAAAAAGCATGAAAATTTAATATAAGGCTGCTGATATATCGTTCTAATAGCAGTTAAAAAATATTAAAAATACATAGGCTCAATTTTTATTTATAAGCATTTAAAGTTCAAATTTTGACAACATTTATCAAATTTATAATTTAATAATTATTTTGTAGTTAAAAATGTATAAAATGTTCAACTTTTATAGCTGAGGATTAAAAATTTAAAACAAGGTTCCACGTAAATAGGTTATATATAAATTACTTTATTCACTATAATATCATCAAATATACTTGGTAATATCATAGGCTGACGGACCGTTTTCGCTCAGAATCTTTTTTCTTATACAATGATATTATATCATTGAATTCAAATTTAACACCATCCATTACAGTGACCCACTTGTAACCTACTGTACAACAGAGCGACATCCACTTACCCACCTTTTTTTAATTGACCTCCCTTTTTATTTAATTCCTGATAAACGAGTTTTGGATAAGTACCTACCTACATAATAGGTACCTGTCCTACCTATATTAATTAAAAACTATTTTTTACACGACGTATTTACTTATTATTTTTGTCTTTTAGTTTATCTAATTTTGTATGATTAAAACATGTTTCCTTTATACCCAAATAATTTTTAAGTACCTACAAATAATATAGAACTCAATTTTATTTTAACAATAAATACTTTTATTAATACAGTGTTGACTTTGTAGATGGATAGTAATAAATTAACTGTACATTCAGGATTACATGCATTCAGGTGAATAATTATAAGATTGCAATGATAGATGTAAGATGTAAGATGTTAGATGTAAGATGTAAGATGTATTGTTGATTCATCAATACGATGCTAGGTGGACTTGAGGACTTCCCATGTTCAGCGACCGGCGTCGACCCTTCTTGTGGCACTGCGGAAACTTCGTACAGCTGACTGTTCGACAAAGACACTGTAATATTATTTGAAAAATATTATTTCTACTTAATCGTAATAACTGGGTATAATGAGTTTAATATTATATTATATTACAATAAATATTAAGTACTTATATTATTAGCTTCTAATAATTGGGACGTAATTTTTGTAGATATTGATCCGGACAAAATGATGCTGGCCCAACGCTATGCCACGGTTTATGGCGTACCTATCCGATGAAATTGTTGGAGACTCTTACAAACTGGGCAATCTGATAAACGGTGACGTGATCGTTACTTCGCGGCCATCATAGGGTAGACCAGAATACACAAAAATGTAGGTCATCGGGCTGTCGGCTGTATGTATGATAAAGTCCTGGAAGTGGGAATTACAATAGCCCCTAAAATGCTGTTACACCTCAACCTTAATAAAAACAAAGAATAATTAAAAAATGGCAACGGAATTGGTCTACAAATCTGAAAATAAGTTTATGGACAGATAACTTCTCAACGTAATATTATGACCGATCCAATAATAACGTTCTATAGGTACATCAGACCTATGTGCGACGGCTGCTCACCAACGTATAGACATCTACCAGATAACTTTGGTAAGTTTTCAAACTATACCGCTCATTTTTGCGGAATGCTAAAGAAAATTAATTTATTAGATAAATATTATACTATAACAATTTTTAAATATAGACGTTTTCAACTCACAGTTATGCAGGTGGATGTCGACCGGTTTGGGAGCGACGTCTGATACGCCATTGTTCTAATGAATTCAAACATAAATAATATATTATTATAATATTTTTATATGTATAGGTACGGTTAGGTATATTAAATTAATTAAGTAGGTATTATATTAATATAGTCTATTAATTATTTTTTTCTATGCTTTTATTGTATTAAAATATACACAATGTCTTACAACTTACATTATTGGACCGGACATACAGCAACGTCGAGTTGAGGTACCTGTCCATAAATACATTTTCATCAGCAAAATATAATATAAAATATAAAGTAAAGAAATGCATAAAGAAAAAACTGTATTTATTCATACAATTTTGAAATCAAAAACATTAGAACAAGATAATGCTTTCTTGATAAATTAAAAATATTTGAAGATTTTATTTGTCATACGTTTACATGGCAATAGTAAAATTCTATTAAACCTATTAGGTACCTACGTAAACAACATTAATTAATATGACAAATATTTAAAATTTCAAAAAAGGGAGACCCTCGTGTTAATACCCCTCACTTTGTTTTTTGGATAGCGCTGGGATTTTTTGTGCACAAACGTCGGGACCTGGTGCACATTTCTGCACAAACGATGCACAAACGTTTGGCACATTCAAAAATCCAATTATTCAATGTGGGGGGGGGGGGGGCTACCGTTTCAATGCCCCCCCCCCCCCATTTTGTTTTAGGGATAGAGCTTTCAGTTTTTGTGCACAAACGATTGGACTTGGTGCACATTTCTGCACAAACGATGCACAAACGTTTGGCGTGGTCAGAAGTTCAAATTTCGAAAGGGGGGGGGGGGCATTGAAATGGACCTCATTGTGTATAGTGTTTTATACAAAATCGTATTCACCTAATCATAATAGCGTTACTGCGTCGCATACGTATATGTGTAAATATATTATTTATTATTTTTAATTTGGTACCTATTTAACTTTTAAATATTATCATGAAATAAATTAGTACCTATTGGATATCTCACATTTATAATAATAATAATCTTCATAACGGAAAATATTCCAATTTACAATTTATTAAGTGACAGTATCAATGCGAACAACTAGAAATAAATATATACAAATTAAATCAATATGACAATATCTATCAATTAATAATTTATTAAGTATTAAAATAAAAGATATTAAATATATAATTATTTAGCAAAAAAGAAGAAAAATAAAAATTCTTAACAAAAAGCTAAAAGTTATAACAAGATTGAGTTTATTTAATTTGTAGTAAATATATTGAAGCAGTTAACTCAGTAATTTGATTGTTAAATAAATCAATATTACACGTCATAGAGTTACCAATCGACATAATTTTATTCACAGGAGAGTAAAATTTGCATGCATTAGAGATGGCCAAAGGATAAATATACATAAAAACAAGAATAAATTATTATATTTTTATTTCAAGTTCAGTTGTGTAAGTACAGCCCTTAATAAAAATATAAAATAATGAATTTTGATCTAGACCCGTGATTTTCAACCGGTGTGCCACGAATGCCCTTGAAGTGGGCCTCGATATGTGTGATCAATAAATTTTGATTTCATTGTATAACAATATTATTATTTGAAAATTTGGAAAATGTTACTTTTTTTCGAACATAGGCGTGGGTGACATACCTGTTGATGGCTTTTTAATACAAATTTTACTTTTAGTGAATTTTGTGGTAGAAGCAATTCCGAATCAACTTTAAAACCAAGCTAGAAAGTTTAAAGGACAGTCGAATAACAATTTTGCCAAAAAAAAATTGTAAAAATGTTTGTTTAACTAAGAAAAGAATTGAAAACAGTTTTTAAAACAACTTTTGTGTTACTTCGATTTTTGAAAGGAAAGAGCTTATATTATGATACCAAACACCACGATATACAAGTTATTTAAATAGCGATCTATACGTTGAACGAAAATAAATTTGGAAAATGTTATTTTTTTTCGAACATATGTGTGGGCGACATACCTGTTGATGGCTTTTTAAAACAAATTTTACTTTTAGTGATTTTTGTGGTAGAAGCAATTCCGAACCAACTTCAAAACTAAGCTAGATAGTTTAAAGCCGCAATATTCGCATTGTTTTTTTATCTAGATAAAAATAAAGATAATGGAACTCAAATGTATCTAGATATATATAAAAGATAACTTCACTCATATTTATCTAGATAAAGATAAAGATAAATAAATATTTAGGTATCTAGGTAAAAAAAAGATACAATTTTTTTTAAAATGGGTTTTAAATTTAAGTAGGTATATTTTAGTTGGGCACTTGGAACATAATAATAAATAAAAATAATTACATTATTTATAAACCATAAACTTTGTTTGAGAATCTGTATAAATATTTATAATGCATTTGTACAATTTCGCGATTTTTATCAATAAAAAATGTATCTAGATGAATTTATTTAGATAAATAAAAAAATTATCTAAGATGAACGTTAAGATACCTTGTAACTATTTATCTAGATAAGATAAAAGATGAACAAATAATTATCTAGACATTCATCTAGATAAATTTATCTAGATAAGTCCGAACACTGTAATTAAAGGACAGTTGAATAACAATTTGACTGAAAACATTTTTTATATAAAATAAGTTTTGGGAGAAGACTATCGGACGAACAATTACTTACAAGTTAGAATCATTTCATTCGTCATTACTAGTGCAAAAGGGACCTCATACTAACACATATTTTGGATTTTTTTCGCAAGTCATACTCTGATGTATTTTTTGTGGTGTAGGTATCTTTGTCCTAAATGTTTAAAATAATGTGTGGTTATGATTTATATGTTCAACTACAGTATGTTAGATATGAGTAAGTAAATTTATGTGTATTTTAATTTTAGTTAAAAACAAATAACAATTGATGCTTTGCTTATAGCCTAGATGATGTTTATTAAATTCTTCACATGCAAGTAAGTAAGTAACATTGCTTAGAGCATAAGTTTTTTGTATAGGTACCTACCTACGATTGTAATTATTGCTTGATTATTTTTTGTAATGCCTGTTATTCTAGGATTACCGGTGTTTTTTGTTATGCTTGTGAATGGCTTATTTAAATAACTAATAATAGGTATACCTATATTTTACATGGCACCATAGTTATATTTTTATAATTAGGTTTTTGTTATAAATTAATAATCATGCGTGCATGCAATTCAAAATGTAATTATGAATTAAAATTTTTATCTAATACAATAATTTTTCACTGTATTCCAACAACTAAAGTATGTAATTCGAGACTTTTCATACACTTCCTCTGGACACAAGGTTGAAAATCACTTGTGTCCTAGCAAATCTGAGATGTAGGTATCACCCTAGCCTAAGTCTATTTACTATGTTTGATTATTTTTCCTTGGGTTCCACATTTAGTTGATTAAATATTTTGCTTGATATTGTAAAATAAAGCCTATTTGTTGGTGTAATTTTTATAATAATATATTACATTAGTTTTCTTTTATTTATCCATTAGTAATCATGTCATGCTTTGTTTCAGGGAAGTTAACTTACATTGAAAACCAGTTTTCAGTTTAGTTTAATCAAGTAGGTATGGAATAATCTCAGGGTAAATGGTTAACTTACTAAACTTGTTTCAGTGGCGCCCCCAGGGACTCCCCCTCGGCTAATGTCAAACTGTTTATTTTTTAAAGATTCCCTGACATTGTTATTAAAACTAAATTGATATTTTAAGTATTAAATAATTGTGAATAATTATGTTTATTATGCGACAAAATGTATGTATATACTTGTGATAGGAACAAAAAAACAGTAGCTAATAAAATAAACAAATTTTTAAATGTTGGACACTCCGCTCCAATCAATAAATCCTGGTTGTGCCACTGTATTAATTTATTTAAAATATAATGTAAATTATTAATTTACATTATATTTTAGAGATGGCATATCAAGATTAGAAGAAGTTATTGCCGAAACATACAATATAATTAATATTATTATAAATAGTATTTTTAATCTACAGTAACATGCACTGTTCTATCATGTGTTGCTTTGTGAACATCTTATAGTTTTTTAAACTTAGCATTTTTTTTGGAAATGTTGTGTCTAAACTTATTTTGTTTTGATAGCAATAATTTACAGACCTGATGGAGTTGATTTGAATTGTATAACAAGTAGTGTTTGAGAAAAGAAACATTTAACAGTATTATGTTATTTTATACTCGTTTTATACTATATTAATTTTTACACACTGATTTGATATTTATTAAGTATCTCATATTTGAAAAATTGCTATTGAGTATATTACTTACAAATATAACATTTTACTGACTATTAATGTATTATACTATGCGTGTACAATTTTCAAATATAAAATAACAAATTATAATAACGATATTTTTTTTAAAGAAATAACTTTAATACAATTCAATCAGAATTTAATTTAATACATTTTATATATATAATATTATATAATACTTAAAGTTATTTTCAGATAAACAACTTATAATTACATTTGCACAGTATTATTAACATAAAAACCTAATGCACATTTCATATGTGGAAAAATACATACAATGATAAGTTATAAAATAATCTTAAACGATAAATTATGATAAATTAAGGAGGCATGACTTTGGGAATGGGCATAGAAGCTGGCATGATTCCGTTTGTGCCATTAGTTTGTGCTTGTCCAATGTTCGATGCACCAGATTTATTCATCATATTCATATTGTGCTCATATGCAGTATGAATCAATTTGGTTCTCCGTCTAGTGTAATGTTGCCAAATCAATAACAACTGATCATCAATAAATTTCGAACAAATAGCGGTAGCTATTTCTTTTCTAAATGGTTCATGCTGTAAAAGATCTAAAAAATATAAACACATAGGATACCTGTAAAAATAAAAAAAAATATTTGTGAGTACATTTAAAGTAATTTAATAAAAGTATAAATTTATACTTCATTATGTTATGATTTTATATTCAGTATTAAAATTAATAAATGTTAATACATTTAATTGTTCTTAATTAATATGTATACTGATTGATGATTATCAAGGCTGGGCAAGTTTATGATTTTTTTAACTCAGTTAAGTTAAGTTAATATGCACCAATAACAAAATGTTAATTTGTTTATACAACGCTAGCGTACTTAATTTTTTTCCAACCCAAACCTAAATTATAGGATATAGTGTTAATACTTCATACAGTATTTCCATATAAATTAGATTCAAATGATATACATTTTTAACTTTAAACAATTGGATACATATTTTTTGACATGAAAACGAAATAGACTGAAATAGTGAAATATTATACAATTAAAAACAAAATAAATTAACTTAACTTACTTCTTAAACAGTTAAGTTAATGAAAAGCCAAAAGTAACTAGTTAAGTTAAAAAGTTAAAATAAAATAAACTTTTGGGGGGACGAGGTGGCCGAGCGGTCTAACGCGACGGATTCGGCACAGCCGGTCCGAGTTCGATCCTCGACCACCGGGCGGCATTTTTCTCCGTGAAAGTCACGGTGTCCGGAGAACAAGTGCCGCCATCCCCCCACCTGGGGCACGGCAGGAACCTACGGGTGCCCCATAAGAAATTCTGCCAAAACACAACATACACGTGTACCAACCTACCCAATATAAAAACCTACAGTGCCCTCCCCCACACCCAATGGCCTATGTTGCCGCGGGTTACCCAAAAAAAAAAAAAAAATAAACTTTTCAACTTAACTTTAATTTTTAACTCGGTAATGCCCAGCCTTGATGATTATACTATAAAAATCAAACTGATAGGCAATAAGTGTGATTTGCATTTAATTGATTAAAATGTATTATTTTTAAAATTTTATAATCTAATATATAAAATTCTCGTGTCACAGTTTTCGTTGCCATACTCCTCCGAAATGGCTTGACAGATTTTGATGAAATTTTTTGTGCATATTCAGTAGGTATGAGAATCGGCTAACATCTATTTTTCATACCCCTAAGTGATAAGGGTTGTCCAGAAAAAAATAAAAGAAGTGCTCAAACAGGGATTTTGATAATTTACGGTAGAAATAATTGTTTATAAATGGTTGCTAAGGTATTGGTTATATATATAAAAAAAAAAAAAATAATAGATACAACATACAAAAATACATACAATCCTCAATTTTCACCCTTCTACGATCAACCCTTATTATTTAATAGACATTTTAGTAATTTAATCATTTTTCCTTTTAATCTGCCCCTTCGCGTTTTATTGGCATTGCTCACCGTACAAAACATACATTATGTACAATTGTCAACGTTACTACACTTGATGCATAAACAATATGTATGGCAACAAAAACTGTGACACGAGAATTTTATATATTAGATGTTTTGTACAGTGAGCAATGCCAAGAAAACGCAAAGGGGCTGATTTGAGCCGCAGTACAAGTAAAGCTCGAAACTTGCGAAATAACAGATCCGAAAGAACAGAAGAACAAATCCAGCAACAAAATACTGATGCACGTGTCAGAATGGCGCAATTGCATTAAGAAGAGCCAGAAGATACACGAGCTGAACGCAATGAAGTCAGAAGATTAGAACAACGACAATCACGCCGCTTCACAGTCAAAAGACGAAGAACAAATGATCAACAACGACAACAGGTACATCGAGCATTTATATCTGATTCATTCCCGCGTCTAGCATTCCAGTATGAGCCCGATATTGAATATTATGCTCATTCAAAAGTGGTAATTGGTGCTATGGACAAGGAATGTCCGCATTGTCATGCTCTGAAATTCAAAAATGAGCCAGCTGGGATGTGTTGCGCGTCAGGAAAAGTGCAACTACCTGAAATTGAAACACCACCTGAACCATTGATCGGCTTACTCATCGGCACGGATCCAGATTCTAACGAGTTCCTGAAGTCAATTCGAAGATTCAATTCATGCTTTCAAATGACATCATTCGGAGCAACAGAAATAGTTCGAAATACTAATGCAAATGGTCAACAATTCAATTCTACATTCAAAATCAGAGGCCAAGTTTATCATAAAATGGGCTCAATGCTGCCAATGCCAAACGAACCACATAAATTATTACAAATTAAATTCATACTTCCAAGCTATTTTTAGTTTACACTAGAAATTACTAGGAAATTATTTATATGGCAAAACAACGTTTGCCGGGTCAGCTAGTATACTATATTATAATAAAATCAATAGTCTTGTGGAAGTGACACGTGTTTAAAAAGACTAAGCACATAATCTTATTATAAAATACCTAGTTAATACAATTGACCAAAATTTGAAGGTTTACAAGACCAAAGAAAATAGTTTAAAGTACAAATTTAGCTCGATCGCGAACTAATGTATTACATAATGGTGTATATACATGATATAATATTTTAAAACTTTTAAATTTGTGTAAATGAATTTGTAAAATAAGTATTATGGACTCATTACTAAATTGACTCATAATAAATATAATATAGTTGACCATTATAAATTAAAAAAGTAGGTAGTATAAGTACAATACCTATAGATGTTCAATATTCATACACCAATATGTTAATACGTACAAGAGTTCATAGTATATAGATTATAGGTAATTCATAAGTAAAACAAATTGAACACAACATTTTTACAGAAATTAAATTTAAATCAATGGAATTTAAAATATTTAAATGATTTGTTGAAAACATAAGGCCAAAATCATCAAATTCAGTCCTATCGATTACACTTAATAACTCTCCATTTATATTTAAGCTTGGCAAGAATTTTATATAAATGATTACCAGTATGTAATGTTAAAAAAAATAAAAAATAGATGATCGATTTATCAAGGTAAGTTAAAAATTAAAATGTGTTAATGAATTAATAATTTATATTTTATACAAGCAGTTAAATGTAATAGTGTTATATTACTTTATAATAGTACCTATAATATATTATTTGATGAAATTTATAACTTATATAACATAAACAAACTAATTTTTTATTAATATGATCAGTTAATCAGTAATCTATCTAAAGGTATAACGTTTGAATATTAACAATACTTACTTAATAAACTTTGCATAATCTGGTTCTTTCCAATAAAGTAAATATTTTAAATAATTAATAAAAGACTGATCCTTAAAGTAACCACGTTGAGCTAAAACTGAACAGTTAAAAAATAAGAAATACACTTTTAAAAATATTTGTAAATATTATTGTAAAAAATTAACTTACAGTTTAAATAATTTGGATTAGCTAAGCATTGTACAAATTCGAGTTCTACTTGAAACCTTAATCTGGTTTGTTCTTCAGTTTCAGGACCACCTATAAAAGCAAAAATAAGTTTGTTCAATGTAATAGGTAACAGCTCTAATTTTACCATATGGCGATCATTTCTGAATAGTATTGTAGAAATATAATTCTATTTCCATGAATATTTACTATATAGTTACTAATTTTAATAACATTAAAATACATATTATTCCAATAAATTCTACAAGTAACAATCTTAATTCAAAGTTAAATGTAAGAATAATATGTTCAAATGTAATTTATATTGTAATCTTGACTAGAAATATTTTTATTAATTTCACAATATTGTATCCACCAACTTTCACAAAGTAGGTAGACTCAAATACCTATTATTAATCATTATTATCTTACAATATGTATAAGTATAGTTAAATAATTTATATTTCCCATTTACCTTTGTTAGCCATTTTGGTTTAGTTAAATCTTCATTAGATTTTGTGTTATTTAAGAATATTGTCATGTCATCTCGCCACTCGGTCGAACGTCATAGGTATAAGCTGTAAAAATAATAGAAATTAGCAATGGTCTATCGACTATAGAAATTAGAAGGAATACTTTTTACTATCAGACAACAGTAGACAGTAGTACAGTATTGTTCTATGGTATTTCAGTAATCTCTTATATTATGAAATAACTAAAATGTTAAATAAAAGTTAATTTTATATTATTATAGTTACGTTTTGTAGTCTTCTAAGTTGTAACTTAATAACTTATCAGTCAACAG
This sequence comes from Metopolophium dirhodum, assembly GCF_019925205.1. Lineage (NCBI taxonomy): Eukaryota > Metazoa > Arthropoda > Insecta > Hemiptera > Aphididae > Metopolophium > Metopolophium dirhodum. The sequence goes on from NC_083568.1 coordinate 22,722,937, forward strand.
TCTGCACCATGTTGTACACCATGAATGAGTGAGATTCGTGAGAGTGAGTGAGATAGAGACAAGGAGACGGACTCTTCAGTGTTGCCTCTTGCTGCCGCCCGTATGTCCAATTGGGCAAATTGACAAACTGTTAAATTGATAATAATAATATGGAGAAATATAGTAAGATACGAACGAAGATAATAAAAATAACATTATATTAATATGTTCCTACATATATATATATAAAATAAAAGCATTATTTGAGTCATAAGTCATAACTCTTAAGTCTTAAATCCTAATTTATATTTTATATTTCAGATTTTTCAATCGTATTTTCATAATATATTTTTACGTCCAATTATTAAATATCAATATTTTACATTTTCATAATATTAAAAATGTTAAAATGTTAAATTAATTTTAGATTTATTAGTCTTGTCGACAAAACAAAAAAAAAAAAATGTTTTAAATTATTCATTCAGATGTTTTTTTTTAATGTATTAATTTAAAGTTTAATAATGGTAGACAACACATTAACTGAAAAGGTACTGTTGGCTACTGGAGGATATGATCACACGATTAAGTTATGGCATGCAAATACGGGAGTTTGCAATAGAAGCTTAACACATTTAGATTCTGTATCCTTAAAAACATCATCGTAAATATTTATTCTTGCTCTAAATCTGTTGAACTTTTTAGTCTAGATAAAAGTTGAACGAATCAAATTGCAAATAGTTTTAAATAAGCATAGGTATACATTATTTTTGTTCATGTAATTCACTTGAAATGCAGTGTACCTAATATATGAAGAGTCATTGAATGTTCTATGACATAAACATTTGTATTAGTTTGTCTTACATGATTTAACCAATTATTATATTAAAATAAGTATTTTGTTTATAATTTTTTTTAAATAATTGATGTGAATAGAATCCTTGACCAGTTAATTTAGCAAGTAAATGCATTAGAAATCACACCCGACAGACAACTTTTAGCTGCTGCAGGTAATTTTTTTAAATAATTAAATCTCATCTTTATTTATGTATTTGTGATATTTTGTTTTACAGGGTTTCAACATATTCGTATGTATGACTTAAATTCAAGCAATCCAAATCCAATCTTAAACTATGAAGGGATATCAAAAAACATTACTGGTGTTGGATTCCACGAAGATGGTAAATGGATGTTTACATGTGGTGAAGATTGTAGTGCTCGTGTGTGGGATTTAAGGTACCAAATATGTTTTTAAATTACACAAAATAACATTTAGTTATAATAATAAATTTTGTGTAGGTCTAGAAATTTGCAATGTCAGCGTATATTTCAAACAACTGCACCTATTACTAGTATATGTCTTCATCCTAATCAAGGCGAGTTAATATTAGGTGATCAGTCTGGCTTGCTTCATTTATGGGATTTGAAAACTGATCACAATGAACAACTTGTAAGTGTAATACATTAATGTTGTTCTTCAGTTTTAATTTTTTTCCTGTTGTAACTTTTCATAAGTTTAGATACCTGAAGTTGATGCTTCTATACAATGTGTGGCTATTGATTCTAGTGCAAATTATGTTGCTTCTGTAAATAATAAAGGAAACTGTTACCTATGGAGTTATAACGGCAATGGTACTAGACTAAGTCCAGAGCACAAAATGAATGCCCACAGGAAGTATGCTCTTCATTGTAAATTCAGTCCTGATTCAACGTAAGCATATAATATATAAAGAATTTTGACTTGTAATTATATTAATTAGTAATTTATTTCTTTAATTTTAATAGATTGTTGGTAACAACTTCGGCTGATCGATCAGCTTTTATCTGGAAAACTAGTGATTTTTCTTTGAAACAAGAACTAAAGGATGAGCGGCAGAGATGGGTGTGGGATACCGCATTTAGTAATGATTCAGAACATTTATTAACAGGTATTATTGGGAATGTTAATAACAAATTAGAGCTATGGTTAATTTACATTAAGAATATTTATGGACTATAATTGACATCAATTGTTGGCTGGCATTGGATGTAGTCTTATTAGTTATTAGTTATTACCATAATATGTAACAACAGCAGTTAGACTGAACTGGACATGAATTGGTTGGCACTGCGGCAGTAGTGATACAAATATTTTAAAATAACCTAACTATTATATTTAAAGCTAATCATATTTCTATGCATAGTGCCTAGAGTTATATATTTTTAACATGAATTTTTAACTAAATATGTTATTGGTATTTTATAATAAAAATCAATAACATAAACAATAAAAATATACTCATATATTTTATTAATGAAAAGTTACTACTCTGTACAGAGGAGTATATCTTTAAATCTATAATTGTAATTTATACAATTTTTGTGAACTTATAAGTAATAACTCATAAATCATCAAAACAGTCGTTTTCATAAAATTACTCTTATTCAATTGTTGTATGAATGCACACGGGTGCACGAAGAACATTGAATAGTTAATTTAGATTATTGTTTTAATTCAGTTAATTAGTAAAGTATTGATCCAACAACATAGATATTTATTATAGTAAAATAATAAAACTAAGTTTTATATTTGATTAACAGGTTTAAATACATCAACATTTTTACATTAATCGGCAGTGCTATTTTTTTTTACACATTTTATAGTGGATACATAATATTACATTTCATGATTTTTTTTCTTATTGTTTAGCTTCATCAGACGGCATGGCGAGATTATGGAACGTAGAAAGTGGCAATATAGAACGTGAATATGAAGGACATCAAAAATCACTTACAGCATTAGCATTTTGTGATCCATATAGTTAGGTTTAAAAGTTTACTAGTTTTGTAATCATGAAATAAAATTAGAAAAACAAAGACAGGCATTTGTACCTCCAAAACCAAATGCATTTTTTATTGCTATTCTTTTTTCTTGTTTCCATTGCATTGGACTCTTAGAAACACAAATTAAATTTTCAGCTTCTTTGCAAATGTTGTTTAGATTTGCTGTAGGTGGAATGACACCTTCATAACAAGAAAGAATTGTAAAAATACTCTCTAAATTACCCGCAGATCCTAGTAAATGACCATGACTACCTTTTGTGGATGAAACATGTACATTAATGCAGTGCTCATTAAAAAGTCTTTTAATTGCTGTTAATTCGATGGCATCTCCTACCGGGGTTGAAGTGGCATGTGCATTTACGTATGAAATTTGTGTCTTATCTAAATTAGCATCTAAAATGGCTCTAGTCATGGCTAGTAAAGCTCCTTGGCCATTTTCTGGTGGTGCTGTTAAGTGTGAAGCATCACCAGATAGACCATAACCCAGAACTTCTCCATAAATATGAGCGTTTCTATTAAGAGCATGTTCCAATTCTTCTAGTATAAGCATACCAGACCCTTCACCGATAACAAAACCATCTCGATTTACATCAAACGGTCTTGATGCCAATTCTGGTTTATCGTTTTGAGTAGATAGTGCCCGTATTCTACAAAAAGAAGCTATTGACAATGGGCTTATACATGACTCAGCAGCACCACAAATCATTGCTTTTGCTTGTCCATACTGAATAAAACGAAAACCATCACCAATTGCATGGGCTCCGGTTGCACAAGCAGTAGACACAGCATGATTGGGTCCTTGTATACCGTAAGTCATGCTTATTTGGCCAGCAGCCATATTGAGTAGAATGCGTGGCACAAAGTATGGGCTGACTTTACTGTAACTAATTTCTAAAGCCTTTGCTGTTTGACACACATCCTCTAAGTCCACCATTCCTACGCCTACACTGACACCGATATTTTCTTTATCGACTGTAGACAAAAATAGTTTAGAATCATCAACTGCTTCTTGTGCAGCAATTAGAGCTAGACGAGTCGAAGGAGCCATTGTACGTACTTTGCTCTTGGGCACTGATTCTGGTAAATTCTCCAGTCCGTCCAGAGTCGCTGCGATTTTGGAAGGAATGTTTTTGTAAAGGTTATTGTCCAATTTTCTTACAAATGATTTTCCCGACAAAACATTTTTCCAAGACGTATATTTATTGGCACCAGCAGGACAAATGGCACCCATACCAGTTATTACGACTCTTTTTTTCATAATTTTAATCTTATAACTCTCCAAAAAATATTGTTAAAGTATAGAATGAAATAAAATATTTTATAATAATAACATTGTAAAACAACAAATAAAAAATTATTTTCTAATTCAAAATAAATAATGATAACTGATATCAATGTTATCAATTCTATCAACTGATACCAATAATACCCATAGATAATACGATGAATATTCCGTGGTATGAACAAAATATATGATGAAGTATGAACTCTTGCCTCCATATAATCTGCAGTCTGCACTCTCAGCACCAACCATGGTTCACAGTGGGTATTATAATAAGTCCAACCATGGTACATTACATTAAATGTACAGTATTTTAAAATCTACTTTGTAGATATAGCAGTGCTCGATTTGGTGGCATTTTTATCAACAATTTGTCTTTGGATACCTACAGTAAGTACCTACCTGTCTTAAATTAACTTGTATTTTTTTTTTTAATTGATTAGGTATTTATAAATATTTTTTATCTGATTTGAAAAGAGTACCTATTAGTGTGGGTGTGGGGGCATAACCCCATCGTCACAATAACGTTTAACAAGAAATGGGGACGTTCTTTTTTTTAAAAGTAAAAAAGTCCTTTAATTTTGCCAAGTCGAGCACTGAGGTATAAAATGTTTATTACGCGGTGTACCCAATCAGTTATGTTATAATATATTTTATGTAAAGATTAGAGGGTGTTCACCTCCTTTTCTTCAACAATACAGGATTTTTGAAATTTTTGAATATAGGGGGTAGGTACCGAGTACAACCGGGATTTATTCATGGGGGGGGGGGGGGGGTCTAAAAATGTATTTAATTACCTAAAATTGTATGATAATGTCAGGGAATCTTTAAAAAATAAATAAAATACTATGGACCCCGGAGTCCACCCCCCTATGTGCGCCACTAGTAGGTACGTCTTAAAATACGTACCTAATTTATTATATGGATGAAAAAAATAAACTTTTAGATAACAAACAATATAGGTAGCAAAGTAACTTTTTTCAACATTCATACTTGCTTTTAATCCTCAGCAAAAATAAAAGTGTATCTTGGCATCTTGCTCAGCTTTTCTCATCGAATAATTTTACTTTTATAGTTACACAGTATAGGTAATAGGTATCACTAGATACACGTTTTTGAGAAACTGAGAGCAAAATTCACTTATTATAATACAAACAAAATATAAATACTCGTACTATTCCCAACTTGTCCACTAATCTAAGAAAGTAATATTTTACGTTTAACGACAACTAGAACGCAAATAGAAAATTCCATTTAAATTTTGTGTGTTAGAAATTGTATACACGAACACGATCATATTATGTTTGTCAAACATTTTAAAATTGAAAACGCTGTTAATAAATCTAAGTAAATACATATTTTATATATTAGCTTAGATATATAAAACGTAATTTGATATTACTTTTTCGTGAATTCATGTATTTGTTTTTTATGGTTTGAACTGTGTGTTTTATTATTACTTTTGAGTTTTGTTACTTATTGTTGCTGCAATTGGACCGTATTTGTAATGAATTCTTATTATGTATATAATATGCGGGCAGGTCAAAATTTCATATTACAAAAGTGTTTTGGATTTCACGAGAATCATAATATGAGAATGTGATGTTCACGTTTTTGCAATACACATATTTTATGATTACGGTATACACACATATTTTATTAACTTTTGTATTTTCAATATAATTTACAAGATGGTAATGTACTTTTATACCAGTTTAATATCATTTTGCGTCAAATTGATCATGCATCTGATATTATAATGTTTTGCGTGTAATTGTTTGACTTTAAAAATATTTATGTTATTAAACATCAGTTTAGGTCAGTGTAGATATCAAATTATGAATTTTATATATTTTTAAATATTTATTAAATTTAATAACAACCATTAATGTGACACAAATAACAAACACTGAAACACATAAATAATGCTAATGGTTATAAACATATAACTTAAAAGGTATCTTACTAATTAATGTCGAAATGTAAATGTTTAATCATATTATATAAAACAGATATATTTATAGTCGTAAATGGTAAATCGTAACGTATATTACATACAATCAATGCACGATGAAACATATTTTATTTTACTGTTATAATATTAAAATAGTGTATAAACAAGATGAGAAGTCTTATGACAGTTTATATGTGTAATGAATTTTCGAAGTATTAAATGTGTTAATAGATTATAATATTATAATTTACATGTAAATATTACCCTTACATTTTTAAATATTATTATTTTTAAGATAATTTGTACATATTTTTAGATTTTTTTTTGTTTATTTTGTCATGAAAATTAATAATGTAAAAACTTTAAAAACTTTCATCTCACTACTTATTTTGTAACATATTGCTTTGGTCCAATTAGTTGTTTAACACGTACAATAATCTCATATTAACGATTTTATACTGATTATTTTGTAATTTTTAATTGGTACCTACCTTCATACATAAAAAAAAACAAACTAAATCAAGTAAAAGCTTAACGTAGCAGTTATAGGTAGGTTCAAATACGCACAGTTGTAGGTGCGCAAAGTCAAAAAATATAAATTACATTAATAGGATATTATTATAGGCGTATTCTGTATAATATAATAATATTTTACAGTATTACTAATATATTGCTACAGGACGGTCGCATAATATACAATATATTTTACTTCAAAACTATAAACACATTTTAATCGTACAATTATTAGATAACACGGAGTGGTCTGTTATAGAATAATTTTATATTATAATTAAATATACTGTATAATATTAACTGTAAACATTATTTAATATAATAATATGGTAGGTAATAATATGATAAATTATAGGTAACATTACATCGAACAAACTTGCACATCAGATTATTTCATTATTGCTAAATAGATATTAATATGTACTATTAAGTTTAATATTATGATACATTTGAAAATTTCTTCCACCGTATTGATTATACTATCATAATATTATGTGTGTCAGAAAGATTTTGTACTTTTTCTTCGACTTTGCAATTTAAAAACAATTTTCAATCTACAGATAAGAAAAACCATTAAAATTTTTTTTTAAGAGGCTTGGTTTTATTTGTCTATAATACAATCAGTGTTCATTTCATTCGTTTATACAAATCAGTATTCAGTTCATACGTGACGCAATTATTGACAAAGTATTTACATGCTTAAACTTTACTCGATACCTAGTATAGAAGTTGTATACATAATATATACACTAATGCTGTCGTTGTAACAAGGTGAAATCTCATACCCACGACACCTCACGTCATACTCGATCAATGCACACATATGTTGTCATGTATTGTGGTGCCAACAGCAGATGTGCAGATCAACCCATCAATGATAAAATTATTTAAGCAGATTTGGCAGATGACTACCTACACATATAGTGCCCCACGATGAAAATCCATTAAATACTTCATCTAATCTGTAAGTAGGTACAGGGACACATTAACCCACTTTCACCCTCTTATTGGTTTAACCCTGTCTCAGAAAATGTAAGTTAACGAAACAAAATCTGTACAAACACAGTTTACTCCCCCGAAATTCACTCAAACGGGACTACCACCAACACCAATGATATAAGCAACTCGCTAACACAGAACCTATACATACATGGAAACACATAATATGGGACACGTACATGTTAAACCAAAACGCTTACTAACGTAAATACTTACTAACTAATAACATCCTTCCCGGCATAAATCCAGCAACCTAATAACAAAGATACAATATTATTATAAACACACACACGCAATACACGCTCAGCTAAAACCAAAACACAGAGATATTATGATGGCCAATAAGGAAGGTATACCCAATTACAGATAGTATTATTAGTTAAGTGCATTTAATTACCGACGATTTTCAATCGTACAATAATATAACATGATGATAAACATTCCTGTACAATATTGGGTTAGGTACCTAGCTACTTATTAACATATAGTAGGTATATTGTACAAAACTGTCAGATGAGTTCTTATAGATATATATTACGAAAAACTTCATAATCACCTCATTATTTCATTATGTGTAATATAACAAATATCCATATCCCTCGTAGTTCTTTTTATAGTTATGCCCAAAATGATACAGTCAATACAGAGTCACAGATGTAGCCAATCATCATCCCTCATTTGTTAATTATTATTACTCGTGAATCGTGATGTTAATACTTATTTTACTCTCTCTCGTCATATGCGTAACTAGAACTGTTTATTTTTTTATTTTTGAGGGGTCTAAGCAAGCCACTGTGGCACCTAGTCTCTCACTAAGAGTCAAAATGTATGAGTTTCAACAGAAATATCTGTATTTTATAATTTCACAAGACATACCTATACACTATACAGTACAAAATCTGAATTTATTATAACAGATTACCGAGTACATAAAATAAAACTCGTAAACACATTTTCACACGTAGCATAGACTAATTTACGATAGTGTTTAATGATATTTTGAATTAGGTATATATTAAAATTCTACATTTAAGACGTAGTTACTTTTATAGATGAGAAAAAAGTAAATATTTTTCTTTAATTATTTTAAACCAAAAATTGACTTTCCATAAAAATTATAGTTACATCTATTTACTCGAGTTTTTTATGTTTGTAATAATTAAAATATTCAATAATATATTAATATAGGTACACAATAACATAAACATGTTACATGTATTCGAACTTCAAAACATAATAAATTTACGTGAAATAAGGATGCTCAATTCAAATATTTTTTTAACGAATGAGTAAAAATAACACATAGATAATATAATAATATAATATACATTTTACACACTTTTTTTTATATATTAATATTTATAATAATAATATAAACTTGTAGATTACTTATTTTAACTTAAGGATTCACAATTTTGAAAATTCGAAAGACATTAATTTATAACTTTGTTTATTATATTTACATAATATGAGATGGACAGACAATGGATAATAAAATCTTTTATTGCATTCTCTTATAAATTACCGATTTTTTAAACTTGTTTAGTTTGTCAAAACGATTTCAACTGCAGGATTTAACTGATATTAATGTACCTAAAATGGTAAAAAAATGTTGTGCGATGTATCTATCTATATTTAACAGACAATCAAAAGATAATATTATTATTCGTAACTCACATGTACGATAACAATTTACATTAACCAACCGAAGTCTAGGTTTGATATATTACTTATTACAAAATGTTTTTAAATAAATAAGAGTTTAATTGAATTTGTACAATACCATATATTTATATCGTTGTAAAATGAAAACTAAAAAAAAAAACCAAAATAAAATGTTTTGAGTAAGTAGATAGTTAATAGATAATTAGTTTGTTTGTATTATTGATTGATTAATTAAATTGCGTATATATGGGTAATTAACTTTTATAGTTAATTTTTTGTCATACTTACTACAAGTTTTAGTGTATTATATACGTAGGTACCTATTATATTACATAAAATATAATTGATAATTTTAATAAATTATTATTATCGTAGGTATGCTTAGTATTTTTAAATGTAACTTGCATGAATCTATTTTATTACATAATATGTAAGCCAGGGAACAAAAAAGTATTTATTTATATTATACATTTTATAAAAACGTTGACGGTTTAAATATTTGTTTAAAAAAATAACACTGGCCGAAGGAAGGCATCTGTATGGATATAAATATAAACAGATATAATGTATATTGTGATTTATATTTTAAAAGAAGTTTTTTTTTTTTTTATTGATATTGAGCCCGGCAACTATGGCTGTTAACTATTAGCAGGGGTTACGGTGGGTACGGTTGATACGGTTGATACGGTTGGTTCTCAACCCATGTATGTGTAGTAAGGATTTGCCACCTAGCACCCGGGGGGGTCACCCATCCGGGAACTAGTGGCACCGGCCAGTGCTGGCACTCAGAGAACATCAGTGACTCAGTTTATTATTTTTATTTTAATAAACTAAAAATGTCTGAAGGGAGGTATATAGATTAACTGTACAATATTATGCTGTTTAACCACTTTACGTTATAAAAGAGGAAAGTTGAAACAAGTGTGTCTCTGATTAAATATTTAATTATTTCATGCTAAACTTTTTGCATTTGTAAAAATAGGTCACCAAGTGCCAAATTAGGAAATGCAGAGTTTTTTCATTATTAATTATTTACGACAGTAAGAGGTAACTTAACACGATAAAAAATAGTTTTTTCTTTTATTTTTTTGATATAAAATATGAATTTTAGTTTTTACTAGTGTAAAAACCTCGGCTGTATTACAATAACAGAATTACATTAATATTCTAAGCAATAATTTTTTCGTTTTAGTAAATTTCGTTTTTATCGGGTTCTGTGCGGTCATTTTATTGTAAATTGCGTTTGTTAGGTATTATAGAAATACGCAAACGAAGTATGAACACCTATGATCGGGTTGTGGCGTGAAAAACGGGACTAATATTTATAATTGTAATTGTAATATGTGTATATTTTATACTATAATAAATAATAATATTGTTGATTGTTATGCTATTATATTTTTTATTCGGCTGTTTGAGTTGGCGACGACGAGACTCGACAACAGTCAGAGATTTGTTTAATTATTTAAGGAAAAGGTCGCGCACACTGCGCGCTGTCATACCGCACAGACCAACAATGAAATATCGTCGACGAATATATTATATAATAATAATAATTATATTATGATACAAGATAGAACTATGGTCTTTCGCCGTGCTATCAATAAAATCACAAGTGTCACCACCGCCAGAAATGTATTGTGACTGTGCTGAAGGAATTTACGGTTTAAGTTTTGAATTCACGCCATTGGTGACCACGGGAAACTTTTAATTGACACTATTGTAATATTATTATTTTCTTTTAGCCTTAACGGTAAAATTATTATAATACATTGTGTAGGCATAATAATATGTGAACAAATAATAATAATATAGTCACCAGTTGCGCGCACACACAGCAGTGTTTAGGTCTGCGTGCAGCAGGAGTTTCGCAGTGTCTGTCAGACTAGGAAGTGTTTTGCTAATTTTTAAATGACATAATATATTATAAATCACTTGCACCAGCGCTTACCTAGAAGAACGATTTTCTCTCTACATAATAATATTATATAATATTACATAGTTTATTTGAACATCAACTTTAACCGGCTCGGTTCGATGTGTCTGCACCTTTGCACCACCACCCCTTGTTTTTAAAAGCCGACACCCCTATATACCCGTTTTTCGTCTGTCCAGTGCTCCGATGCAGATCGCCGCGTATATTTTCGGGGAGAAAAATTAGCTATATTATAGGCACATATACATTGTTTTTTTTTTTTTTTTGTTTTTTTTTATCAATCTATAGAACGATTTGTTCGGTACGACAACCGTTGCCACCATTGCCGCCACTTCCGCCGTTGTTCTGGAGCAGAGCTATGGTCGCCGGATTCATGTAGTGCACTTCGGAAACGTTGCTGTAGTTGTACATGTTCTGCTGGCCGAAGGCCGCGGTCGCCGTGGCCGTCTCATTGCGAGACTGCTCGTACCGACGGCGCAGGCACGGTGGACACCACGGCGGCGACTTGGGCCAGCAGCTCTGCAGCGTCTTCTGGAACGCCACCCGGAACTCTCGGTTGAAGTACGCGTAGATAAGCGGGTTGAGGGCCGAGTTGAAGTAGCCCACCCAGAACACGAGCACCGTCACCCACCGGGGCATCCACGAACCACCTTCCAGCAGCGAGCTCATCATGTACCTGCAGCAATCGCATTCACGAGTTGATGAGTTATATATGTCATATAGTTTATAATATATATAGACCATGCTATGAAATACCTGTATACGATTTTATTGCAATAACTAATAATTATTATTATTAAGATTGTCATATTATATGAGACAGGGGAAAGGGGGGGGGGGATGGTGCACTTTGAAAAATAGATCCCGAAAAATATTGTCTACCAACGTCTGGGATAGGTCCCACTCCCACGCACAACATGCAACTCTCAAACGCGGTATATAACTCGGCAAACGTCAAAACGAATAATGTACGCCATAATATTAGGTACCTACCTATATTATTATAAAGCGAAATTTGAAAATAAATCTTTATTTCTTCGTACGTTAGATATTGCCCAGGAAGGTAGTGTTTTGTGTATTTAAAATTAATTATTAATCAACATATTTAAATTATTATGTATTTATGTCTATATAAGAGGAGACCCAAAGTGTGGGTTTCGTCATGGGAGAATATTAGCCGTATGGTTATTAGTTTTGTATACCTTCGCGTTAATCCATTACCTAGTATTATAATATTATGTTAATGATGAATTTATTTTCAATCAATTATATGATAAACATATAGGCACACGGGAAGATGTTAGGAATACCAAATTATATTGAAAATATCAACTAAATATTTGTGTTCTTTTATAAATAATAAAGAAGCGGTAAGTTTATTCTGCAGGATGTAATGTAATTGGGAAAGACTTTCGAAATCACTTAGACGGTGAAACGAGTAAACTTAGTTCATCGATTTAATCTCAAAAATATACTCAACATTCAAAGGCGATTATTTGAAATATTATAATTTATAACAATTGGACTTTTGAAACGTCAGTAGGAATACGTTTTGTATTTTGTATTATTTATATTTACTAACTGTAGTAAGCAAAACAATCCAAATGTAGTTTTAAACGTTGCAGATGTAGAAAATGGAAAGTAAACTGAAATATTTTCAATATTAATTCAATAATATAATTTAAGGGTGACTGGTGGAGGCGGGAATAAATTATCTAATAAAATAAATGTCGATAAAATAACGAATATAAAAGATTCATATTCTTTTTTTATTGTTTTGTCATTGCATTAGTCATGAAATATGTATGAAATATACCTACTTCTTATTTGAAATTTGTTGCGTTCTACGCTAACCAAGACAAAAAATATTTTGCACACTTAGGAAGCGACCAAACGAGTAAAATATGAGTGAAAGTGTGGTGGGCCACTGTAACTTGAAAACAAAAAACTCCGCTCAAGTTCTAAAGTATAAAAAAAATAATAATATACACACGCACGCACGTACATTATAATGATCGCGGTGCTTGATAATTTATAATCACGTCGTAGCCGTTTCTCCGCTTCTTTATCCTCACTGGATGATTTGGTAAAAAGAGGACAATAATAGAATATGAACATTAAAAGCAACGTATGTGGAATATCAGACGTTATCTATAAGTAAGTTATTACTCTTCGTAAAATTCAAACCTCAGCCAAACATCTTGTACCTACACAGTGTTGCAACTCTGGGGGTATTTTTGTAAAGGAAAATGTGGTTTACTCTGCTACGATAGCCTTTAGAACAATTATTATCATTATTAATGATGCCTTTATATTATCTAATACCTACGTTTTTATTCCGTTTTCATTTATGCAGCGGAAACCACTTAAGAGTTTATCTTAGTTTAGTATATATTATTATAGATCTTGAACATCTGGAAATCATTATTTTTATCCTACAATTTTTTTAATTAAAATCCCCTCGGTTTTCGTTGAGACGTTTTTAAAAATCGTATTACCGTCGAATGGATTCGTTTTGGAAATATAAGTATTACAAGTAATGTTGTACATGTATAGGTAGGTAAATAAATAAACAAACTTAAAAAACAAAAAAAAGTCTGGATTTTTCATTTGGTTGACTTGCTTTAATAATATAGATAACTGCACCGGCTGCGTAAGGGTCAGGTTATTAATGTTAATGTCAAGCGTGTTATCTAGAGGGCACATAAAATAAATGGTACACTACTAATCGGCTGTTTAACTTTTAACTAGTAGCTAAAGTTTACATTTGTAATCGATAAGAATTTAGAGAAAACAATGTAGTATATAAATACAACACACAACACATTTTATTTTGTTCTTACATCTTATATTATATATTTTTGTTTTTAATGCCCAACTTTTGAGAAATAGACATGGAAAAAAATGAAAAATCCATTTGGAAATATTAATCTACATCATTATGTGTTTTGTTTATAAATGGTATACAGCGTGAATAAATAAAAATAGGATACTGGAAAATTGTGTTTCTATTTTAGCGTACATTTTATGCGTAGGTTTTTTTTCCGTATAGTTTTACTGATGTTGGCCTAGAACAAGTTGTCAATAACGAGTGTTCGTGCATTGATGTTAAACAAATTCGATACCAAGTTCATTGAAGTGAAACGTCGAATCAACATTGAACACGGGAAATCGTTTTTGCAGTGATGTGCAGTGATGAAGGTAAACAGTAGAGGTAACTAAAAAAAACACGAAAAATCGATAGCGTTTATTTTAAAAATAAACTGAATAGGTACGTGTCACGTGTTAGGCCGCGAGTAGCAGAGTTATTGATTTTACGATATTTAAAGTGTGAATTTTTTTTACAAGAATAATTTTTTTTCACTAGCTGAAAAACTTACAAGTTTCAACACTATAAATTAGAACCGAATTATTTAATTGTAAAAATGTCTATGTTGTAGACAAAATAACGAAAAACTGTGAAATAAGCATCCACATTAAAACATTTGGGCGTTTTTCGGGTAAACTGGTATCTGTTCAGAATGATTTCTAAATTAAATAATTTATCATTGCTTCACAGTTTGTAACATCCACTTCAATGGTTAGAGAAATGGGATCACGTGTAAATAGATTAAATTCTAAAAGTCGTTGGAGAATATCAAATGGCTATTAAATAGTTAGTAGGTATAAGTACTTAATGAATAATAAATAATTTTTTCATTGATTCGACATTGATACTGCACGCAAAGAAAATAATATTATAAAAATAGTACTACCTAATAAATGTATTGCACAGTAGGTGTGAAAAATGAAAATGTATATTGATTTCTTGGCATATCTACCTATACTCAGATATTTCACTCTCTATTTACATTATAATATTATATCTATATATTTTTATACTAGTTGAAACTTTATTAAAATATGATTCTGAAACTTTTGTACTTATAAATATACGTTTATAATATTTTTGACGAGGTAGACTTAAAAAGAGATGTCTAGGGTTTAACGAAATTAATATGCAGATAATATCACATATTATTATGTGGAGTGGCGTGTGAGGTATGATGGCGTTCGGTGTGATGAGAGATGGGTCGGGTCGCCAACTTAATATGGCTGCAATGAGAGAGGTGGTGAAGGATATAATATTTTTTGACGTGGGATCCGAAACTCAAATGCTGTATTTCAATAGTTTTTGTATAGAAAAGTGCTTCAAGTGTTCTGAACTAATCGAGATGATATTCTATATTTTAAAAATAAAAATAAGAGGTTTTTGTTACACAACCCTTAGCTATTAATTATTATAATATAGGGGAGGTACATACAATATGTGATATTTCCTAGTTTAAGTACTGATAAAACTATATCATTAAAGTTTTATATACCTAATTGTTGTAATTATAAAATACCTAGGAAATAGTATTATTTATGTCACAACGCTGGTACATAAAAAATCCATTGTAATGGAAAATATAGTATGGTCGATACTATATTAACGTATACCTTTACAACTTTTTTCATTAATTTCGCTTGGGCTGCACGCACGTATATATAACAATTTTTTTTTACGGATGTTCAATGAATTTTGTTGTTAGTTGTTGCTTACGAGTGAAAACTGTTTCATCGTAACTGTGTATCGCTGTCTCCCGCAGTGTGAAATATATAACCAATATTGGAAACACCTGCCCGGACTTGTAATATTAAATAATTTTTTCGAGTGCGGTAAAAAATTCGCAGATGCACCCGATGGTTCCTGAAGGCACGAAAAACGTACGTCGAGTACTATACCGGTACAAGTTATTAAATGAAAAAAAAAACATTTAAAAAAACTCCGGGACAAAGCAAAAGAGGTACGGTTTTATGTGAAAAAAAATGTATATAATAACTTATCATGTAGGTATATTATATAGTTTAATACATAATATCATATTATAATATTCACCATGTAAAAAAAGGTAGCCAACACGCCAGGAACGCGGACATAATGATGCCCAAGGTGCGGGCCGCTTTCCGCTCCCTTTTCATTTTGTTACTCGAGGCAGCTGGTCGAAAAGCTCCCGAGTCCGGATCCGTTTCCACGTCGACGTCCTTCACCGCATCCGAAGTCGACAGCGCTCCGAGTGCGCTTATGCCGTTGATCTGTAGGTGCTTGTTCAGTAACGCGGCGGCCACTTTGCTCCTGGAAACGGCAAAAAAAAAACACAAAAAATAAATACTTATACAAACTTTTTTCGGATCAGTGGCGTATGTAGCCGGGATTTTGATTTTTCTTGCATGGGGGGGGGGGGGGGGGGATGATAATTTTTTATATAAGGAATAGGCTTAATTAGTAGTATCCCTCATAAAAGTAGTGTTCGGCATATAATATTATGCCGATGCCGCAGGTATATAACATTTTAGACTTTTGCGGCAACTTCTATAATATTATACAAATTACAATTTGAATACACGGTTACCTATATCTTACGTAATACGTTCACAGAACGTTGAAAGCATTTTTAAATTTTCTTGAAATGTAGGGTCGGGCTACAGCCCTATAAGCACCGCTATAGATACACGTACACCCCTAGCTGCTATATATACAGGATAGGTACCTTGTATGGAGTTCACGGTTATTTTTGATGAGGCATGATAGAAAAAACACAGTATTGTTGTTATGATACTCTTCACTTCATATAAAACGTTTTGTCAAACGTAATGCGTTTGGAGACCAAATTGTTAAGAAAAAAATATATATTTTTCTAAACAGAAAATGTGTTTTATGCCTGTTGGCTTTTTCGTCAAAGTGATTGAACAAATCGAGGTAGAGACGTGTTGACGTCATGGCGTTATCGAGATGAATTGCCATGACGTCAAAATGAATTCTTAAGTGTAACGGGGACAAGTTATATTCACTGTTGGTACTATCGTATTGAAAATGTTCTCATTAATGTTTTCAGACCATCTCGATTGGCCCATATATTAATCTAAAACGGGTAGGTAGCGAACATGAATACACGATTTTAGGAATTTAAATTTTCCTTATTTAGTTATTTTCTTTAAACATGATTTATGTTCATGTACCAGTACGGTTCATATTATCTGATAGCTTATGATGAGCTATTGCTATTTAATCCAGTCGAGCCGTTACGGAGGAGTGCGACCACTAAAACCATGAGATTTTTATATATTAGATTATAATAATTTTATAAAAGTGTAGATAATGTTTTAATGTATTTATTTTAATTATAAGTATACATACATTTTATGTAAATTGTATCCTTTTTAATCTGAATGCGTAAGACTTACACCGGGTAAAGTGAACTATTAATGTTATATTTAAAAAAATTATAGGTATACCTAATTGACTTATGAATGAAATTCAACTCATTTATATATATATACGTAGTATAATAATAAATTAGTAGTTAATTTCGCGCTTACCATATTTTATATTTTGAGATTTAGATTGAAGAAGTAAAAATTGTAATCGGTGACATAAAAATACAGTAAATTATTTAAAATGCACATTTTGCAGGTACGAAGATGTATAATGAAAATTAGTTTTTATGTTTTCGTACGCAGAGTAGGTAAGTAGGTTAATTTAAGATTAAGTATCCGGAAACTTTTACAAAATATATACTGATGCATCAATATGGTATATGGTATTTACACATTCATAAGAAGGCTGTCCTTATTTATTTATTTGGTTATAAGTCGCTGTTAATTAATATTTATGATTTTGTTTTTTTTTTAAATATCAAAAGTATATTTACTGAATTATCAAAATAACGATATATCTTAACTATAAATACAATTTAATTAGGCCACCACTTATAAATTATGATTTAATAATTAAAATTTTAAAATATTAAAATTTTTATCGATATCAAATTAAATTAAATTCTATTTTGCAGTAGGTATACGAAAAAGGTGTATTAACATTAGTTTGTATTTCAATTATTGTTATTAAGTTAACATAAACAAAATAAAGAAAGTAAGCAAATTTATTTTGAAAATATTTTTGAAATAATTACAAACTACAGTATATTATTTGTCAGTAAATATCTTAAACATTCAAATATACAGTTTAGTATAGCTCGCGGAAAAGATACAGTTATTTATGAAAAATACACAAATGATTTTCTTTTGTGTCAGATATTCTTTTCCAACATAATTTTATTGTGGGGAAAAACTCCGTACTTCGGTCCTTCAAAAGAAAGAGGAAAAAGAGAAATCCATATTATTTTATCCTGTGCAAATTATTTTCTCTGTCTACTTTTTGTTCTATTTCTTCGCGTGCAACAAAAGTATAGTAAAGTTGTATTTGATGAAAAATTATTTACAAAAAAGTATAATATCAATATATTATGAATAAGAATACTGAGATTTCGTACACTCTTTCTCTTTTTCATTCACTCTCAAAAAAATCTGTTTGTCTTAGTCCGCATGAAAGACTAGTTATAATGTATTTGCAGTAAATATAAATTTAAAATTTTTTTGTTGAGATAACAATATTAAGTCAGTTATCCTTAATCACTGTTATACAATTATGATTGTTGCATAATAAAATTAAAAAATTTCTATAATTATATTTCAATTTTTTTTAAATGTATTTATAAACAGTTCCATTAAATATATTTTATTATTTCCTTTCAAACATCCATATATTAAGTACCTACCACCTACGTTAAGTTTAAATCAATCTTAAAAAATGAAAAAAATGATTTTCCTCTTTATTATTTAGGTACAGATTATGATGATAGTTATTGTTTCAATTTGGTAAAAATATAACGCTTGTGAAGTGGCATGCCCAAAGCAGTGGCCTACTTAACGTTTAAAGTACCCTCCACTAATCAATTTTATTTGGCTTTTCTTTCGTAAAATATTTCTCGTACGAAATATGGATTAAAATAATTCCTAAAAAAAATTACTTAACTTTTTTTAAGTACAATTAAAAACATTTTATGTATTTATACAATTATAATATAGAATAATTTTTTTTTAATGAATATTTCGTGTTATTTAAAAGTAATATAATCTAAAATTTTTTTAAAATGAATAGATAATATACATTAATATAATTGTAAACGATTTGACTGTGATCGATTCCCAATCATTTTATAATAAAAATAATATAAACACATCTAATTCGATTATGTGAATAAACAATTTAATTCGTTTTATAAAATTACCTTTACCGCGATTTTATGGACAATATTGTGTTTGAAACAAAAATATTGAAACGCAGTTTTGAATATCGACTTGATAACTCACATAAATAATATTTACACCAGTCAATATTCAATGTATGGAAATGTAAATATTTAGAAATACCTTCCTACGTAGGTATATGAAATTAGTCAACACTAGAACTTTTATGCATAAAAAAAATATCTTTGAACAAACATATTATGTATATAAAATCAAACGAAAACAACAATACCACCTAGGTACAATGTACATATGTATATAATATCATAAAATATAGAAGGAGATTGGTTATTGTAACAACAATGCTTCCAATCAAGGTTGAATACAGGTAAATATAGATCAGGAAAAAATATGATTAAGGGCGTTTATACCCGGTTGAATTAACATTTTTTACTCTTTTCAATACTTTTGAAAATAAAATAATTGTCTAAACTAGTAATAATACAATAATGCATAGCAAATGTATTATCTATTATATTATAATACAGATTTTTTCAGCTTTTCGATAACCTTATATAATATTTGCAGCGAACGTCACAAATTTAATAAATTTATTTTTTGCTATTCTGTAGTAATCACAAACTTAAACCGTTATTAAACTCGATTTAAACATTTTCACATATCATAAATTTAATATTTATGGTGAATATAAACACGGTAATTTCGATTTAATACCCATTTTGAAAAGACATTTCTTTGCATAATATTTATATGGTATCGAGTCGACAAATGAATATAAAATAGCATAAAGTTGATTAAATTATTAATATGTAATGTAATTTATGAAAATGAAATAGTATGAAATGAAGAATCACCTTTTCATCAAGATTGTAACGAACAAATTAGAATTTAATAAAATATGTATTTCATAGCTCAAATGATTATTTAGTTGTAAACAATTTATAATTCTATTAAGGTAGAATACATTAGAGACATTTTCACTTTTTTTTTAAGAAATAATAAATGTAGAATCTTTTTTTTCGTGAATAATTTTACTATTTCACAAGCTTATTAAATAGGCACTATTAATTTCTTTGAGTTTTTTAATAACATTTATATTCAAACAGTTTTATTTTGATATTTAAAATGGGTTTTATAAATTTATAAAGTAATTAGTGAATAGTGAATACAGAGTAATAAATACATTTTATGTAATACAAAATTAATTGTTGTTTTTACTGCCACTTAAACATCAACAAACAATAAATTATTATTCATACAATTTGTCATCTTGTAAATTATTGTCATCGTTGGTATGTATTATATAATTGTTATTCTAAAAAATAAAATGTTTCAGATAGGTAATATCAAATGTAATTTGAATGTAATATTAATCCTTACGTTTTACACTTAAACCAAATTATATAATTATGTAAGTATAAAAACTCTTTTAAAAACCGAATATCTATGGTTTTTATTTACAGTGTTATTCCGAGGTAATAAATTAGTGTCCATTTTATAAGAAAAAAAAAACTCAATAAATTTAAAAAGTCAATGTATAGGCTACTATATGGTTGAATGCCTACGAATTTTTAATGAGATTCAAAATATTATATAATAACATACAGCTAAGTAAATATATAAATCTATTTTTCTGAATGTCAAGTCACAATATTCAATACTCAACAAATTGTACAAGCGAAGTTACGAAAAAATAATTTTGTATCTTTATGACTCGCATGAGAAAAATAATTTACAGAAAATAATGACTGTGTAATTGTATACAATAAAATATCTGTAATGTCTCAATCACTTTTTTATAGTTTTATACAAATCGGACGATTTTAAATTCAATAATTATTTAATCAATATTATACACATATGATATCATATAAGTTGTTTTAATTTTAAAGACAGACACTGAAATATCGTATAAACGTAGTCATGTGTGTGCTTATTAGTTATGGACGTAATAAAATACTTTTGGAAAGTTTCAAATTTATTAGCCAAACATTGTTTAAGTGGATTTTGTTTAATTCGGTCAATATTTAGGCTAAGGAGAATGTAAACACACCAAATCTTTTCCAACTCAAAGATGGGAAAAGTATCAATAGTTTATCTAGAAGAATCTATATTCCCAGACATCTACTATAAATCAAAATTTAGATGAACAGATAATGATAAATTATTGGCACGTACTAAATTTTAAGTATAGAGCCTTTGTAATGGCTTAAATAGCTGTTAAAGTGATAAGAAAATAGAGTACTATATTTTAGATACACCGGGTACTTTATTAGTGTTTATGACGATCAAATAGCAATTTTTTGATATCGCCTTGATTTATTATTTAATTATACTATTTGAATTTTCTGTTAAAATAAAGATAGTATAGGTTCGTATAATTTAATATGCACATATTTATCAATGTAATAAATAATATTGGTACAGTAAAGATTTAAATTCCATTGAACGCATAAATAAATTAATAATAATAAAAACAACTATAAAAAAACTAAACAAGAACGATGAAATCATAAAATATTCATCTTAAACCTTAAATTAATTATTATCTTGTTACATATTATGTTAGACTTCGTATGATAGTATTGTAATATTTTTCTGAATAATCCTGGTTCTCAAAATTTGAAATGTTAGAGATATTCAGTAATCTAATAATTTTAATTTTGTTGGATATTAGATCTGTTAAAAGTTTATGAAATGAGACTTAAATATGATTAATGCATATTTAACGTCTTAATTAAAAGCCAGAAAACGTATATTTACTAAAACTTTTATTTTTTTAATGACGATTTATATATTTCAGAACATTAATGCAAATTAATCTTGTCAATAGTTTATAGAGTTATAAATTACTTATCAGGTAAATCCTTAAAGAAAAACCAAATGTTTGTGACCATTTATTATGGATTCACCATGAACTATAGTTCCCCATTATTTTTTTTTATGAATTTATTGGATTGAAATAATTTGTATATAGGTCAGCTAGAATAGTGTAGTTTTATACATTTTGATAAATATAATATCAACAAATTATAACTTATCGTATCTATTTATCCTAAATAATATGGTGGTAGCAGTGCGAAATGATTTTAAAAATAATATATAAATAAAAACAAATCACTTTTATATTTGTATCAAAAGATTATGGTATAAAGTACCTTGTTAAAGTTGGGTTACTACAATTTTGTAACAGTGACAATAATCGGGAGTATAATATGAATGAAAAATAGGTTGAAAATAAAACGAATCAAATTAGTTGTAAAACATGCATTTTATTAGTTTGCATATTATTTCCAAAAGAATAAAACAATGTTTGTTACTTTAATTTTACTTCGAAATGTTCTTAATATACAATACAATAACGGAATTCAAATAACTAATAATGCTATTTTAAGAATTAAGCCTTAAAGTACTTATATAGCTTGGTCTTATAAATGTATACCTAATTAATTCTACAATCTGAAATGTCGCAATTTATAAATATTCAACAAAATATGGTTATTAAAAATTGAAGTCCATTTTCATTCTGTGATTTGACAGCAAAAACTGGGTTTTGATTATTGTACAGTATAATTATGTTTTTGAGAACAAACCCTTTTCGCATATTTTACTAATAGAAAATAATATAAAACAAATAGTAATTAAAGGAAATTTATCAAATTGGTTTTTCGAGCTATATGTTTAAATATGTATTTTCTTACTAAAAATAATAATCTAAACGTACAGTTCTATTACTAAAATAAATCACCAAAACCCATAAGTATTTAAACATATAGCTCGAAAAATCAATTTGATAAATTTTCTTTAATTACTATTCGTTATATATTATATTTGAATATGTATTATTTTAGTGGGTGCATGAACCACGGTATAAACAAGATCGGTAGCGCAATTGAGGGGCGATATGGCGGGAAAGTATAAAGGCCACGTCACAGTCAAAATATTCATTACTTTGTTGAGCTATTCCTATCTACGTACCTGCTCATACATTTCGTATTTGTATATTAAATATTATAAACTCGCTTTTTATTTCAGAAGACTGTACCGGTAGTTTATTTACTGTACACTATACGTTATTATCGGTGACATGTTTTCGTTCCACTTGAATTCAAAATTACCATAAGTAAATTGAAAAATGGCAAAATCCGCTTAGTTTTCATTCTAATCATGTGTCAGATATTTGAACGCCTATCAGACTGAAGAAAAATCGTTTATATTCACAACACATACCGATCCGTACGATTTAACGACACGGAAATAACGATAAGATGCTTACTTGTATACAGCCTATGATGTCATATCGTCATAATAAATTAACACGTTCAATATAACTGAAAACCCGGAAAACCGGGGAAAACTGTTTTTAATAACGTGCTTATTATAGTGTTTTACGTCTCCGCGTGCCAAGAAATAACTCCACGTTGCACCTACCTGCCGAGATATAGTCCTACAAGGCTCACAAAATATAGTAAAACTATGTGTATGGTATATCATATAAGTACCTATACAAAAAGTTACGAAGCGCATGCAAATAATACATATCAAAATAAGGGTTTTATTTTTCCAAGCGATGTTCCTATACATTTTAATAAATATATTGCATAATATTATTATAGAATGATAAGTTCCCTGTACGGGGCATGCCAAATGAAATACTTTTGTATTTTTTGAATGAGAATTAATCACGGTTTCCCCTAGTGAATAATCACCTGGTCCGTAATTAGGGTGGGTAATAGCCCCTCCCCGCATGGACTGAACTTTGGTGGCAATACAATATTTACTTAATATATTTAACGGTAACTATACAACTACTTTCACTAATCATAATGGCGTAATGTATTATTGTCGATTTGTGACTTGTGAGTGAAAATTAAAAAATGTTCTAAGTACTTATCATATTGTTATTGGAAATGGTGTGAAATAGTAAACGCATATACACACAATGGTACCGCACAATGCATATAAGAAACGAGTAAGGTCTTATACTTATCATTATATTTTATCATTTGTATCTATTTGTTTAACATTGCCCTTAACATAAGGGCACCAAAATTCTAAATACGGCTTAAGTAATTAGACTGAACGTGTTTTAAAATGCACCGACATAAAACGTTGTAGATTAACTTATCCAAAATTAAAAAATGATAGTCAATTATGTGTAACGACAAAAATGGCATGTTCAAATGACCTGAAACTTGAAAACTGATAGCGGGTATAGGTTGGTTAATGCGTGTACCCGGTAAGATGAAAGAGTATATTGAATAAGTTTCAGGTTTGTAAATAATTGTTGTTTCAAACGTATTTTTTTTATGAAACCCTTTAGACATTTTCCTGAAAACTGATTGATCGAACTTCGTTAGGGTTGGACACGTGAAGCTCGAATCTTTTTCCCTTAAGTTTTGGAAAAACTAATAAAACCATTTTTTTTTTTATATAGGTAGGTATATTAAATATCACTGAACTATAGTAAATACTCAGTTTCGAACAACCATTTTGTGTAATAACACACACCTCGTGCATAATGATTTTAAAACATTGCTGTGGCACTGTTCTTCTTGTAAAAACAGTGAGATGTTCTCAGTTGTTTATACTAATATTACTGAACGTGAAAAAATATTCAAATTGTGTTATCATATTTCATCATTATTCATAAATTAATGAAATTTAAATTCTTAATTATTTTAACGTGACTAGGTAATAATAATGATAATTATATAAACCCGTTCATTGTATAATTTAAACAAATAGCTATTATTCTGGTAGAAAAATTAAATTTACATTAAGTAAAAAAAAAGATGAATTATAATATTAATAAGAAAATAATAAATAAATAAAAGATACCTACCTAAATGTTATATATTTTATCATTTACTGACGACTAAGATGATAACCTCTTTGTGTAGTATTATCATCAATATTTAAATTGCATAAAACCATTTTGAAATATTTAAAGTTTTTTTTTCAATGTATTAAGCATACTTAGTCAATTAATGTAAAAAAGTTCTTAAATTATATTCTTAATTTTTCTACTTATTGCCACTTGTTTATACTTTATTTTGGCGCTGTTTTATAGTTTCAATATTTCTATTCTTCAAAGCGTATGGCGTTCGGCATTAAAACACATTGTCGTATGTATCCGAATCAGTTTTATTTTTATTATTGTCTCGTGAAAATGTTCATTTGGAATTTCGATTATCTTCAATCAACAAAGTCAACCTTTTTGGCACGTTAATGATTTCACTTGTCGGGACGAACGATCGACGCTCTCCGAGGGACTGCACTGCACCCTCTCGATGCCTCGCAAATCAAAAGTCATCATCTGTAGTTCTGTTTACCGTGAAAGTCTGCAATATTATTAGATCCCGCGATGAACAATAACTGTGGTTTTCAGCTCATACTCCACACACTATGTATGTGCGTTAGCTGATAACTTTGTATACTACAATCAAGTCTTCAACGTAAAACGCTAATTGCAGTTCTGTTGTTTTTGCACTAAAATCTATATGGGTGGATTTTTAATAATAATATGGTTAAAACAAATACATCGCGTTGATACATCATTTGGGAAGAATATTTGTATTTGTAGGTGCGGTATGATTTTACAGGAAAATAATTTGACACCTATCGTGTAAAAATGTGTAGACCTATATACATTTTTGAGTGATGTTATTAGATGGATACAATATTTTGAATAGTTCTATGGTTGTTTTGTACGTGAAAAATTGTTTGTTATCATTATTTTTGAATTATTGAGTTTGAGCTTGTTTTATTTATATCATGCACCGGAATTTGTAGCCCATCAAATGAAAAAAAAATAAATTACCTCATTTTTCACCTTAAATCCCGGAAAAATAAAACGTCGGGAACACTTACAAGCCTCATTCGATGGCCTAGACTGCGGGAGAAAATTCTATAAAATACGGACAGTTTACGCAAGCAATTACTTACACTTTCACTGCGATATCCACCATAAATAATTTAACACTCGTTGAATTTAACTTTAATGAAATACGGGCATACGGCGCTCAAGTCATATAATATAAGGCACGTCCGTTATTGGACTTATCATTTTGTGGTTTCGGATATTTTCATAACGGTTTTCGAATGACGGCGATGATATTATGATAAATTTTCAAACAAATATTACACGGTATACTATTTTATAAATATTTAAACACGAGCGAAATAATTTTGAAAAATATTAGTAAATATAATAAAATATTAATAATTGTTGATCCACTATGTACAGCTTGGTTAATGGTTATTATTACAGTGTATATATTATGTTAGTATGTTACCTATTTAATATACTATTATATTAATTGTCTCTTATTTGATTAACAAGTAAATTAATTTTTCGAAGCTCGAAAAACATTTTTTAATTTTAAAAATTTGCATTTATTCATTATACAACTTATTGCATCAAATTTAAAAATAACGTATAATTTTAATGCAGTATAATATTGTAAATGAAGAAATATTAAAATTTTTTTTATTTATAGTACCTACTTAATAATAATTTTAGTTGCCAAAGTGTGGTCTGAAAGTAAGAAATGTTATTCAGAAAAATTAATGTTGCTAAGGGACCTTTAAATTTTTTTTTGTCTTCCTTAAGTGGAACGCAATATTATGTTTAGAATATTAGCGTAAAATTGATTACGGTAGTTTATTTCGACTAAGGTTATAATTTTAACAAAAGCAGCTACGTTTACGTTTCATATTATCTTAAAAGCCACACAAAGGTTGTTTGTCTTTGCATAATGATTGTTAAACAACTGTACCGAGCAAAACACCTCCATTAAATTATATATATTATTAAGTGTGTGCTTATGAGTAAGAATATTATGTACATCCCGTGGGTTCATATTTTTTATAATTATATATTATTGTAATATGTTAGGTATTTTCATAATATCACAATTTATGATGACTTTCGTGGTCCACATCCCACAGCTACCGAAATTAATTATATAATATGAAATATTATATTCAGTTGGTATTTAATAAGAACTTAATATTAATAATGGAATTATTCCAAGTGTGTACGAAGAATAACACTTACCTAATGTTATTTTAATGTAAAATGTTATAAACTATTTAATTTTAATACCTACGTAATATTATTATTAAATAAAATCAATTTTATTTTTATATTATTATTTAATTTTAAGTTTAATTGCTGAAGATGAGTTTTTTTGAAAATCGTATTGTAAACAAAAGTTGAACATTGAACGAATAGTTGAACATGTTTTATTTTAATTTATATGAGTGAATTTAAAATAGTAAATCATTTCATTAGTTTTTAAAAAAATATTCTATTACGAGTACCTACTTCAAAGGTCAAATTGTGTATTTATTTTTTAATTTGCAAGAAACAAATAATGATGGGACAAAATGGGAGTTGTCCGTGTATTGGTAATTACAATTAAAATGTATAGGTATGTAGATTCATACATAACCAAATAATATTGGTAGAGTTTTTTTGGAATGTTGAATGTTGTAAATAAATTGTTTATAGTTCATCAAATACAAAATAGTGTAAAATTATTTGTAAAACGTTAATTGTTAAATATTATATTAGTAAAAAATATAATATTCATAAGTTCATATATAGTATATTATTTGAACTTTAAGATATTGAGTGAAATATAATAACTAATCGTTATTTAATATTTTTGTAGAAATCGCAGGTATATTTTGATATTGCTTAAAATATGTTATAAACTATAATAAATAAATATTTTTTAAGTACCGAGTAAAGTAAGAAGGATATTTTAATAGTTTTATAATTTTACTTTTTCTTCTGTAAAAGTTTGAAGCATGGTATACCTCAAATTAATTATTTTATGTATATAAATAAACAGTATAATATTACACGTGTTTGTCATCAGTTATTTGTTTGAAAACAACGCTGATGGATTTAATTTGAAAAAGTTTTATTTACTTCGTTTTTTTTTTTTTTTTTTATCAAGATAAGCCATGTTATCTGGGCCATTGGCTGACAATTGTTTACTTTTTTAGGTATAATACAATATTTACTGTTTATGTACAACCCAGAAACCTCAACACTGAGAACGAAAAGTTGAAGATTTAAAATAGACGATGTTGTGAAATTATCGTATCCATTTTATCCAATATTCGAAGTGTTTCATTTTTTCCGAATGTATTCAAAATGTATTATTTTCATATAATATTTTTTTATGGATGTTCTGTAAGATACAATGTTAATGTGATAGATAGCAATAAACGGCGTAATAAATCATTTTTATCCGATTTCCGGATCCATGTAT
Source organism: Metopolophium dirhodum (assembly GCF_019925205.1). Taxonomy (NCBI): domain Eukaryota; kingdom Metazoa; phylum Arthropoda; class Insecta; order Hemiptera; family Aphididae; genus Metopolophium; species Metopolophium dirhodum. The sequence goes on from NC_083568.1 coordinate 22,751,508, forward strand.
AAAAATCTTTAATGGCGAATAAAATGTAAAACAAAAATGTATTTGAGTAGTAATAATATTTCGTCGAAAACCAAATTTTAGTTGCACAGAACTTTTTGGCATAATAATATTATTATCCATGTGAAAGTTTAAACTTTGTACTTCATGCGTGCTATAATGACCGGGATATACAGTAATAACGATTAAAAGGTTATAAGCCCCTATGTGTATATACTGTACATTGTAGTCGTCGGAGTTTAGATCTTATTGTTTTCAAAAAACCTAGAAATATTTTGTTTTGTTAAATATATTACGCGGTACACAACTTAGGTACGTATTGTGGTCTATGACCATGTCTCGTGGTCCACGTGAATACAATAGTACGCGTTCACATATTATAATATTCAATACTGTGCAACTTTACATTATGTTTCCATGTTATATTATATTGCAACGAACAGATTTTTACGCGAAATCGTTTTTCACCATCGACATAATAATAATAATATGTTTCATCGCCCGCAAATTCAATTACCATACGCGACTCGATCCTCGTCCGCTATCGCAATAACACATCGTTGGCACGAGGCCTTTGCAAATCGCGCAGTGATTCGGCGGTGTGCATAATCAATATTGTCGGCTTATATTGTACGACGACGGCGGCGTCTACCTGCCGGTTTCGTTTTTTTTATTCGTCTCTTAAACGAGGAGTGATGTTTTACAGTGATCTGTTGAGGTTATACGACATGTTTACAAGTAACGTAATATTTAGACGGGTCGCGTTCATGGCTGCGCAGCACTTTATCCGTTTCCTTTGACGTTTTAATTATAAATTAATTGTTTCGAGTCTAATGAATCCTTCGTTCCGCGGCGAACATACCGATCGAACGTTTCGCCAAAAAATAAAAAAATAAAAATAAATACAGCGGTAAAGTGAGAGGAATAACCCGAACGACCACTTTCTCATCTTATTTACACATAGAATAATGAAAATTAATTTTCTAAATATTGATCGGCCGTCCACTAATGATGAACGATAGGTTTAGTTGTCAAACGCGGTTTTATTGAAATGGCATTTACTGGACATAGAGATTTGACTACGAACAATATATTATTGTAAGAATAAGCGTAGTACAATTACGTATTGTAAATAGGAACTATGCCTTAAAATTATACCTTTAATGCATTAATATAGATTAAAAGTTATACCAACGTTGGATTTAATTAATAAACTATACACAGTCTTATTTCTATCAATCGAACTCAATAATAATGACATTAATCCTGCAAAGCAGTAGTATAAAGTCTCTCGAGGTCAATATTTCTTTTCTTATTATTTATGATTTAATACCTACTGTTATTATTTGAAGGAAAACTATTGAAATGGTTGCTAATTGTTTACCTTGTTTTTCCTATTCAAGCGCGATTAAGAGGATGTTAGCGCACTATTTGTTTTCTCTCTTTGACCCACGCGCAACATAACAAATTTTACGTTCACAATAATGATTATAATCATATTAATTTATAAAACAAGAGTGAAATCACCTCTTATAAAATTTAAAGGTAAGATCTCATAGCCGTTTATATTACATTTTGATTTTAAAGCGAGTTATGACTGTTATGAGTATTTTAAAATAGTAAAATGTATCTAAATCTTAAAATACTCTTAACTCGCTTTAAAATTAAAATATAATAAAACGTCTATGAGACACCCTGTATTATAATCTTACCTTTAAATTGTATAAAAAAGTAATTAAACACTAATTTGAGAAAGTAATATGATTACAATTATTATTGTGAACGTGAAATTTGCTATGTTGTGCGTGGGTCAGAGAGAGAAAACCAATACTGCGCTGACTCCTCTAATAAGCATGGGTATAGTTCAACTTAAGTTTTAAATACCTAACTATTTTTAAAATATTCAAATAAATTTAAGAAATATTTTATGCTTAAAAAAATAAGTAGATTATTACTAATCACTTTAATATTTTTATTGAAAATAAAATGAATTGTAAATAATAATAAAAGTTTTACAACAGATGCATATTTTTGATATTTGATATAAATTATTTTTAACCATTTACGAGTTTGGCCTATATTTTAACAGATCGGCTATTATATATACAATAATTATAGGTATTGCATGGAGTAATATAGGTACTATTGTTTAAAACAATACTGCACGAATACAAAAATCATTTTTTTAAATATAATATAAAATAATTGATCCGTGAACATTTTTAAAAAAATATGTCATAAGCGAATTGGTTATTAATGAATAAAAAAAAACCATTGTTAGGTATTCAGTTCCCATAATAATATATTGTCATTGTTACATTGTTAAAAGGTAATAATATATATATTATATTTTCAGTTGATTGTGAGGAGAATGTGTCTCATTTGCGACGGACGGAATAAAATGATAACAGGTTTTTTTTTGTGCGGTCAAGTATGTTTATGAAAAATGCATACCCTCACTAATTGACCCTCAGTGCAAATGATAAATGTCTTGCGAAAGATGCATAGGGGGCGAGTAGGTGACAGGTGAAACGCATCGTTTCGAGTGGAACTTAGTTCGCGATGTGTATATTTCTTCCGGAGTTTGGGCACTTACTCGGGTGAGTCCAATTATTACAACGGACATAATGACGGCCCTTGTAGTCTTGTATGTAAACTAGACTTGCAAGTCAACTGCAATGGTGTTGGGTAAAATTTAAATTAAAAAGTGAAATTGTCTAGGTACTGCCTAGTTACTAGTATTATGTACTGCATACATTAGACTTGTTAAATTTTAAACTCATGTTATATGTGAACTTCTAAAAATGTTTATTGACTTTTGGTATCAATTTATTTTTTGAAACTTATAAGCAATTTACATATTATTCTTGTATAAATATTTTAATATTATGACATAAATAAGTTTAATTTAATTCTGTAATATATATTTCATATCTATAGGCGTGTGCAGACCTGAATTTCGGGGGTGGCTACAATATTATTGGGCCCTCTCTTAACAATACATGTACATATTAATCGTTGGTACCTATATAATTACTAGTAGTAACTACTAACTACCAGTGGCGCTAAAGTTCAAAATTTTGCCTATGACATTAGACACCTCCACATAAAATTTTGACACCTACCTACTTGTTATTATTTCCTTACCATACACCAAGTATAGTTTTTATGTTGTCTATGAAACAAATTTTCATAAAATAACTATACAATATCTTGGATCAATATCTACTTGCAATAATTATTTATTATTAATTGTACTTTTGTAGTCAATAACATCTTACTGTTATAATCATAATAAGTAGTTATTCCGCGCTAATTTAAAATATTGTGCGTTTTATTATTTTTATATCACGAAACATGATCTATTTTTTACCACAGGTATATTAGAAAAAAATTACATTTAATTCTAGTACCTAACCTCAATTAAAATACGAGGTCTATGATCTGGGACTTAAATTTTAGGGCTTGAATTACAAAATGGCATGGGTGCCCAGACAGACTAGTTAAAGAGTGAATAAATAACCGTATTTTATCACAATAGTATTGCTTAAAAATATTTTAACATCCCAGTTTCGAAAAAAATTAATTACCAATTTCTTAATTATATTCCTTATACTTTATACTTCAAATATTTATTTCTGTGAGATATCAATTTACATTTTTTTATAATAGGTGCTCTACACGTATAAAGCGTTTTCAATGCAATTTGTTGAAAACAATAATTTTAAGTGTAAAAATGTCCGAAACAAACGGAAAATACCGTTGACGTTGTATAATGATTGGTGCCTAAGGTGCCTTTTTTGTTGGATTTTCTTTTTGATAGCTTTGAACTGCTGTTGTATATTTTTGAAAAAAAACTTGAATTAGATTTTTTTTTACTATTGAAATTCTTCAATTTCTTCTTTATGTAATGATGCTTGAGGTGACATAAAAACGGAGTTCATTACGATTTTCTCAGTATGCTATTTTGCTCGCGGCGTGTATTACATTTAATAAAAACGACTTTAAATTTCACCGACTACGATATCAGTCAGTAATATTACGATGACTTTATAGCCACGAAATATTTAAATGAATCTGTCATCTGAGGTAATTTTCATCTTTTTAGTCATATTTATTTGAACTCCAATGGATGCCAATTTTTTAAGGATAATAGTTATTTATGATGATTATTGGATTCTAAAATTTTAACGATCTTATAGCAGGCTGTTGCATTTTTTTACTATAATATTATGTTATAAAATATTGATTCCGTTTAATATTATAATTTATATGAATAATTTACCGTATTAATCTTGTATAATATAATATAGAATATTATGTGTTAATTATTTATGAATTTAATCCCACAAATCTCTCCAAAATATTATTTAGATTTAATAGTTTTTTTGTGAGTAGAATAATAGATTTCATTTTGTTTAGTCCTAATTAGCTTGGCGAAATATCAAGTTTTTCAAAGAACAATTATTAGGTAATGGGACGTTGAGGTCTTTTCTAATTGCATTAAATAACAGTAACGGTTAAAAAAATAATAGGTCAAATTAATATATGGAAACTTGATTATCTTTGTTAAATGTATTATTGTCCATTAGCACCAGGGTATATTCTATTAAGGAGGTACCTATTAATATTGAAGGGATGTTGTTCATCAAAGTATAATTATTATTACAGATCTATGTAGGTAGATAGACTGACATCATACAATATTGTTAAAGTAGAGGTCACCTATCATTAATGTATTTAACATTTCATATGCAAAGAAAAATACTTATTTTTTTAAGATAAGATAATGAAAAAACAATAAAAATTATATAATAATTTATACGCAACATCTAAACATACTAAAGTTTATTTTATTTTTTTAAGTATCTAAACTTTTATTGTACTAGGCATTCTAAATACATTTTGACAAGAAACAATACATTGTGCAAACACTTATAAAATATTTTACAACACAATCATTATATTATGTTCTAATGTTATTCCATTCACATACCTATCGTTTTTAATAATACATCGTCCTAGCACCCGGTAAGTTGAAACTGACATAATATTATGCTTTTTACAATATCTAGTCATATTTAATGCTATTTAGTGATGGAAATTTGAACTTTGACTGTTTGTTTATTTCATTTTATATTCACTAATGAAGTTCAGTAATTAGAAAGTTACGAGGTTTGAAGAGTGTTATTTTCGTTATCGTTGCTAAAATTAATTATGACTATGAAATACAAATTGTTTTTAAATAAAAAACGATAGAATTCAATGATTTCTAACGATTCTTATATGCAGTAAATTATTGGTGTACTGTGAATTGTATATAATAGTACCTGGTACGACCTATTATATGTATTTGAATAATTTATCAAACGTACACTACATCATAATATACTACCTATACCTATTTAATTTTTTTAAATTTAAAATTACTATACTATATTATTTTCAATAATGTGAATTTGACAATAATATTAGTATTGATATTAGCAAATCTGTACGATCTTATGTTAATCATTACATATATTATAAAATAATCATCAAGTTATTTTGATTTTAAAATAAAATACCAGACAGGTGCCTATTTAAATTTTATAAATCAAGTAAGCTTATAAAAATTAATTAATTGCAGCCAATTGTTCATATTTCGCTTTTTAATATTATGTTAAAATAAACACAATTAATGAATGGAGGTAAAACACATTTTAATGAACTTTTATCTTATACTAGTAGGAAATATAACATAAAACGCATACCAAACCAATTTATTTTAATTATTTAAATTTTTCATATTTTTTTATCTTATTTGACTTTGAAAAATATAAACACTAAATAAAATAGATTTAATTTTAAAGTAAAATAGTGTAATCAGGTACATTAAAAATGTACTATACTTTACTTAGGTACCTACCTACAAATAATCGGGACTATACGAACTTAACTAACACTTTAATTGCATTCAATTTAAAAATGCAATTAATGTAAAATATATTCAAAGATTCGTAAAATTATTTAATAAAAAATAATTGTTTGAAAAAAAGGATAACTACCAACTGGATACTGAAAATATGTTATGTAAGCAGAAAAAAAATCTTAAATTCTGTTGGCTGTTACAAACATAATTATATTTAATGTTAATAATTAAATTTTTAATTTCACAAAAAAAAGTGTAATTAATCTGTGTATTTTCTTGACAGTAAATATTAATTGTGAAGCGGAACGGAATGTGATTTGGGATATATTCCTGACACAGACGTCTATCATATTTGTTAACGTTTCGTGCACCTTCCGCCTTCGGAAATAATGAAATCCTGCAATGTCTGCATAACATTATGGTGATTTTTAATGGTTTTTATTCATAATCACGGGGTAATATTCAGTGGCGTATATAGGAATTAAATTTCCGGTGGGGGGTATGAAAAAAATATATTTAATTAATATTATAAATTAATCACCGTATTAAAATGCCGTACCAACATTAAATTTCGGAAGGAGGTTGAACCCCCCCCCCCCCCCCCCCACACACACACACACATGGATACGCCACTGGGAATCATACCCAGAAAATCTAATTTTTAGTGAAATGGCTGCGTGACATAAGGAAAATACAATTTAACCGACTACCGAGTTACTATTTTTTTTTTCTTTTACGAATGTACACAAATCGTTCGAATTTTACGAATGTGCAGCCATACATTTGTAAGTACTTATTTCTGCACTAACTGGAAACAAACTGATAAAACCTTTCATAAATTGTATTTATTCTTTATAAACGTAAAAAAAAAAAATATATGCACATTGGTAATTGCAGTGATTTAACATCGTTATATTTACAGTAATTTTAGCTTTTTAACAACAATAGATAATATTATTATGGTACACGTTATACCAATATTTTGTAAGCCTTAGAGGTATATGTTATCGATTTTAGTTGGTATTAACGCAAACATTAAAAAAAAATGTGAAATTCCTATTAGAATAAAGTCATACTAATTTATGAAAGTTTGCTTACACTCACCAGCATAAGTGTTAACCATTAATCATGATAAGCCGCACATTTATTGTTACTTAAGATGGTAACTGCTGGTAAGCTAAATAATGTTTAATTTCAAAATAATACAACGTGCCTATATTAAATTTTTACTTTAACTTCAGACCACCTGCAAACGAATACAGTTGTTTTTCTTTGATTACCTACCGTAAATTAAAAATGTGCTGTTTATTTCTGAAATATTTTATAATTATAATTAAATCGTTTTTTAAAAAGGTATTATACCGTTGATGATAAATACTGTCTAGTAATACTTTGTAGTACAAATATTTATAAATTATAATCAATGATAGGTATTGAAATTTAAATATTTTTTTGTACGATCGTCTAACGTCTTATTTGTGCTAAATTTAAAATTAATTTTTTTCTTAACAGAGGTGATTCTGTAAGGCCAATATATATTATTGCCATCGCACGCAATGACTAAACATAAACGATGATTATACCCGATTAAATTTGACCGAATGCAGTAAATTATTAATCTTTAAACGTTGCACGTCATCATAATATAAACTTCCCAGCTTACAAATTGAGGGATAACTAAGTTTTTAGAAACACTGGAAATGGATACCTCTGCTGCAGTATCCAAATCCACTGTTATTTGTCGCTTTTAGTTCGTACATTTCAACAGAATATTCTTGATTTATGTTAGGTATGACTCTTATATGAGTTATGAGTTTAAATATTGTAACATAAAATATGACTTGAATTTATCAAAACAGTTCTAATAAATTTAAATTTATATCATTGAATATCGCACAGCAGTCTGACAAATAATTTATAAGCTTGTAAAAAATCAAAAATTAGTTTATTCGTTTAATATTATGTTTGTGTGGTTAATGTCATTTCATATTTTTATTGGAAGTCAAGTCACAATTATTAAAAAATGTATATGAAATTATATGTGAGTATTGTGTTATATTGTATTTTGGTAGGTATTTAAATACACTGTAGGTTGACATAACTAATACACAAAAACCTGAAAAAGGAGATAATATTTTGTTAAAAAAAATAATATTTATTTTGAAACGATTTAAAATATAGTTTTTATCTTAGTCTACCTGGGGGAAATTTCATTTTAGCTGAGACCTTTCCAAAGCATTTTCTATTCTGTATAATCCTTTTCGTGCCGATAACTTTTAACAAGAAAATAGTTGCTATTACTTTCTCTTTCGTTCTGATTTCTACACTGAGTAATTGTTTCGGACCTTTTCCACCCTTCCACTATCAACACCGCCAGAACTTCTATTGTTGTCCAAGTTAGCCTAGGCCGAGGGGAAAAAATCGTTTCGTGTTCAGTTTTAGACTCATTAGCTGAAACTCGCTGTGCTTACCCGTTTGACGACGGTTAATCATTTACGTCGATGACGGGGTTTCCGAGTTCCGGTATATCTAGACAATGTGTATGTACTGTGTCAGGTCATAATAATAATAATAGTAATAATAATGATAATAATAATCATCTAGCTAGGTATTACTCTGGATTCTGGTAGCTATGTAGACATTGAAAACCTCATTTAAAAAAGCAACTCCTACAATAAAAGGAATAACGACGTTGAAACGTATCTAATTGATAGTTTTTTTTTTGTATACCCTAAAGAATTTTTTTATTGGATAATTACTATGGTAATATAGCGTATTATTTCAAAGAAATTGTTTCAAAATTAGGCAGCAATAATATCTTTTTTATGAAATTGTCTATAGAAAATAATATGTATTATTTCGAAAGATTTAATTTTTAAATCATACTATATTCATGTAAATGTTATGATTTTTGGTAAGTCTTGGAATACAGAGATTTAATTTTAATTATAATATTCCCATTACTGTGTTGTATACACTATATTAGGTAGGTACCACCAGATCCCGAAATTGAATTATGTAACTATAATAATATAAATATCAACTGTATAATTTAAAGTAATGTGATGTGATGTATTTTTGCACATAAGTCATTGATATATATTAACTAGGTATATAATTAGAAAAGGGCTTAAAATGTTTCCGCGGCAGGTTTATGGATTTAAGGAGATTTCAAAACAAAAATGATCTGTGTTGAATACACCACAACTAAAATAACTATAATAGGTATGTAGATACGTGTCAGCGCAGCAAAGCCTCTGACATTCGTACCGGTGATATTTTCAGTACCAAAAAAAAAATTCATTATTAATAACAACACGATGAGCATAATTTATGTACCTTTTATACATACCTAGTCCGAGTGTTACAGGACAAACGATCAATGGTTCGTTATTTTTATCGTGTAAATATCACAATATATTATATTATCATTATTACTATACGCTACTTTATGTGTTTATATTGGTTTTGTTTGATCAATGCTACATACTTTTTTTTTCTATTAGGATACAGTCAGGTCGGTATGGAAAAAAATGTACAATTTAATTTAAAATGTATAATTAATGACCATCACAAATCAAAATATTTACTAATTAATAATATTAAGGTTTATTTTCAAATATTAATATTTATATACGTATATTATTGGCTGCATCAGTTATATTCTAGATATATTACATTTAAATATAATTAAAGTGTTATTATATTATTTTTGGATACAATTATATGTATCAAATGGGTTTATAATTTATGATGTGTCGTTAAAAGTTGAAAACTAGTTTATTATTATCCATTTTAGATTCTGAGCGGAGATAAATGAATTGATTTCACTGTTATCGCAGACACAGTTTTTTTTTTTATTGATATTAAGTTCAAATTTAGACGAAATAAGATATTTAAACGAAGAATAAACGATTTTAGTATTTTTTTGTAATTTAAAAATATTATTCGTGGGTATTTGAAACTTTTAAAGTTTATTATTTTATTATATACGTATACCTACACAGTACACACACTGACATTTTCAAATCCGACTTTGTTGTCAAAAATTATTTCAACTTACTGTATTGGTTATAAGTAATAGTAGAATAAATTACTTAAATAACAATAATCTTATAAGTTGTACTTATTAATATTACAAGCCGACAAACCGTCTTCACTCAGAATCGTTTTTCATAGGCATATACGAATATAATAATATTATATCATTGGACCTATTATATTTATATATTATTATTGTTGTATATTCTTTACACAGTGGTCTATTAAGGAATAAGAAAATAATACTTTTAACTTGGAGAGCCTGCAATGATGCCAACAAAAGCGGCAGCCATTCAATAGGAAGTTCAGCTTATAAACTTGATATTTCTGGTCGGAGTCTTTCTCGTGTTAGCCGTTTACAATCGGATTGCGTTCTACGTTTGGACGAAATTAACGGACCCGTAACAGACTATAAAAACGACATTGGTCCCTGCGGCCGCCGTCGTTGGTTTCAACCGTTCTTGACTACGATCCGACGGTTGAGAGATTGGACTTTGGTATGCAGCTCAGAGTCGAGTATCTCTAGAGACGACGAGTTGTCTGACATTCTGCAGAGGTACCGCCAGTGAACTAACTCGGACGACTGCAAATCGTTGGGATCGTCGGTAAGATAGGTAGCAGAACGGTTGAAACCAACGACGTAGGGGCCAATTCTGTTTCTGTTGTCCATCACGGGTTCTTTAATTTCCACATCCAAACATCGAATGCAATCCGTTTGTAGATAAATTCATAAAATTTTGTGTAAACGACCGACACGAGACATTTTCCGACCAAAAATATCAAATTTATAAGCTGATCTTCCTGTTATTGAATGTCGGCCACCTCAGTGTTCACACCTTCTCTTGGACTTGACTTGTCAAAGAAAGTCAAACTTGAAAGAATACAAATATGCGGTAACTGGTAAGTGATTCATTTGTATAACCTAAATGTTATAAGGCGGTACACCTAATAGGTATAATATATCTGTGTAAATCAAATTGTTAATTCAAATAGTTCTTAGTCTGGGTTATTCGGTAAACATGCAATCAATCATTCCTACTTATTACGCTACTGGTTTATTAGGAAAGTTTGAGATTAAAACTTCGTTTTTTTCAATACTTTAATCATAATTGACTTTAGAAGAAAATAAAAAAAATAACTATTGTAACGGTGGTGCCACAAGTACTGAGTGGCTATCGTTGATGGAACAGGATGTAGCTCTTTGTCGAAAAAGTTGAAGTCCATAAAATATATTTGAAATTGTTTATTTAATAATTTATCTATTAATATTCTTTGAGTGTGGAATATAGTTTATAATGTTAAAATACATTCTATGTCTAGAAAATACGATTAAACTTGTTATTTCTAATTCCACAAAATATGATTTAACTTGATATATTTCTGAGTCCAAATAATTAATTGAAGCCTGGCTGGCGTGAAGGTGCTTTCACTAACTCTGGTTAATCACATTTTTCGTACATAAAATTAACAAACATTCAACAATATTAGGTGGATGTGTACAATTTAATATGATTTTACAGTGTTTGCGTTGAAAGGTGAAGGTTTAATTATAATTATTAATGTTAACTGTGATTTGAAACGTTATATTGATATTAACCGTAAAACGAATTTATTTTGCTGAGTACACAATTGAAAAGTAATTGGTTTTAACAAAGTTTACAACACGCGTTTTGACTACCAAATCAAGAAAAATAATAAAACCGAGACCAAAAAATCCAGATTGAAAGACTTAATTGTATTTTAATAGTTGAATAAAAAGCAACAGTTGGTATTGATAATAATGAATTTTAAGATCTAATATATGCCGAAAATGTGTATAGTATTAATGTATTACCTATTCTAATGATTATGATATTTTGAAACCTAACAATCAATTAAAATATAATATTTAAGTCTTGTGTATTATTATTATTATTATTATTATTACTGTGTATTACTTTGTTCCCTTAAAAGTGGAAAGTAGAATTAGTTGTACTACAGTAAAATACAATTAAAAACCAACAAATGGTCGTTTTTTTATTTCTAAAGCATAACAAAGAACCTACGTTTCGTTATACTTTTTTAAAAATATTTTGACATTATAGATTTCTGGGTACAAAATACAATGATCACTGATGATAAAACGTTGTCATTTCAAACTCACGTATTGGACTACTGAATAAAGGTTATTAACGAAACTAACCAATCAATATTTAAAAGGAGGTCAATGATAAAAAAAACCACATTTATTATTTGAATTCAAATGATTTCTGTATAATGCCTTTTTAGGTAGATTAATTTAAAACTCTTCAACTTAAATTTAAAAAAAAAAACTAAACTGTTATAGGTACTATATCATATTAAAATAAACATAAACTCATTAATGATTATTAAACTTTTTCTTAAAAATCTCTTTTGCACACAATTTAAAATAGATTTGTTTAAGTACAAATTATATATACCTAATATTATAATGGTATATTATGAGCAATTAGACCACTTATCATTAAAATAATGTTGGTATTTTGAAAATATAACACCACGTAATAAATTTATTGAAATATTTGATTACCTATTCAAATATAAGTATTTATTTCAACTATACCTCCCTAAAAGTTATAAATTAAAAAATTGAAAAAAATAACTGTTTAGAGTTTTAAAAAAGATAATTGAAAAATTAATAAGCTTATGCACTCGTTCACAATAGGTCACCAAGATTTCCAATTCATGAACTTTGGCAAAGTGACATCGAATAACTATTTTTATGTAAAAAAGTGAATGCAACCAAATATTATATGCATCCATAATATGTTTGAAATTACTTCTATAAATTATAATATGTCTTACAAGGACTTGATGATTGGAACGATTTACGTATTTTTAAACTTTAATTCTTATTTCTAGAAACTGTAATAACTTGGTTTTTGTTTAAATTCTACAATATATTTTCAAAAGCTAATGTTTAAATAACTAATTTCCGGACAATATATTTTGATATTTAATTTAAATTGTTTCGCTAAATTTGGATAAGTCACTGAATATATTATATTCATAAAAATAAACAATTGGCCTTTAATTAGAATTTATACTAGCGTTTCCTCTACATTTTTAGGTTCAGCAATAATGTATAATAGGTATAACGTTTATAAAGTATATAGGTAATATTATGGTAACTATTATTATATTGGAATTTATTAAACAATTAGCTTAAACAGAAATAAGAACGTTTTCGTATCGGCTTAATGTCATACTGGTTAATTTTTCAGTAAAGCGTTTATGCCATCTTGATAAAATTGTTTGAATTCTTATAGAAGTACGTTTTCTTAATAATTAAAAAAAATATACGTAAGAATCCTTTAAAAAAAAAAACAAAAACGTGTAAGCCACATAAGGGCATAGCATGCCCGACTTTTTGATTTTATTTATCAATTCTTATAATTAATTGTATTATTATGCATAGATTTTATTGAATATTAACGTGCTATTTTTTAAATTAATTTACTGAGAAAACTACTTAGAAATAACTTATGTAACGAGTTAACCCACTTAAAATAATACAATAATAATATACATTGTTGTTTCAGTGGACACCGTTGAGCAATTATTTTTAGATTTGATGTTCTAAAATTATTCATTACATGTTACAATAATTATCAAAATATAATTTTCTCCTTTGTAAAAATTCCCTTAATGCAAATAATTAATTTTAAGTTTTAGATTATTTCCTGGTTTTTAATTACACGTATATAAAGGCAATTTAATCTAGAATATAACCTAAATTCGTTAATAATTTATAGTAAGTAAATTGATACATTTTAACTTTACGAAATATGCAGGTAACACGGTAAATATATTCACTTCACCGATAAGTAAATGTTTAATTAAATTATTTTCAATGAAAGATAGTTCGAATACGTCTCGTGTTGACATGGCAGTTTAATTTCCGAACTATAAATTGCACTTCTTATTTTCAAACAATATTGTAATACAAGATAATTTGTAATAAATATTCCGAGTTAATGGGAAAAATAAAAATAAAAATAAAAATAATTTATAAAAGATTTTTGTTGTTTATAAAAATATGATTCTATGGATGAAAGAGTGACATGTAAAATGTAGGAAACGATCAATGAACACACCACTGCACTTTATACAAATAATTTGAGAATTATTCTCGTTTATAAAGAAAAAAATATTTTATAGAAGCGTTTATCAAAAATGTTCGTTTAAATTTTCATGACCATATACCAACGCAAATTAATAAGTCTGTAAATTATACTCGAGTTAGACACTTATTGATATATTGTCATCAGCTGTGATCTGTATTTTTATAATAATATTATACTATTATACTAAGTATCATATAATATTCACCGAGTCGGCTATAAATACATTTTGTTGGATAATAATTGTTTGATGATAATATTTGATAACGTTTAACGATTTTCTACAACAGGCTTCGTAAAATACATTACGATTTTAACTATTCTATTTCCAAGGCTTCGCCCTTCCATTCTGTTGATCACCTTTTGTTGCGCCACTTTTCGAGAGGACGATCCAAACGAACCAGAAAAAGATCAGTTGCACGGACAACTCACGGGCTCGCACCTTATCCACATCTATTCTATAATTTAAATTAAGTATTTCACTGTCATCGTTCGCTTTTTGCCCTATACTTTATGGTCGCCTACTGTATTTTATTTATTGTATTGCATTTTCTTCTACCAGCAGCCACCACCACAAGATGTGAATGTCAGTGGAATTAGTTTTTAGTTAAACTGAAAAGCTTAATTTAATACTACGAAATGTCAAACGACTATACGAGACACACGGAAATCGTGTTCGTGATAATTGATAACCTCGACGGTTAGCATGAAATTTCAGAGCACGTGCTATACTTTAGGATCTGAAGAAATTGCTAATTGTTCATGGCTGTCAAAACACAGGTTTAAAAACTTCACAACATGTATATCGCAAATAATTAATTTAATACTTTTGTCTGTTACGTTAATAAATTATAAAGCAGTGTTTGTCATAGTCTATAGTTTATTAAATTTATATACGTTTGTGCAAGTACGTCATGTACAATTCAAAAGTTCAGAAAGCAATATTAGTTTTCTCAAAGAAATAATTACGTTGCTTCGTCTTTTAATAACGAGTAATTGATTCAAAATAGTTTTAGGAATAAACTTTTTAATTATTTAATAAAACATTGAAGTCTGACACTTTTAGATGTGCAGTTAAATGTACCAAGTAAATTTCGAAAAATACATCATTATTTGTTGCTAATAGATTGGTCAATATGTAATATGTATAAGGGATAATAATATTATGACTATATCGTACAGTCAAATATATTTTGTTGAAGTAAATGTAAAATATTTTAAGTACTGTATTTTTATTAAATTATGATTTAAAAATGTAGGTCATTCAAGATATTATTAAACAGTCAATTAGTAAAAGATGTGAAATGTGTCAATGATGAACACAGATATCCAGCAACTCGGTATCCTTAATAGTGAATATAGACAGCACAACGACGTTTCAACTTACCTTTCGAGATTCTAACTTAAAAACTATTCCAGAAACCCCGTAGGATCTATAAACATATTTATATCTCATATTATTGTCTTTAATATTATTATTCATTTATATGGCTATGTTTTTTTGCTGTTTATGTACAATTATATTGTATGTTATGCGCGAGTTATTCAAACAAATATGATATTAATAAAGGACATTAAAGTAAGGGATATTTTTTAGGGGCATACAGTTCAGCATATTTTTTACGGGGTAGTTTTTTAACGAACATTTCGTACGTAAACCTTTTTACTTGGAAATTCTGTCGTAGAATCATATAATTATATGTACCTACACTACACTGACGATCCGTTGACCTTTGGTTTTTATTTTCATTTCTAAAAAGCGAATCAGTTATATTGATCCAATGAAAAATTAAAACATTTTAAAAGAATTACATAATCATTTGTTACAAGTTACCAAATATCCAAATTAAATATTATGAAAATTGTATGATTACAATTAATTATACATGGTTAATGTTGTATTCGTATTATCGTCTATCCTTGAGTATTCGTTCGCAATCAAAATTATTTTGAATTCAATCAATACTTATTATCCTATTTTAAATTTTTTTTTATCATTTAGCACTATATGAATATAAACTTTTTTACGTTTATTCCCAACGTTTTCTTATGCTACGTTAATTCTAACTGGATAATGATTGTTTGAAAAATTCTTTAGTTGGACAGTTTTTTAATTAGGATACACGGGTGGATGTGTGCACCGTATGAAATCTAAAATGTTCTAACCATAAATTAGACGAAAATAAAATATTCTTAGTTCATATAACATTACAATTTAATATTACTTAGTATACCAATATGATTTGTATAAGTTCACTTATTTTTAATAATTTCTTTGTCACCGGTATTTGAATACAATCAGCTGAGTCGTTAAGGACATAAATGTTGCGTTTCACACTTGAATTCGATGGTTGGAAAATATTGATGTGCGTCAAGTTCAGTATTATTCTGAACAGATATTTTAGAGAATAATTTTAATTAAAAAAAGTGTAAATGACAGATTATCAATTTTAATGAAACTGTACAAAATGTAATATACAATAATACGAGATAAAATGTAGGAACAAAATTTAATATTACATAGTTACTTTTCAATATCTACGAATATAAATTATTTTTCTTTATAATCGTACGATTATAATATATCAATATATATATCTTATAAGTTCATAACCTTATACACTCGCACAATTGTATTGGTATATATGAAAAAAGTTAAAATCTTAACCGCAAATACATAATATATAGTACGGAAACGTTGTCTTTAAGCTGTCCAACTCTCTTAACAAAACCACCAACTAAAACTCTGTCAGTAAGCTTTGAAAAATATGAACTTTAAAGTTTGCACTCAAAAACAAAATGTTGTTCAAAACGTATGCTTCCGTTATTGCGAATATCTGAAACGTCTATAATCTATATTCCGTGGTCCTAATTATTGCATTGAAATATTAATTCCCCTCGTTGTAATCGAAAAATTCAATGTTGCCCATATTGTCTATATTCGTTATATTTGTAACGATAGTTAATTCCACTGCGAACTTGGAAACAAATCAAAAAATATCTTGATTCTAAACAAATCGTCGGAATGTGTATTGATTTTCTATTTTGTATTCAGTCATTTTTTTTCCAGTAACGAATATTGAATAATAGTTTCAACTCTTCAAGTGCTCTCTAGTTGGTGTTTTGAACCGGTAACTTTCCGATTTCCTTAGCTCCTTCTGTTAGTATAAAACTACCAAAAAAATAGAGCTTGTGAAATTCGATCAGAGCGCAGAACTGCAATATTAAACGGATGCAATGATTTTCAAATACATTGCGTTACAACCACTAATGTAGCGCACTCACACCAGCCAACGGTTAACTCAAGTTCAGTGTATAAGTATTACCTATTGCATTTATTTTATAGTAATTTTCCATCATTATAAAAAGCGTAAAATGTAGACTGCAAAGTCGTGTTAAGACGTCATCAGCATACTATAATAAGTAGGTACATTTAATTGAACACGAACGTGTGAACAACATCAACCCACAATAATGATTCAAACGTATTATCGTGGCGAAATTCTCGAGTTTTGTTTATGGTTATAATAGTAAGTGGTTTAGTTGTTGATCAATAAATGTAAATCCCGAGTTTCATTATTTTAGATTTCTCACGTACCTACGTTAAAAATAAGTTGGTTTATTATATTTTTCTGCTTTGTTGATCAAAGTATATGTGGTAAGCGTGGTATAATATATTAATATAAAATAATGTAGGTATTTTTGTTTATAATGGACAATTGTACATACTAGATATTATATTGTGCAATTCCATTTCATAATATTATTTAAAAAATGTATATTTCATTATAGGTAGCAAGTTTGAATTTTATACGAAAAGGTTGTTTTTTGTTATTGTTGTTGTTGTTGTTGTTGTTTGTACATAAATTTAATCCGTGCAATTGTTTTATTAAATAACACGCAAACTTTGATTAAAAAAATATTGGCATTATGATTGTATATAAACCATAGCAGGTGTACAACGGTTTGGTTTACGGTTATTAATGATAAACGTATAACTAAAATGGCGGACAAGATACGAGACCTGATTTTGGCCACTGGTCACGCTCTACTCACTTTGTGACAGGAAAGTGCGATGTGGTAATGATGATACATTTTGAAAACAACCAAATTCGAACAACGATTGTGAGCGTGTTTTAACGAGCGCACTTTCTGACGATTGCAGGTAGTAAGTTATGCTTACGCTATAGGATAAGTTACTAAAAAAAAAATCGAAAAACAACCACTACAGTGCTGTACCATCCCCATGCGACGCCCACTTCTATCTCACGAGAGTCTTTCGGAGTGGGTATTTCTTCTACCCGAAAAAAGAGTTCACAGAAAACAATCGACGTCCCTTGACGTCTACCACGAATATAAAATGTGATTGTTTAACCAATTATTTTGTCATGATTTTATGTAAAATATAAGTATAATTGAAATATCACCATTGCATTTTTTAGATTTAATTTACCTATAGAGATATTTATTGTTTTACATAAAAATTTAACACTTGTCAATCATTTTTTTATTATTTCTACCTGTTTGATCTATATAGATTAAATCTAAATTTATCATGCTCAATAGTAATACATATATTATTACTATCGAATATATTCGTACATACCATAACAGACACTGAACGTCGCACAAGCACACTGCAGGGTTTTATGTAATGAATGTTCACTCAATAATACTCTCCCCAATACATTACTTTATTAGGTAGGTATACATAAATGATGGATCTATGACGTCATATGCGCCGTGAGTTTACTAATGTAAATGTATCAGTTTTAGAATTGTTATTTACTGCAGCAGATAGTATTTTATTTTCATTTGAAAAAAAGTTATTGCTCTAATTAGGAATAGTTAATGAACAAATAAATAAATAAATATGTACAGGTATTATACGTATATTTATGTGCGTTGTGTTCGCATAAGCATTGAGTCGTAATTTATTTATAGTATGCGATTTGAAATTGGAATGTACGTTTACAAAAATGTGTGTACCTATACACCTAAAGTGAAAAAATGTTAACTAAATGTTCAGATTTTTATACATCGACTATCAAAAATCAGACCCAACGAAAGAATGGGAAAGTCAAGCCAAAAGTGTATATACACCTAAGTTGTTTGTCGTGGAATTTATTAGTTCTCGATGCATAATGAATAATTTAATATATTTTTAAATTATTTGTTCATATTATTCCAAAATATAATTTTCCATTTCGTATTTAGGTACCTATGTACATTAGTACATTACCAATCACAGTTTAAAGATAATCACTAATATCTACTATACTGTTTATACTATACCTATGTCCTATATATGATTTAAAAATGTTTGTTTTTAGCTTTTTATAAAAAGGAAAAATTCCGATAAATTAAAAACATTGAGTTGTAAGTCGTAAATATGTGGTAGTAAAACTGTGGTTAATAGATTAGTAATATTATTATAATAAAATATAGTCACAAGTATCAAATAAAAATGTTTCCTTGGTTTGTGGTATCACTATATCAGATATAATAATATCGATATTGTATACCAAGAGTTCTTTTATTACTAAATTGATTATACATTATAAACGTTAAGTAGGTATATAATATTATATATACAACCAAACTACTGCTGTAAGAATAGCCAATTATACCTGACCATCTAATGTTATTTTCATTACTTTAAGTAAATTTAAATTTGATTATTGTATTAAAAGTGTGATTAAAGTAGTTTTCATTGGAAACCTCGAGAAATAATTTTTCCGTGTTTTTAAGTTTATTAAATATAAATATGTTTTTATAATTTTATCGAATATCTAAATACATTTCTATTTTTCTTATTCAAACTTCGTTTGATAAATATGAGTCTTGTCTAAAATATTAAAACACATTAATAGAAATTCAATTTATAAAATTATGACAACAGTCAGAAACTTTAAACTTTAAGTTGTCTTGCGTCATTTGTTAGGAGTATCTTGTACGCATTTAAACTCATGAGCAAAATTAGTATTTAAATAATTTAATGTACGGAAAGTTATTTGCCGGGATTTCATATTATTATTATTGTTATAGAAACAGCACAAAGAAATTAAAGCCAGCTCAGAAAGTTTAAATTTCAATGGTTAAGACTTATTTCATATTTTTAAAACTTTTTAGGATTCCATTACTCTTATCAAGGTGTTCCGTACAATACTTGTCCGCCGAGTAATGCAAAATGAAATAATATTACATTAACGCCACATAACCTATTTGTATTCTTAATGCGATTTTGATATCCACACTATATTATTATTCTGTAAGACACAAGCAATGGGTTTTTTCCTTCATCGATTTATCACGCTGTCGTGAGTTTTTTTTTTACTCATTGACTTTTTGGCATCAATGTTTTTAAAAAAAAGTACATTCATAAAAGACATCAGGTTTTTGGTTACGTTGAGAAATGTTTCGTACATTAATGCGAGTTTACTTCTACGGAGCACGTAAGCGCCCATGTGGGTAGGTATAGTTTATTATAATATTATAAATCCCCGATCACACAGTCATAAATAATCACGTAGGTATGCAGTAGGTATTATAGGTATTAGGTTGTACGTAAATATAATATACTGAAACTATACGAATATTATAATATAGTGTCATACACCCATTCGAGGATCTGGGGGGGGGGGGGAGGCTAAGCCTTCCTAATCATAAATTAGCCCCCCCCCTAAAAAAAAAAAAAATATTAAATTAAAAGGAGTTTTTCGGACAATTTGCAATGTATTAATTTAAACGTCTACGTTACGACCTTTGATTATTATTTCAAAACGATTTATGTCTCGTCGCGTTGTCATAACTCAGGTGAACATTTTGAACTCTAGTAATTCCGAGTACCTATACAGTATGTAAATCAATTAGAAAGTCAGTAGCTATAAAAATAATACTGCTTCTGACCCTCCAATTAATTTACATGCTGTATAATCTGGGTAGTGGATAATAGTTTTTACATTTTATCAATATCACCAATGTTTAAAATCGTGGTTGTATTGTTGCACACTACTATATCACTCCATAATTACTTCATGGTAATAATAAATAAATAGTAAAACCTACGAAAAAAATAGAGCCGAGGCTTCGCGGACACTCCAATTAATAAGTTTACCGGGCTTCGATTATGCGATAGACCGAATAATATTCCATCACATAAGTTCATAATGTTTAATATTAATTGTCGTGCACCTCCTATAACTATAATCTTAAATGTTTGGTTTGATTATTATTCATACTAAAATATGATTTGATCGATCACCGAAAATAAAAATAACGAAAAACTGAAAACATTTATCAATAATATTCTATTCGTGTTTTTCTATTATGGTATAAATACGATTGAGCAGAACCATAGTAATAAGTAGTGTACGATAAAATTGAATTTATTGTTTGAAAATGATTTACGTTAAACCAAAATTTAATAAGTGAATCGGTTACGTACATTTTTTTTATACATTGTGTTTATATATATATATCCTACATATAATTTCATTGAATTGGAATAATAAATAATATTTTACTTATATATCGTTGTGCGTACAACTAAATAATATGGTTGATCCGTAAAATAAATTAATAAAATCCAACGCTTAGGTACAGTTCTTGTATAAATATTTTCAATTATTTTTAAATTAAATAAAAACGTAAGGCAAATATGATATACGTTACGTACAAACGCATTTACAAACCAGGCATAGGGCGTTTACATGTTTATAAATTTTTTTCAATTTTGTGTATGTCACAGATTGAATTCTTAATACTTATAATATTTTTAAATCTGGCGTGTTGCAACACTGAGATTTTCAAAGAACAGCACCTAATTAGATATTCGATAAATAAAACTATACATATTATATACAATACTGGGTGTCCCACTGAGATCTGACAGATGAAATAACTTTTGTTCTAATTAATATTTTTAAAAAATTTCTTTTAAATATAATTCATAGACTATTGCGCTACATTTTTAGTATACATTTTTTATTTTTTATTTTTTAATACTGAAAATAAAAAACTTTAAAACTGATAAAAAATTTTTCCAAAATATCCAAAATAGCCAATTTGTAAATCTGATTTTCAGAAAAATTTATATCGTAAAAACATTTATTTAAGTCAAGTGGCTGATTTTTTACCATTTTTTTAAATATCAATATTCTTGTTAAGTAATATACGATCTAGTTTATGTTAGAAACATTATAATTTCAAAAAATATAAATCATTTTGAAATTATGCTACAAAATGTTCATATAAAATAATTTCAAAATGATTTATATTTTTTGAAATTATAATGTTTCTAACATAAACTAGATCGTATATTACTTAACAAGAATATTGATATTTAAAAAAAATGGTAAAAAATCAGCCACTCGACTTAAATAAATGTTTTTACGATATACATTTTTCTGAAAATCAGATTTACAAATTGGCTATTTTGGATATTTTGGAAATTTTTTTTATCAGTTTTTAAGTTTTTTATTTTCAGTATTAAAAAATAAAAAATAAAAAATGTATACTAAAAATGTAGCGCAATAGTCTATGAATTATATTTAAAAGAAATTTTTTAAAAATATTAATTAGAACAAAAGTTATTTCATCTGTCAGATCTCAGTGGGACACCCTGTATAGTGCCCGCACTGAAAGTTTAAATGTGTATTTTTTTCGTTTTTTTTCTAGTCGCCAATCATTGAGCAATATATTAAGCACTGACGTCGAGAAAAATGTTTTTTAACTTCAATATCTAAAAATAAAATAAATTAGTGTTGTAGTGACTTCGAAAGCACTGTGGGTTATTATTGTTTACAAACGAACAGAATTCAACTTGATATAAACCTCAGTTTTTATTATCATCGAAACCGAAAGGCATATTTCAATGGATCCTTTGCTTTGTAGTTTTTACCGTAAGATATGAATGGAATAAAACTCGGTGTCTTTGGGTTTATTATAAACGCCCATTGGCGCAAAAAAGTCAAGTAGTACTTGTTCCTCGGGTACCTGCAGTTTTAAGTATTGGGCTTACAACTTTTTCTCCTTCAAAAGAAATATTGTGTTAGTTTTCGTCATCATATAATAATAAATATCTGGAATCACGAATGTCGTTTATTTTTAGTTCACTCCGGGGAAAATGATTCGAATGAACGAAATCATTCGTATTCTTTGGTGTCCTGGAGCAAAATTATCTCGGTCGAATATATTCCCTAGTGCCATTGTTTTGTTTCGATATTTTGCTAATAATTTCACTATATACATGTCACAAAGCTCCCGGAGAAATCTAAAACGTTTGAACCTTTATAGACGACTTTTATAAAAAAAAATATTAGAAATAATATTACCGTGTCAATAAAAAGTTATTTTTTAAATAATCAGGTGATTACTATTTACCAGACTATAGTCGTATAAGTGGCCTATGGTTTTTAGAAGTAACTTCTAGTAGGTATAGTGACTAATTTGATCCATTTTCATTTCGTTTCATCAATCGAATGATCTTTGGATTGGGTGTTTTATAATAATTCTGAATTCGTATTTTGGTTATAAAATTTAATTTTCAGCTGCACGCCATTTAATATAATCACTTATATTGATATGGAATTTTAATTAACGATTGATAATGTTAGTATATTATAATATAGTCTGTCGTATAATCGTGGTCATTATCGCAAATGCATGAAAGTCCTACTTGGCAGCATAATGTGGTGTATAGGTTATAGAATTACTTGAAAAAGCTTCTTTGCTATTAATTTCATTTAAATTT
The DNA here is from genome assembly GCF_019925205.1 of Metopolophium dirhodum. Lineage (NCBI taxonomy): Eukaryota > Metazoa > Arthropoda > Insecta > Hemiptera > Aphididae > Metopolophium > Metopolophium dirhodum. The sequence continues at coordinate 22,775,356 of NC_083568.1, forward strand.
GAAAGCCATTGTTATTGTTTTTATTTATTATGATCGGACAGGATAATGTAGTCATTTTATACAAATATGAAATTTGAAATAATTTAAGGTTTCAATATATAATTTTGTTTCTCTAAGTTATAGTTAGAGGAAAGGGTTTCAAATTAACACCCCCCTCCTCCCCCGGTGACCAGTCGTCTTCAGTTACGACAGTGAATATAGTATATGATAATATGAATTATGATATGATACATGATTTGTAAGCGGCTATCATCGTTTTCAAGTTTTCAATGGTTACACCATCATTATCGACAATCTTGCAAAGGATAAATTATTGTTTTATTTTAATGCGTCTGACGCAGTCACGAATATAATTTTCATTTTTATGTTCACGAAAATCGTGTACATAATACACAATGTCCATTTTTTATTTTATCATCTTTATGTTTGATGAAATCATTCGGGTTTTTATTCATTCAATATAAAATTTGATTGACATCATAAAATAAAAAAAAACGCTTCCAACTTTTTTGAAATAGGTAGGTACATATTTTACACTCTCACAATAAAAATCGTATGGATATTATCCAAATAAATTGAATTTAATCAACACATAATCTTACGTGAACTATTAACATCTTTATGTGTTTCGAAATTATAGTACCTACTTTAGGATACATAAGCTTCACATAATGGGCGTAAGGTTAATACTAAGAGCCGAGCAACAAGATGAAGCTTATGAAACATACTCATAGTTTAGACTGTTTTAAGAGTATTTACATATTTAAAGTACTCAGACCGTATAAACTCTATTGATCCTTTATTTTGAATTAACAATCTACCAGTACAGCCACAGAGGACGTTATAACTTACTTTAAGTTCAAGTCGAAATAAGAGTAAGAACTAAGAGGACATAATATTGTTATATTTCATAAATGTTTAATCACACGGCACAATGAAAAATTCAAGCTTTTCAACTTTCCAACTTCCTTAAATACTATAGGATTTAATTTAATCCGATAAATTATGATATCTGAATTCCAAATTGAAGAATTATAAATTACAGTTATGATTTGATGTATTTTTGTTGGATTGTAGAACCATTAGAACTTTTTTTTTTAATCTAATAATATCTAAAAGTTGTATTAAATAAAAAATAAAAAATTTTAAACCGTGATGTTACATATACATGAGTGAAGAGTAACAACCATGAAATTACGTGGACTCAGGACCAAAGAGATTAAATCGATTTTTTTGACAATCTATTTTTTAATACATAAAGTTTACTGAGGCCTTAGTTTTCCACATTATTAAAAGCGTTATCCAGAGACTCAAAGGTGCTAAATCAATACAATGTATAAAGTTCTTATTTAATACCTAGTTATTTGGATAGAACCTTTAGGTTTTTAACTTGAGTGTTAAATCTAATAATAGGTTATATCCACATGATACAACAATTAATTAGTGATATTAAAAAATACGTACTATTTAATATTCGTTGTGTCAACCATACAATAATCATAATATACTATAATATTATTAATTCAAATCAAAAAAATAAATAATTGTATCATCATATTATTTTGGTTTCGACATCACAGCACATTTCCTCTATTGTTCAACCGAATTTTGTTTCTCGGGAAACATACATTAAATTCAGAACAATAAAAGTACGAACTAAGTGAAAAAATATATTAATAACCAAAAGGTGCTACCTATCTGAAGACATTTTTGTTTTGTAACTGAACATGGTTTACATTAAGTTTTGCTTTGCGTTAAGTTTATAACCAAAAACAAATTTAACTTAACGCAAAATAACTGTGGTGATTTTTAGATTTGACAATCTTTATTTGATAATTATAATATTTGACAATCATTAAAAAATGGTTCATTCTCTATAAAAAAAAAACATAACAGTTTGGAGTTTAAATTTGCTTTCCTAAACAATTTGATATTTTGAGGTAGCACCTTTTGGTTCTGATTACACGTTGATTTGGAATAACAATACATAATTTATTACCTAGTCTATTTTACATACTTTAGTTATTTACCTATGTATTAACTATGTTTTTTTTTTTTTAACTGTTGTATAAATGAACTAAAAAGTTACTTTAAAGAATAACTTTGGGGTTCTGCCCATATGTTCGAAAAATAAATAAATAGATAAATAATTTCGTATTGTGTCTCCATATTATGCGAGTATCGAAAATATTAAATCTTCTGGTAAAACTATTCTGTCAATAATATAACTCTATAGTGAAAACATAATTTTCCAAGACGTGTTATTCTGACCGATCCAAACCTAGTTTGAATTTTAAATTTTTGTGTTCAGCTTGACAGTACCTGTAATATATGAAGACATCCTACGAATACATCAGTTTAAATACCACATAATATTTGCATATTATAATATTAATATTGTAATTCTTATCGACCCTCGACGTCAGAACGATGTCTAACGTTTGTCAAGTGTGAACGCGTTCTATATATATAGTAAAGCACATCATACTTTACCTAGCAATAATAATATATACAGTAATAACAAAGTAATGCAGTGAGATCCGCGGTAGAGAGAAAATGCGATGTTGCATTAATATTATTATTACACGACCGTATTGTCAGACACGGGATAATGCGGCTATAAAATATATCGTTACGCTATAATAATATTATTATAATATCTACCCATAATAATATATTATTATATTATTATTCTTTTTTTTTTTTTGCGAAACGACACCGAGTCTGCCTGGCCTTTTAACGTGCCGTGGTGCAGTCAAAAATAAAAACGCGCAAAATAGAAAAAGAGACGGACGGACCTAACCGACGTGTACGGATCGTATTGACATTTTCCATTACGGCACGTCTATAATTTCACGAGACAAACCGTCTGGCAGTACTCAGACAATCTCCATTTTCGTATTCTTTTACCGGTTGGTTATAGCTGGATGCCGTCGCGAAATTATATGGCACTCCCAGAGCAGACGTGTACATTCTTGTATGCCCGCTGGAATTCCGTCGGACGAATATATTCATCCGTGACGTGCGATTCGTTCGGAAAAGTTCGGAAAAGTTCGATAGGAATGTGATTTTATCTATGTGTAGGACCGTCGGCGAAATTCCTGAGCAGTAATCATTATGTTTCTCGATTTCGATTCAATATAATATAGCACGGTCGTCGGTTATAATAATTGCTTACTGACCGAATTAACGACAGTCGACGACATTTGTTGATTTATTTAATATTTATAATCGTTTTTTATTAACCAAAGCAATGCGCAATGGTGTATATTTTGACTTATACGACATTACGTGACCTATTTTTAAGATTTTTAAACATCGTTGTTCGGATTTATAACTCATCTGAACTCGATTTTAGTGATCTAATTTACCTGCAATATAATATTGAAAAGACTTTTTTTTAAATGAATAAATTTGATTTGAAAATAAATGGTATTTTTTGTACGTATTCGAATAACACAGCAACAATTCACAGCACAATCGTATACATTTTTTATGTTAAGGTCAAAATGTATTAATTCTTAAAGCTATTAAATTCGAAATATACAAGTAGAATACTCGTAAAGTATAGTATATTCTTGGAAATGTAAAAAAAATGATTGGCGACGGAGTAAAATAAAACATTTATCGAGTAGTTAAAAAATGTAATTGAACACCGCAAAAATATGTAAAAACATTACATGACTGTAAAAGTAGAAGAAAATACTGTTATCGTCGAGTAGTTAATGTTTTAGTTGTTTATTATTATAATATAGTGGATAATATAAAAATATAATCGATTGGAGAATAGGTACCTAAAGTATGTACATATTCACCGGATGAATAATTAATTCCATGAACTAATTTAATAGTCATAATTTAATATTTGGAAGAAACGGTTTATTAGTGTATAGAAATTAATTGGAGCTCTAAATAAATTAAGGCTGGAAATACTGCGGATTCGGTGCGCTTTTAGATGACGTTTGTGGCGATCGATTAATTGTGGGTCTAGTGGATAAAGGTCGAAGTCAGTCAAACTAAGTTAGTTGTCGAATCAAAATTAACATCCGAAGAAGAGCGTGGGTACGTTCGTTTTGGACGAGCATAGCTAGCGAACAATCAGCCAGGTGAAATTATTAGTACCTACCTAGTAGGTAACTCAAATAAACTGTGTTTCCAAGACTCAACAAAAATTAATGTGTCACTGAAAGGATCATCGTGAATCGTTCATTCAGGAGACATGCGCATAATATGACAATATGCGAGATGATGAATCACAACAGGATGTCGAGCCCGCATTCAATCGTAGAAAGGGTCAAACAAAAATAAGTTATCTACTGCAGTGTTGGTGAATTTTTGATATTATTTCGGATCTTGACTGCATATATTGTCTTTTAAATTAAAACTAATGTATGACAGATTTTAATAATACAGAAACGAAGAAACGAGTTGTATGTGATGGTGAAAACGGTGTTACGCCCGATATTAGGTACTTGTATAAAATAATATTATTATGTATGTATAAGTAGGTACTAAACTACTAAATAAGTTTGCGATATAATAAATTATTATATTATTTTCAAAGGTAAATAATACAAATAATAATAATGGTAAGGTTTGTTTGGAGTTCAATACCTAATTCGGAGGAGAAAATACGTTATCAATTATCGTGTGGTTCGTCGTGCAAACGAAATTTTTTTATATTTTAACACTATAGTCACATTACTATAGTATGCATGGTAATATTATATTATAATATCATTTTTGTCTTGTAAGGCATATTATAATCGCGTGCGTCGTTGTTAGTACGCACGAGTGTGGGACAAAAAAATTCAAAAGTCTATTCAGAAATATGGTTCATTTAAATAAAAATCATTATAATTTCTGTCGGTTAAGTGACTTAAATCTATTACTGTGAATCTTGGAGATTTTCTTAGAAATTCGTTGCGTAAAATGGAGATTTAATGAATTTAAAAGTATACACTCACTTATACTACAAAATGCTCGTGGATGAAAACATTAAAATATAATTTGTTCAAGAAAAAAAAAAACATCGGAATAGTACTTTGCAGTTTATTAGTTTAAATATAATATTGTATATTTTTTTAAATTAATCTATTTTATAGTATCTTAACGAAGTAAATATCGTTACATTTTTTCTTGTATACAAGATTGATAAATGTGCCACATTTATGTTAAATATCTAAGACATTAAACTCAAAATAACTGTCATAGAATAAATATATATTTTTCTATATTAACATTTAACAAGATCAAAGTGTTGTCACGATCATTCAATTCAAGTCGATTGATTAAATACAAACAATTACTGCTGTATAATGTATGATATGATTATACATTAAAAAAAAAATCACCTTTTATGGTTAATTTATAAAATACATTAGTTAGTGTTCTACCAGTTCTAATAGATTGTTATAGTGATTTGATGATGAAAGCATCACGATGATTTCATTAAAAGCAATCGACCGAAATTATACCATCACGAGAATGAGGCGCTTAAAATAAAGCGTTCTCCGTTTGGTCAATCGTCGCGACATGATAGGTAAGAGATAAACATTAAGTTCATTCGTTTGTGAAACTTATTCACTTAAAACAAACAGAGTAAATCCATAATACTGTATAAAAACAATCTGAGAGGACTTGAGGATTTCAAAGCACGAATTGAAACAAGGTAATTCCATTAACCTTGAGTTAGACAAATAAAAAATAAAACCAATAACGAGTTTTTAAGATTATACACATTGGGTCTTATATTGTTTTAAAATAGAATTTAAGCAAGGAAGATTTAGTATAGTAATTTAACTTATCAAAAACACAATTATCCAATTTCAATATTTTCGCACACATAAATGAATAAAAAATTCAGAATTTTTCTAAAGCTTTTATTATATTATACTATATATAATATAGTATATCAATGGCATAACTAGATTTTCATAAACATAATAAACATTCAACGATGAAGGTTAAAGAGATATTTCATTATACTTTAAAATAGATTTTTTATTATATTGTTGTAAGAAACTTTAAAGTTTGGTTCTAGACGATGCGGGATCATAAATATTAATTCCATATAATCTTGATTTCTTAAAAATTTATAGACAGGGTAAATATAATCTTAAAATGATCACTGCAAGAATACGACAAAATAAATAAGTTGGCTGGTCACAAATATCTTTTTGGTATAATAAATATACACACATTTTTATTTTATTTGTATATCATAGCTTCTCTTTTTTTTAATTTTTCCCTAATATTCTACGAATTTTATTTATTTTTTAATATAACTTTATTTGTCACAATTAATAATATCCACCATTATAACTGTGTGTATAATAAACTACTTACACTATTAAGACTTGAAAAATAAGAAAATAAGACACAATAATCGTTAACGAATTACCGCTATACAGGGTTTTTTTAACTATGTAAGTTACAAAAATGGATAGAATTATACATTCATTTTCCATGTAATCGCCGCCATTTTTGAGACGGTAACATTTTAATAACTGCACATAGCAGCATAGTTATAAAAACACACTGTAAACTTCACGCCATCAATTTATACTTAAAAATTATTTCAATAAAATACACAACCATTTGTCAAGTAAAATAATAAAAACGAATACACTTATTTGATCAAACACATACCCAAATAGCTAGTAACCTATTTAGTTTTGAATTTTAAAACAAACTTTGATGATATCATTAAATAAAAATTATTGTTGAACTTATTTTAATATATTTATTATAGTATATAGTAATAGGTACATTAAATTGAATACTTGCACCATTTAATAATACTGAAAATTATATTTACATTCACGTTTGACATAATTAATGTTCAGGACATGAACTAATCTCCGTGTAGGGTTGAACCATTACATAATAATATAGTGTGTGTGTTTGTATGTATGTGCGTGTGTATGTGTGTGACGAGTGTGCGAAATTTTGGCCAAATTCCACAAATATTTTTGCGTTACCTCAACACAAGTTTTCTCGGTTAACGAATATTAAACATAATCTGATGAGGTCAAAAAAAGTGAAACATGAATTTAGTTTTGTAGTATAATGGATTTACACATAAAACATTTTAATTACCTACCATTTTTAGTGTTTTTTATTCTTATCATTTTAGATTAACAATGACGTGGGTACATTTTTTTAGGGAGGAAAATGCTTTAAAAATTGTATATTATTTCTACTACACACAGAGTGTTCACAATGTTAGGGGGATATTGTATCTCTGGTCTATAATTTTGAATAAAATAACAAAACGTAATTTTTGAACACCCTGTATGTTAAAAGGTGTTGCTTACAGGTAGTAATATAAAATTAACACTTTTTAAACAATTCTCAGTAATTGCCGTGAAAAATAGAATTTGAGGATGGTGAGATTTGATGAAAGTTTGTTTATTTGGTAGAGGAGTTGAAAACTAAAAAGTGCTCCAACATTTTCCTAAGACATATTAACATCAAAAGTTGGATGTACTCATTTATATAATAATTAATATATTAATCATACTATATCAATATTTTAAAGTTATATAATGGAGATGTTTTAATATAGGTATGTAAATTGAAACTCATGAAAATTGTAATAGTTGCGAAAAAATATCATGAATATTATAGGTACGTAAGTAATCATAGACATTTTACAAAGACGACGAGGATCATATTTACAATATTTTAATGTCATATTATATGGTAGGTATAAGTTAACTTGGCTGTTTTCAATAACTCGTAAATACAACAGATTCTTGTTTTTATTTTTTAATTTACTGTATACTTATAACTATAATGTAGACACCAAACACTGCTTAAAAAGAAAATTCTAATGGGAAATTTTTTTTTTATTTTAAGTACATTCTAAAAAAGGTGGACAAGTGAATAATACTCTGCTATACAGTAATTGTCGAGCATGTTATTGCAATGGATGTGTTATATATTTATATTTGAATTCAATGATAATTAATCATTGCATACGAAAAACGGTTCTGGGCATAGACGTTGTGTCATTCTAGCATACTTGTATGAATAATGAAATGTAATAATTAAAAAAAATATGTCTTATGGCTATAAATAGCATAACTTCCCAGTGAACTTTTTTTTCTTTTGATAAAAGAAGAAAAACTTGTTGTGAATCTTTTATTGCAGTGTCTGATGTTAGCTATTAAAATAAAAACCGTTATGAATTCCTAACTGAATAATAATTTACAAAATTAGAAAAATTTCGCATGGCTATAAATTGCACAAAAACAGTCAAAATATTTTGTACATTTCACAATAATTTATGGAAAGTCTTAATATAAATATTTGGCGAAAACTGTCTACGGTTATTATTTATTAGTTTTTGAGTTACACCAAAATAATAAAATCGATTTTTTTCAAAAATTGCTTTTGCGTAAAAATTACTATTTTTTTTACACTTTTTTTATTGCCACGCTCAGTATCTAAAAATTATATAAACACTTTCATAAGACTTAATAATATATTATAACAAGTATAAAAAAATATAATATAAAAAGTTTTGAATTGGCCATAAATCATAATAGTATTGTACAACACAATATATCCCAGTTGCCGAAATATTATATGAAATCCGATTTTTGATATAATTTAAACGGATTTAATTTACTAACGACCGTAAAGATATTATAATTATCATACTAAAAAACGCGTATGGGTAAACACTTTCGATTCAGTGCATTAACTTCAGCAGTATTTTATGTTTTAACTGTTGTGGATAATTAACTGTAAATGCAAATTCGAAACCATCAACAGCACACACACACTCGCCTAACCCAATATAGGTACGTATATAGTAATATTTACTGAACGATTAACTGAAGTACCGCTGTTAAGAATATTGTCGCACTTTAATATCCTCGAGTGAGACTTATGCAGTAGTTTTGTCGGGGTCTGGAGGTAAGTTCGAGGAAATCGACGTCTCCGGCCAACGCATCTCCAGAGGCACTGGCGTGTCGTTTCCACACCGCTCCCCCGCCCACCCCCTATCGAGTCTACCCACGGCCGGGCGCCCATAATAGTCGCACAGCAATTTAATGGATCTATCTGCTTCCGCCGAAACGGCTAGGTGATTAATCTGCCCGTTAATTACACTGGGTGTTCCGGATACGGTAAAATTCGAAAACGGTGTTCACGGTCTCTCCTGCCCGAGACGAGATTAAGTCAGCTGCGTGGAGTACATTCTCCAGTCGCCGCAGCCACCGAACGACTAGGTACTAATCTCTCATCGAATGTCGTCGACGACGTGGACGAGCAACAGTAATAGCAGAAGTGGTAATAATAATAATAATAATAATAATAGTAATAATCATTTACACCAGATAGGAAATGGTTTCCGCTATTTTTTCCGTGACAACATCCGAAATGAGAGGACGTACTAATTATTACGAGTTCATCGAAAGATGGCGCGGTAGTGGCGCGAGGTGGTTTAGTTCTGTGTGGTGGTGGTGTTGTGTTGGTGGTGTGTGTTGGGGGGGGGGGGGGGGAGGGGGGCAATAAATTAAGACAGTTTGTAATCTAATTGTTAGGTACTCTCGTTGCTTTACATTTAATCGACTTTTTTTCTTTATTTTTTAACAGGTAATATTTATGATGAAATTACTTGGGCTAAGGTTTTTTTCGCATATTATACCTACCTATATACATAATAATACGTACCTATGCGTTTATTTTATTAAAATGCGAAAGATAATTTGTATCCGTCTCTCCGAAGCGTAAGTAATTTCACAGACTGCAGACGATGTTTATAAAACATATTTGATTATACATTTGTCTAACTAATAACTTTAGTGGATGAAACTGGATCCGTGTAATTATTTATATACCGTACGTAATAGGTGCTTTAAATACCGCAGAAGCGCAGACTATCTTTACGGTAGTAATATTACTTTTATGTGCCATAAAAATGTCGAAAGGTCGTCTAAAAACAATACATGCGAGATAAAAAAAAATATACTTTTAGTATCAAAATACGATATTAACTTGTAAAATTAATAGTAAAGGAAGAAAACCATTGAAATTCGATTTATGGTCTCGATCGTAATAAAAAGTAATAACTACCTATCCAAATTCAGGAAAATGTAATATTACTAATTAACTAGGAGGGAACGCAAATTATAAAAAAAATAAATATATTTTGTGCTATTTAATAATTAATCTTTACCTATGTACTATACATATAGACTAAAAGTTCTGAGAGTTCGTTAAAAATATTATTAATTTTATGGTTGTCGTAATAATCACTCTCAATTATAAATTGATGAATCACCGTATTAGTGGCTTATTTATTTTTTCAAATATTAATGTTTTTAGATTTGAGTTGGGTTTTCGATATTATGCAATAATAAAAAAATATCATAAACTTTCGATATTGTCAAAACGTTTGTTGTGAGATGTAAATTGGCATTGAGTTATATTAGCTGTTAAATAATCCCGATTGTTGTAATTGAAGTAAACGTTATATTACTTTGAATAAACATAAAACAAAATAAGAAGCAGCTAGTCGAATTATAAATACAATTTGTTCTTCATAATGGAAACCGTCCAAAAATAATTAATGAATACAGGAATATAGTTGACTAACCCGAGATCTGAGATAAAATTTGTGGCCAAACCTTTGTTGAAGTATTGAGAAAATTTTGGTTTTCATTAACGCAGGGTCTTACAATATAGCAAAGTATATTCTATTTCAAGGCACCCGAACATTGTTTTCTATAAACTTTAAGACAACACCGTATTCAATAAATTAAACATCTTGAAAATTTTAAACTTTATTGTTCTTGTAAAGTATTGGTTAAGTAAACCTTTTAAATTTTCAAATGGAGTACCTACGAGTGATCCAACAAGCACTCTCACTGCTATTTTTTGTCTTTAAAATAAAATTGATTGAATTTATGATTTTTTAAACGTTTAACTATAGTTAATGATCTTATTTTTAAATACTTAGATTTTCTTTACTATTCAAGGAGTACTCCTTTGGGGATACCAACTTTATTTTACAACATATGAATTGTTAAGTATAGATAATATTTTTCAAAAATGTTGATGCACACTAATCATAATTCCACCGAGTAGTTTTTGAGTTACTTAACTTTTTTTAGTGACAATAATAGGGCCAAGATAGTAGGTTGAGGAATGAGGATATACGGGGGGGGGGGGCAAGATAATTTAGTAGCTATCTTAATTAATATTAATCAATCAAAGTTTTATATTTTGGAACAATATAGTCCGAGAAGAACTGTGTTTATTTTTATGGTATAAAAAAAAATGATTTTTGACAAACTAAATAATCGTCCTCATTACGCAAAACTATTATGCGAACCAAAAGCTTTAGTGATAATTTATTATAAATCATTTAAATTTTATTTGTAAAATCATGCATGCAGATTAATTGAAATTAAATAATTTGGTTAGAGTACCTTGTGTATAATATTTTTGTTTTATAAATAGTTATAAACACACTCCATCCAAGTAAATTTAGTTAAGTACAAATTATTTTTTAATATCTATATAGGAAATTTTTTTTTTTGATATTTATGGATCATATTATTTATCGAATTGGGTATACATTAGTAAATATTAATGTAATTGATCACGGTAAATTTGAAGTTTAAATCTAATTCGAGTACTACTATACCCATTAGGGACTTCAAAAAATGACTTGTTAATTAAAAAATCATAAAACAAAAATTACAATATCAACACAACAACAATCTATATTATGAAAGAACTCTCAGATATAGATTACATCTAAATAATGCGAGTGGATTCAATTATTTGTAGGAAACTTCATGTTTTAACATCAACCAAATATTATAGATAAAAACGAACAAAACACGATTTTAATTATCTAATTAAATGAACTTATTCAAAGTAGAATAAACGAATAATTCAAAATCTTATATTTACTTTAATAATAAAGTACAAGAAAAAGCTACTGTAAAAAATGTAGCAACAAATAATTAATCGCATATGAAAACATGTTATACATGAATATGCATGAATATTAGAATTCAAGAATTAAAAACCTATTTCCAAATTCCAATTATTCGTAAATAAAATATTGTTGTACACAAATGGTAAAACTAAATACATTTAGTTAATTTGTTGATAGAGGAACGCAAAATTAACCCACGTAGGTATAGATAAATACATTGTATTAGTTTTATATGTAGATTATTGAAAATAAGGTAAAAAATTAATTATAATCATAAGTCCCAATATTAAACGCATACGTTTAATTACCAAAAATTATTGCATTATCGAGATTAAGATTACGTATTACTAAGTAACTAGGTTACTAGGTTATGCATTTAATAAAAACAACATTTAAATTTTATTGTTTTAAACTATAGAAACAGTTCAAATTATTTTCAGGTACTTATTAATTATTTTATAAAATAAATAAGAATTTAAAATACATAATATTAAAAGTACCTTTTATAGGGTGAATTAAGTGAATATTTTCTTATCAATTATTTTTGTAAATAGGTACTTTAAGTACCATACTTACTATTATATTATGTGTTTTGACTATTTGAGATAAAATAAGAACTAAACATTTAGTTTCTACAATCTCGAATAGTAAAATTCAATCGTAAAGCCAATAAAATATTTTATTATCTTCAATCAAGAGAGATATATATTTATGTAATACACATGGGGAAATAATATCATTATAATTGCTCAAAGCTTGTTATTATTAAACATTTCAAGATTTAAAATTATATTCGTTATCCCACCCAATACATAATATTATAATATCACACACAATTAATCATATACAATTAATTGATAATGAATATAATTACATTAACCACGTAAAATGGTAAATACAAAGTCTTACTGGTGGTATCAAATACATTCAGTATTCTTCGTAAGTTGTGTAACACTTTTTTTTTAAAAAAAAAAAAAGCTTTGTTGAAACCAATTCTAAAGAAGCGGACAATGAAGAACCTAAGCAATTTTCAATTTAAGTCCCACATTATGCTCGTTGTGACATTTTTAATGTTAAAATTGAGTTTACGTGCAATACATTATATTGAATAAAATGAACAACTGACTATAAAAAATTTAAACCTAATTTTTCCAAATTGTTAACCATACAAACGTTTTGTTATACAATGTTTTACTAGGATAATAAGTTATATGCTGTTCTAGTGGATATTATAATGCACTGTTTTTTTTATTGAACTCAAACCCAGCGACTATTAGCTGTCATTATGTTATGTAACCTACTTTATACGTATGTTATAATATAATATCAAATTTAATATAACTACAATTTAGGTGAATGATACACTTGTCATTTTTTATAAACATTACATTTTTGTTGAGATTTTTTTATTTTTATATCTTGTAAGCATATTACCGAGGTAAGTAAATCATCCTATGCTCTTCCCTACAGCAGAATGAAATTACATTTTAAATTAAGTATTACAGTTGTTGATAAACTTAAGATCAAATAAAAGTTGTCAGCCAATTCTTGATAAAAAAGCAAATACAAAAAAGTTTTTAATTTTTAAAATTGGCGTAATTATTATAATTATGTTATGTCTTATAACAATTGATATAGTTATCTACACACTATAATGTAAACACATTTATAGTTTATGTGTTATAATCTCGCTCTTGTATATGACAACATTTATAGGTTTAGAATTAATCACAGGCTAATATTGTTTGCGAATCACAATATTGCTTTATATTTTTCAATAAATTCGGTTAAAAAAAAAATTTTTAGGATGCTTTACAAATACATTATGATCAACTTCATTAAAATAAACAACACAATTTAGTTTTTATATAATGAGTAACATTTGACACGTGAAAAGACTATTTTGTAATATTGTAACGGGATCAAATCACTTTTCCAAATTGATTTAATTAGTGTAATCTAATACACATACAACATATTATTTTACATTCATCTTACATTTTAAAATTATCATATTATATGATAGTTTAAAAAAAAAAAAACAATATTATGTTAATATTTATGCGAAATAATTTAAATTAAAGAAAAACTTTTATGTATTTTTGTGAAAGTTTTAATGGTTGTTTTTAATAATTCTCTCTCACTTTGTTGGGGAAAATGATATAATTTCTTATATTGTTTTAATCAGTTTTGATGGATAAATACAACAAGGAATAATTTTTTTTGACTTAACATAATATAATGTAAGCAATAAATTCAATAGTTATTTCTCAATCTAAGTATGTGTTTGAATCGCAAAATCTAAATTCAAATATTATTCATACCATGACAGTATCGTGTTGGAAGTCATTGTTTTTGTTGTAATAAACCGTTTTTCGTTACGACAGAGTTTAGTATACGTTATGTATGTATTTTATTTTTATTTTAAAGCTTATTGAAAAGCTTAAAAGATCCTTTTTTTTATTGTAGGTACTACACTCATATTGCAAGACGAATAAGAGTTAAAAAAATCAATCGCAAATATTTGTTGAAATAATACTTAGGCACTTTAAGAGTAAGTATGCATAATACTCTTACCTTTTCATTTTTTAAGTATTATTTATAGAATTATTAAAGTATAATAAAGTGCAAGGTGATCCAAAAATGTCCATCAAACCATTATTGTTATATACATTTATAATGATATGCAATGTAGCCGGAATTAAATTTTGTTTTTTTTAAAAATATTTTTTCTGTAATGTCTCAATACCTATTCAGATATAATATCTTTAGAATCAACGCTTTTTGAAATATTATTTCCTCGAGATAATTTTAGTGTAGAGTCGTCTTTTGTCGAAATAATTTTAAACGTCATGACGTGAGGGTGGTCGACCATATTATGTTTGTTATTTTATGTTTACGTATATTAACACACTAAATATATTTAAAATATCGATGATGAATAATATGAACTTATAATAATTCATTTTATATAATGATGCTGTTAGATTTGAAATATTTTCAATATAAAATACGTCAGAGTTATCGGCGGAGCTTTACAAATATTATCGGTGTAATAATATTTAAAAATAAACATTAATTTAATTAATTTGGAAACTTTATTCGATTAAATTTTCATCGATGAGGTATACGTATGTAACTTTATTGTTAAGTTTAAAAAAAAAAATATAAGAAACATTAATTATATTAAAACATTCTCATCTACTTTTAATTAATAAAATCTTTTTAAATTGAAATCTTTTTTCTTTTAAACTTCACTTGTTAATGTTAATGAATTTCATAAGGCTGGTTATTGCCACACGAAGGACCACCGTATTTTTTTAAAAATATCTTTTGCGCAACCATATTAAAATTAGATTTATCACCTACGATGTTACGATTTCATCGAATTAGTTTATCAATTAGTATTAACTATCAGTCTCATGAGGTTTTTATAATTCGTTTGCATATACATATACCACATTATTCTTAAATACCTATAGGTAAGATGTTATGCATCAAAACTTAAGTAATTTAAACTGGGAGACAATCACGAAGAAGCATGTGCATTTAATATCTACTTCCTTGGTGGTTAACGGTATGAATAGTTATGAATTGAATACATTCAAGATTGGCCAATAAGTATGAGAATCATAACAGAACGATGTTTTCGTGTGAAAAGTATACACAATTTATGTTTGAAATGTAATTTATTAACACATAAGTAGGTAAAATATAATTTAATAACTGTAAAATGGAAAAATACAGTAGTTGCTGATAAGTTTAGGTTTTAGAGAACGATATGATGGTTAAATTCATAACAGTTATTAAGCTTAAATTGTATGCTGTTATATCACCATGATTTTTTGTTTGTTTGTAAAATTAATCATGAAAATAGAGTTCAATTCAACCTTCATAGGGTGTTCTTTTATCTTTTTTTGTAGTTGGAAATATTAAATTTCATATTACAAACAACACACTTAAATTATGTTAAATAACATTAGATAACAAAAAGGAACGACTGAAATAATATTAATTTCGAACGAAATCTTCTGTTGTATTAATTCCAACTTCCAAGAAGAGTTTACGTTAAAATGTTAGTGTGAACAATATGATAATATAAAAACAACCGTCCTGAAGTTCTGAGCTAAAATCGACGAGAAAATGTGTTTGGCATTGACTTCAACTACATTTGCAGTTTATACAACTCCAAATTTATATGTGTACCGTTTATGTAACAATTTCAAAAAAATCGATTAAAAAAAAGAAAAATTACCATCATATAAATGTATACAACAGTTAGAAATCATAGTTTGTTCTGAAATATTATTTTACTTTAGCAGTGTGCTGATAGAATTTTGTCAATAAATGACTAGGTGAGTTAATGATTTTTAATTATAAGACTGATATCGGATGATGTGTGGTGATATATTATGATGGTATCACCTAACCTCGATGTATTACATAAGAACGATTTTGAACAGCAGATTTTGTGAGGTAAATTAATATTATGATTATTATTTAATTTTTTTTTTAAATTTTATAACATCTCTTGTAAATGTTGATTACATTTGATGTTGTTCGGCTGTTGGGGTATAATATAATTGCATTATAATATGCCATGTAGAATTGTATACTGTAAAATTGTGTAATTTTGTTAAACTATAGTATTTTTTTAAACTGATTAACTTCGTATTTTAACCCTGCCGGGCGTAAATAAATTAATAAATAAATAATGCATTATAATAAATACATCGGATTTATTTTGTGTTTTCGAAAGTTTTTGCGGAAGATAAAACTAAACGTTTGCCAACCGTTATATAGTATATTATTATATTAGTAGGTAGGTGTTATTATTATAAACTTTATAATGTACCAATATGAACAAATTGCAAGTTGGACACATTAGAAACATTACCATATATTTTAATATCTTACGTACAACATTATATCGGAACTAATGTACATTAATTTGAATTATAACTCGCGGGTACTATACGCCATATTTAGTATAGGTATCTACATTGTTAAAAACGAATTAGGTAAATAAAAATATTATGTAAACACGTGGTTAATAATATAATATATTAATGTGTACATAGGTATATTTTCTGATCGCACTGTCTAGCGCAGTGGTGTTTTTGTTTTTTGTTTTTGTAATAGCAATAATTATACGAAACTGTCTAAACTTGTGTTGAAAATACTGTACACACGCAGTTCTCTCGCTAAATCCTTCTCTGGCTCGACAAACACAACTAGCACTCACCTTCCGTGTCTTATATTAACACGTAATCGTATAGTATTAACTATAAGAAGTACGACTAAACAAAAGAGTAGTACTTTCAATTTTCGAATTGCGTGCACACATTTATAAACCTCGACCGTCGACGAAAATGTATTTGTTTTTAAATTAATCGAAAAAAAAATCTAAAATGAAATACTATACAGATGGATACCCAAAACACTTGTTGTACATAATTCATAAATATTATAACATTTTCTTAGTAACATAAATGTGAATATAGCTAGTTTGCAGCACTCAGCTGAAATTCGGTCAAATGATAAGTCTCAAACATAATAGAGATTACAGGTATTATAATAGCGGAATACTACTAGAAATATTGCTCTACGCACTGAGGTAGTACTTCGCATCGTAGAGCAAGAGTACTTATCTTTAAAAACAAAAGAGAAGTGAGAAAAAAAATTATAATAATGAAATTATATTATAATATATTTATATTCTGATAAATAGCACTATGGTTGTTAAAAAATTGTAAAATACACTTCAAAACGGCAGAGGGCTTGGAAGGGAGGGCCACCTATTGTTTATAAAAAAACCGCATTCGTGATAAAAACGAGTTATTATAAAATACAAGCTATATACTTAAGTAACGTATTAGCGGGGCTCAAATGAAGATAAGGTGGGCCACGGGTTGAAGACCCCCTGCACTAGAGTATGGTGTAAGCGAGTGGTACGCACCTGTAGAGCATTCGCTCCTGTCGGTCGGCCTCCTGGTAGATGCGGTAGTACGTGAACAGCATGATGACGCCCGGCACCCAGAACGACACGCTGGAAGACACGACAGCGTACTGCTTGTTGACGACGAACGCGCACACGTCCGGGTGACGGGCCCTGTCGCGGTCGTGCGCGGCGGTCGTGTACCAGCCGGCGAATATCGGCGCGAACGATATGAGCACGGGCGACACCCACACGGACGCCAGCATGACCACCGTCCGGGACTTGGTCATGATCAGCGGGTAGTCCAGGGGCTGGACGATGGCGTAGTACCTGTCCACGCTGATGCAGCACAGGTGAAGTATGGACACGGTGGAGAAGTACACGTCCATCGAGTTCCAGACGTCGCACATGAACCGGCCGAACAGCCAGCGGCCGGTCAGCTCGAAGCTGGCGTTGAAGCACATGGCGAATATGGCCACCAGCATGTCGGCCAGGGCCAGAGACACGACGAAGTAGTTGGTGATGACGCGCAGCTTGCGGTGACGCATCACACTCACCATAACCAGCAGGTTGCCGAACAGCGCGGCCACCACTATGAAGCACATGGCCGCGCACTTGGCCACGTACGCGCAGAACCACGCCTCGTCGGCCAGGTTGTCGAGAAATCCGTCCACGGCGCCACCGGAAATCGCGGTCGCTCCAATCGCGGCCACCGTGGCCAGAGCGTCGGACGCCGTCGTCGCGGCCACCGTGGTCGCGGTCGCCGCGGTTGTCGCCGCCTCAGTCGTATCGTTGACCGCCGCTGCAGCCGCAGCCGCCGCCGCGAACATTTTGCTATCACCGATCTCTTCGGGATCTCTTCTTCTCCTCCTCCTCCTCCTCCTCCGCACGTCTGCGACTTCCGCCGTCGCCGTCGCCGCTGTTTCCGGGCCACCGGCTACATCGTCCGACCGTTTCCGGTCCGGCCGCCACACGCGCACAGACCGTTCGCTCACGGCGGCATGTCGACGATCGTCTGAAAATCACAGTCGGACAGAAATGATTTCAGTTGAACATTAAAATTAATTGAATTATTATTGAAATCGATACGCGCGCTGTGTTGTTGTGTCGTGTGTGCGGCTCAGTAAGCTCAAAACTGTGTGTGCATGTGCAGGGTGGAGTGTGTGTCTAACCGAAAGCGCTGTTTGTGACTGGCTCTGCCAGACCGTATTGTTCTCAAATATATATATTTTTTTTATTCGAATATTTTCCAATTTTTGGGCGTTTCCCTGACGAATTCTAGACTTTTTCCACATATTTAGTAGTGTTTGGTAACATAAAAACAGCAAAAGCTGGTGGCAGATGTATACGGGACACCCGCATATTATTTTTTATGAACTTATAGATGACGAGAAACAAAATGGCGTACCAATATTATAATTATTATTGTCGTGTAGTAATATTATTCGTCCTTATTAATATTACACTTTGAAACTTTGAAGAGTTCAAAAAACTTAAACCATTTGGACAGATGAAAATTACCAACCGAGTATAATGTAATAATTTTTGTATCGTTATTAAAAAAAAATATATATATATATATTAAGTCGATAATATAATATCGGACATCACGAGGGTGGGAAGAGGTTAAATAATAAAAGGTAGCTAACTGCAGTGATAGATAATTATTAATATTTTATAATTACGATTTGGAACATTCGGCATTCGTGTTATAGTATTGCAACGACGGCCTCTCGTTCCGAATATACGAAATACCATCTATACTGTGTACCTATATAATTACAGTGTTTTTTATAGTGTGGATCGTTTAACACAGCGATTAGCGTAATAATATTATCAGTTATCACAGTAGTACGTTGACGGATCGATAAACAATAATAATTATTAGTAACTTACGCCGTAACTAGGTGGCGAATAAATAAAACGATCTATTAATATAATATTATGCTCCATAAATCCGGTATAGTTGATAATTTAGCGAGGAATTATTTACAAGACTCGACCTAACGTCGCGCTCGTTGACCGTACCATATAATTTGAAGTTTGAGCGGTTCTTGGTTTTAGTGGTTTTTTTTCATCTTTTTTTCATCTTTTTTCAGGTCAACCCGATGTTTTATTAAATTTTTTACATTGCTAGCACAGAATAACGAGAGAAGGTGAGAGAGAGAGAGAGGAGAGCTTGGCCGAGCTGAGGGAGGTCGAGGGAGATAAATTAATTATTATATACACATAAAATAAAAATGTATGGGATTTCTGTTTTTTATAATTAGACCTTCGTCAAAACGACTTACGTATCAAACTCTACTCGTTTATGAAAACACTGATTAAAATTAATAATTCATGGTCCTATCGATTACCTATGTACACTCACATACCTATTACCTACATAATAATATTATTATCGTATGTAGGCACTCCCTGCGACTGGAACATAAAACAACTGAAAAACCTTATCAAATTATTCGCAAGCAGATTATTATATTTTTACCTATATTATATCATTATTATTAGCACACACCGACAAAATATAGGGCGTTGTGGTTGTTTCTATAATTTAGATATAGAGCAATGTATGTTCGTGATTTTTATCTCCCTCAAGTCTATTTCACGATTTCCTCTGATTTGATAAAACGTTATTGACTTAAACGGGCCACCCATCGTTTTTATTTTAAAATGTCCGAACAAAAACTATTTCTGAAATCGTTGATAACCGAGTATTTTGATATAGCACTCTGGGGCTCGTTTCAAGAATCTAATGTTTCAAATGGTCAAACGCGATGTTAGGTCACGAAATAGTTTCGTTTTATTTTGTTCTTAAACACACTCGTCGCATCACCGCGATACCAACTCCTCCGATCTATGAATTTCGAATAGTTATGATAATTATAACTATTGTTATTTATCGAGGACAGAAATTCCGAACGTTTTCCACCGTGCACGTTCGTAAAAAAACAAAATTGAAAATTTTCTAATATTTTCGATTGCCTATAGGTTGACGTCCGAAAATCAAAAGTCACCCCCGTCACGACCATTATTATATTGTATTATATTATTTCTGCACCACCCCACGATGTATACTCTTACCTACACTGACGGCTCGCCTTCACTCGTCTGACTCTGACGCGAGTCGTATTTACTTTAATTTTGCCTTTGCGCTCATAAATAATATTATATATCATAATATTATTATCTCATCCATTCGTGCAACTTAATTATTACAATAACAGTTTTACGTCGTATCTGCGTGCGTTTCGTTTATGTTATTTTGTGTTTAACATAAAATTCTGTATCAATATCGTAGAATAGGTAATATATTTTAATTTTGAATTCGGTCGCGTGTTTTCGGTACCTAGCTAGGTATCGTTAGTTGTGCGCGATAATCATATTTTATTCTAAAATTATCATTATTTTAATATGTTCGATGAGGTTTTTTTAGAATTTAAACAACTGCGTGGCGCGATATCGCCGTAACGCGGTCGATAATGTTTTTGACGTTTTACAGTCATAACTTTACGGTATATAGAAGGCAGTATATGCGATCGATATGACAGAGAAAAAATAAAGATGAGCCTATTCGCAGTTGAGATAATATTATTATGTAGCTTTCAATGAAAAAAAAACCGACGTATACGATCAAAAGTCACGAAAATGTTTTCCAAGACGTGTGTTGTAGTATACTAGTAGGCCTGGATGCTATAGTAGCTACGATGAAAGACTCTTAGTGGGTCACTATCAACTTTCAAACTTTACTTTCTCCTTATATCTAAAAAATAAAAAAATGTTTAGTTAAGTACTATTTTTTTACTGGATCATTAATCAATAGTTTTTTGTGTACAAACATTATTAATATTTTTTTTTATATTTATTTTCAATGTGATGTGTATTAAAATTAAATCGCATAATATGGGTAATGGTGGGAACCCTTAGTATTCAGTGGGTGTCGTTGTATTAATTATTTTATTATTTTGTTCAATATTGATTTTCTGATTTAATATTTGCATTCTGTAAATTTGTCGGTGTGTATAAATCAGAGATGGAGAATTTACGTAAAAAAAAATATCGGTAAATTTACCATTAAAGTGATAAAAATTATAAAATAGAATCTAAAGTAAAATAATAAAACATCTTAGAGGTACCTCTTTTGTTAGTAAATACGATTGTTATTTCTATTGTTGTATTCTTGACGAATTTAGTTTCTTCTAATAATAACAATAAAGAACTAAAAATGGATCTATTGTTCTGTATCAGTATATATTTAAATATTTAATTATTCATAATACAATTAATAAATAATTAAAATTACCACAGCATTTCCTTTATTTTTTTATGTTCAAAAGTAAAAACATCTATATTTATTTACTTTTAACTTTTACTTATATATAGTGTCGAAAAAACAGAAAATATGATTGGTATAATAACTATTGGTATTTATTATCAGTTGATAAAAAATATATCTCTCTACGATTCGGGATAGGCGTTTTGGGTTGCATTTGATTAGAAGGGCCACACAACCTTATTTTGGGTAAAAAAATAATTTACCTGTAAAAATAGAATTGATAAAATTTAAGGTAAATTTATTTACCCGGTAAATTTACGTCACTCGCATATCTAGTATATATTATTATGAAAAAAAAAAATTAACGAGACCGCGATTGTAAGAACACTAAGGCCCACCAAGGGCTGTTTTGCCACGGGTATTGGAAATCCTATGGTTACCGCCCACGCCAATCGTGGTATATGCCGTTGTTATTACTTACACCTGTGCGACCACAACATCGTTGTTGTGGTCACTCTGAAAACCGTCACCCTACGTATTCGCGCATTGTCGGTCACGCTATCGCTCATTCGAATTCGGCGTCTCTTCCACCGCGTTGGCGGCGTATAATGTGTATTGTGTATATTATATATATTTTATGGTTCAACCGTATTGTTTTCCTTGAGACAATTTAACCCTCCCGGATTCCGGTGGTTGGCGTGGCGGGGAGGGGGGGGGTGTGAGTTTCTGGAGGCCCGGGGCGTACGGCAATCGCGTATAATATACAACGACGGCCGAAATTAATATAAATCGACATTTCGTATTTCGCTGCCGCAATATGACGAGCAGTCGTCCTGCCCAAGACGTCGCGTATCGTATATATATATATATATAGGTATATCCGAAACAACCCGCACTACTACCCCCGTTGCCAACCCCGTCACAATCACCCCAGACCCACCACAGACCCGAGTCCAAGACTCCAGTCCGACGGCCCCCACGTGCATTGTATTGTGCCAACTCGGCAAACTGTCAAAGCCACGTATAACTGCTGTAACTATATCTATATATATATATATATATCGTATACATACATTATACGTCATACATATTATATTATATAATGTATATGATCATATTTCGCGAAGGACTCGCACGCAGACGTTGTGCAGCTCTTCTCCGGAATAATGTGTCCATCACGATTATCATTATTATTATTATTATTATTATTGTTGTTGTTGTCGTGGTTATAATCATCCACCACACTGTCGTAATAGGTAGGTCTTCGCGTATATTATAATATTATATTATACACGTCCCGCCAACAGAATTTAACTACGCATACGAAGACGACGACGGGCACAGCGGTGATACGATAATAACATTATCATTATCATACGTGTAATATCAGCTATAACACGATATTACAATGTATTGTATAATGTAATATTATAATTATTATTGTGTTTGTCGCATATTGTATTCGGCGGGTCGTCTGCGACTCCGATATTTCGGCTGTCGGACACTTGACACTTTATACCTAATAAGGTTTGAGAGTGCCTACTCTGGTCGCGGTAACGTAGGTAACTATCGCAGTTGTAGTGGACGTCGTGTCGACCGCGTCGGTGCAATAGGCTCGCGATGATAATTTCTTAAACGCAACGCATCATCATCGTTTATTTTGTCTTGTTTTTTTCTCAAGGTTTCGAAAAACAAAGTGTTTTTGTACGGTTCTGATAAGTGGCCCATTTAAAACGCTTTTTATATTATCTTTGTCTGCAAACGGTTTTTTCTTTTATGACGGAAAGAGAGTTCTTAAAAAAAAATAATATCGAGTAACCCAATATATCGATTGGAAACCACGCAAGTGTTGTTGATACTTTGAAGCCTCGAGGGGGTAGATTTTTTTTTACGAAGCTTTTTCTCGCGTTCGACGAAATCAACAAACAAATTTAAACTCACGTGTCTTCCGAACTCTGTTATTACAAACATTTTTGTAGCTTGGGCGATTTGTCATTGTTTTAGAAACAGATATCACAATATCATAATTATGTATAAGTATTTAAATACTTATACAACACGTCCTGTACCAATCAAACTGACGTATTTTTTTGGAATTGGTAGTATTTATAATATTTATTTAAATTTTAATCACAGTTATGCACTGTGAAAATTCACTCATTTTTATTGATATTCAACACTTTGAATTATGTAAAAATATATTTTTTCTTTAAAATCGTAGATATTTAATTCTAAATTGAGAATCTTATATAATGATCAAATATTTATACAACACGCCCTGTACCAATCAAACTAAAGTATTTTTTGTGATTAGAATATTCTGCAGCAGGATGTTTTTTTTTGTAATTATAGAATACGCTCTATTGAATTGGTAGTTTGGTATTTATAATATTATTTCAAATTTTAATCACAGTTATGCACTGTGAAAATTCACTCATTTTTATCAATATTCAACTCTTTGAATCATGTAAAAATATTTTTTTTCTTTAAAATCATAGATATTTAATTCTAAATTGAGGATCTTATATAACAATGAAATAATAACCTTATGGCACCCTGTGTGAGCTTAAAATTATGTTAACTAGTTGTGGAATTAAAAGTACCTAACAGTAACAAAGACACACTAACAACGAGTTTCAAAACAATAGTTTAATAGGTGATTATAATGGTTTACTACACGGTACACACACAATACGTTTAATCTTTTACGGCAAAAATATAAGAATACGTATATTATGGTATAATAATATGTACTTTAGAATATCGTGAACAATAATAATAATGTAATAATGTCAACGGTACTCGCATAATTATAAATAAACGATTATTTATCACCTGTACCTGTAAGCTTGTTTGTATACATTTTTACATAAAACCCTACTTTGTTTCATCCATTTCATAATTTAATTATTTCTTTGTACAATTTTTACGGTATGCGTACACGAACTTAACAACTAAATGTGTAACTATATGTTTTCATTGCAGTGATATAGGTACGCATAACAGTAATATAATAAAATAAAAATTTGTAACTATTGTGGTAAGTATAATATTGAGAACTAGTGAAATAGCATCAAACGATTTGCAATGAATGTTATTTATTTACAATAATTCTTGAGAACGGGAGCTCTATTTGTAACGACAGCGTACCTATCCTCTTATATATTCCTTTAACTTATTAAATAAATTGTTAGTCAAAGAAATAACATTTTATAAAAAATATAATAAAAAAAAAATACAATTACTTGATTTGTTCAAACTAAAAGTAGATTTAGGCTAAACCAAAATAAATATTTGATGACATATATTGCTGTTGAAAGGTATTAAAAATAAAATATCCAAAGAAGATCAATTAATGGATATGAAATACATTATTTTTAAAATAAATTAACCGATGTTAGAATGGACAATATTTATATGAAACAGTAATATTTTATTTTATAGTTTAAGATATTATACTGTCAAAAACCACTTGCTGGTATAAAAATGTTATTTAGGTAATTTTAGTGTTACATTAATATACCCAAACATGATATTAGATTTGGATTAATACAACAACTAGGCATTCGGTAGCAATATATCTTTTAAATGGAAAATTAGAGTATCAATCAAAATGTTCTTCTTTTGATATTATCATCAGTGTACCTCTTAAACACAATGTGTAATTACCAAATACATAATAAATCCATTGTGAAATTTCGACATACCCATATTCAACAAAATCGATATTGGTACATATTTATTATGATTAAAAAAATTGTAAGTACACCTCTCAATAGTTTTTATTTTTATAAATTGTTTAAAACAATATCACATAAATGCAAAAAAAGTTTTAAAAAAAATTCGAAGTTTTTTGGGGCAAATATAATTTTTAATTTATAATATATAGTTATTCAAATATTTGCAATTTTTATTTGAAATAAATTGAAAGCTTATAACAAAGTTACGCATTTTTTAATGTTTTTTTTTCTATAAATTTAAAAATACTATGCATCGTTTGTCAAACTTTTTTTATAAGGGTACAAGTTTGAATAAGTTTTTAATTTTTATGACAATATATTTGTTTGAATTTCTTTTTGTACAATATGTAGTTATGGTTAGGTTAGTTTGAAGGGACAATATTGTTTTTGTTTTAAATGTTTATTTTTAATTTTTTTCTTTAATAAATTTTCAGATTTGTTAACATTTTTAAGATAAGCTATTACTCTGGGTTTTCAGTGTTTAATGCAACAATAGTTATTAAAACTAATTTAAGTAGTGTCGCGAACTGTTACAGAACTTAAAAATGGTCGATGTATATATTATATTTTAATAATAATAAAACTAAATGCATTAGTATACTGTCATCTGATCTGTTTTCTACGTATCATTTACATTTTTATTATTTAAATAATTACGTAATAATAATAATATAGAATTTTGGATAGGCGTTGTAGCTACGTATATCATAGTCGTTGTTTAATTTTTCATAAATGAGCGTATGACGTATGCGGTATGTTGCCAATAAACTTTTTTCCTGGTCACATTTCTACTCCTAAAAATGATTTCATATTTAAATGATAATACAATAATTGTTTTCCAACCTCGCCAATCCAAAAACGGAATATGTATTGTGTTTATAATTATAAAAATATCATATACGTGAAAAAAGTATTTGTTAATATTTGTTTAAATATTTCAAAATTGTTTTAATATTAGTTAACGAATAGTACCTATTTATTCGTTATAGATTGTTAGGTGTGATGTACCAACGATTTATAACTTCCAGTTTTGCACGAATTGTATGAATAATTTTCAATTATACGGTATAGTTCACTGGCCGATCGATTCCAACGCGAACACGGCAAAAAAATAATATCGGGAACACCATGTCGACAATGGAAGCTTATAAGTTATAATAAAATCAACTGCGTTGACAATTATTGCAGAGAAGTTGTTTGTAAAACCCTTTCCACACATCAATTATAAATGTTACAACGGGTTTTTTTAATTACACGTTTTCAAATTGTTAGATTCACTTTGGGACTTGATTAAATTTTACTTGGCATCGTATTATACACACAGTGTTCAATAATAATAATATTATGTAGCTAGACACAATGCTGTAAATTGTTTTAATTACGGCACCATCTATCTTTGGCTTTGCATTAGTGTCGCAACAATATCGAACCCCTTGTTGTGAGCCGACAGATGACAGGTATAATTGTATTTAATATTGTTCATAACGTGCGTTATAATTATTATTAATTCGTACTTAGTACTAAATATGCGTGTAAACCGTTATTGCAGTAGTTGTAGTCAGGTATAGGAAGGTGTCATTACAAATTGTTATTTAATTATAATTCCTCAGCATTGGACTCTAATAGGAAATACAACGATTTTGGCTGGTTTTATTTTGAACATTTCCGATACGTATTTGAAAATAAAATAAGTAAGTACCTACCACATTTCACACTCAAGAGTGTTATCTACATATTTAATTATTGTTGATTGATTATGTTAATAATCAAATTGAATACTTTAGGTAAAGAATTGAAAACTACATAGATACATATAACGATTAATTTGTATGGTGTCAAAATCATGAAAACCGAAAGTTGGTCATAATAAAATATTTAAGTGCATTTGTAGATTTTGTAATTTATGATTATGATATTGTCCAACAATAATAATTTGTATCTCAACTCTCAAGTCTAAAAAAAAGGCACAATACAATATATTTATTGAATAGTTTTCGTATAATTATTATTGTAATTTTTTTTTAATAAATATAATTTAAAAGTACATTATATCAAAGTGAATCAATAATGATGAGTCCATTCAACAAAAAAAATACACAACACACGATAATATCACATTTTATAAATGATTCAACAAAATCAATAACAGTGTATAGTTTAGATACCTAAATGTAATTTATACGATAATAGATAATACTTTTTTGTTTTTTCTCGTAACTTCTAAAAATGTATTGGTTTGACGTGGGATTTTTTTTTAACGATATCGTTGTGTTATTTATTCGAATAGTTAGTATGACATTTGTTGGAATCGAATAAGAATAAAACACGTTATATTGTATTATTTTCCTGGGAGCACAATAATAATCTCGACACGTTATTAATAGTATGACCCACTACAACAAAATAAGCTTTCTAAAGAAATAATAGGATGACCACATCTTAAACTTCAAGATTACCAGCATTCCATACAAATGATAAATTTACGAAACTCAAATCACTCAATTATAGCCATACAATAATAATTTCATTACACTGTTCAATTATTTCCGGGTTCGTCACCATTATATAACCGACTTGATTAAATTGTAATTAATCAACAACGAGTTGTGTAATAAAAGGCCAATCGTGTAGATGTATCCACCAAAAATACAAGGTAACAAATAAATCATTTAACTGTTGACAAGTTTGATAAAGAATACACGGCGTCTGACAGTTTTTGACTAATCGGACAAATATCCCCGAGAGCACGTCGAATTAAAAAACTAGGAATATTTTTATTTTTATTTTTTAATTAAAAAGAAAAAAGACATAAATAAGCATGATAAATAATATTCAAGATAAGTGAAATCCTAATTTGTTAGCTAAATATTAAATTTTCGATTTTAAATTATTTTGTCGATGGCCTTACCTTACCCGCATTTCGTCATAATAAACAAATTATATTCCAATATAGTTTCACAGACATTAAAACATTATTGAAAAATTGTATCCAAAATCACCTTTAACATATTATTGTACAAAGGTCATAATGTATAATAATATATATAATCATGCATTACGCATTACGACGTAAAAAATGCGTATTGTTGTAATATCGAATTTTCGAATTTTCCATTTCCTGAATGTTGACACAAAAAAATAAAAACGCTTACATTTCAATTGTTTATAGTAAAAATATTAAAAAAAAAAAAAAAAAATGAACATTATGTGTATGGAAATTGAAATAGTTAAAAACTGAGCATCAGATACATTATATTATATTCGTACAATAGGCATGTATGATGTACCTTATACCTATATTAGTAATATTATATATATATATATATTACTAGAACATAAACGTATTAAGTTAGTAGACATATCATATTGATTAAATAAACGTATATCTAAATGTGATTTTAATGACAAGTTTTCTCAGACAACTCTGTTGGTACACAAATCTGTGGTATAAAACCAAGTTGCACGTCTCTTGTCATATTTTGAGACGTACATTCGAAACGTTAAAACGAATGGACTGATTACTAAATATGCTTTTATACTTACCAAAAATATAGTTTTACACTATGGTAAATAATTAAATATAAATATAGTTATTGACAGTTAAAAAAATCTCGTGTTGTACTTCAGTTGAATTAAATTAAATCTATTGTCTGAATTTCGAGTTTAAATTATTTTCACCTACGTTAAACTGAGCAAAGTAGTGTAGTAGGTAAACGTGATCGAAATTCTATATCCGCCTTGTATTGTTTCAACGCTTCGAGATAATAGGTAGTATGTTCCAGCCGCGATTATTTGTGTATGATAAAAAAAAAAAAAAAAAATGCAATGAATTATACGCCGGGGAAAAGCGTTCGGTTTCTATGCCTCCAAATCTCTTTGTGAAATAGCTGATAAATCAGTTTCCCGATACGGCGATACGGATACACAGTTTAGAAACTAAATAAAACAATCGTTGTAATACCAGTAAGAGGTTTCGTACCCATTAATATTTTATCGTACTCGAATAAACTATATGCAACGCACAAGTATAAACATGTTTGATATACGGTTTTATTTCTGAAAATGAAACCATCCTTTTTCGGGTACTAAAGTAAAACAAAAAAAAATGCATAATTTATCTGATTTCACAACGAAATAAATAGGTACGTTAAAAGCGTGCTGAAATAAAGCAATTTAATTTCCGTCGCAGAACGTGTGACGTTATCTGCGATTAAACAATGATAATATTTGGAAGTCGTGTGTGGTTCGACCGGTCATAGACAACAGGACTACACAAGATATATGATAATATGCTTACGATATCACTGTGGACACGTTGTTTATGATATCAAAGTCTCGCACGGTTATAATATAGTTTTGTTTTTTATTGATTAACAATGAAATTAATTGAGGTGTGTAAATTGATTTTTTCCGCTCAAAATGTAATTGTGTTAGCTAAAAACAAAATTACATATGCATAAATTTTTTATCAGCAGGTATAAAATTGGTTTTTTTTTAAAAATTAATTACAACAAAAATGTACTGTATAATATAATATTCAAATTTATGGAATTAAAAAATAGAAACGCGATTCAATCGCAAAGTTTTTTACACACATAATAAATTCTGAACAATGAAAACAGTATTTACAAATATTTTAGTTTTAGTAGTTTCGATTTTGTAAAAATATAAATATTCGTCAACAAATGTAACTCCTGTATAGCAATTAAATCGAGATCGAATGCTTCGGAAAATATACCTACATTATACAATAATTGAATGATTAAAACTAAAAACTATCGATAACGAGAAACTTAATAACGACAAACGTATGAAAATATGGAAATGATGATCACTTGACGGATACAACATTATTATGTTTCATTGTATTCGTTTTATTTGGAAAAATGATCAACATTTGCACACGTGGTATCGGATTTAAAGAATAAAAAAACCACGCAAAAATGTTGTGATTTAAATATTATTATTATTATTGTAATCCATTCGACATTGCAATATTGTACAACACACGCAACTGAATTATTTTATGCGCGAACAGTTCGACGGAAAGGAATATTATTTGTCCTTGCAGTTTGGTGTAAATACGAATAATCTGAAGTTATCCTGTTGGATATTCCTATACTCGCGTAGAATGCACTATTTTTTGACGTGGTTGGACTGCAACGCGACACGGAGACACTGCAATAATAATAATAATAATATTATTATGTTAAATTCAGAATAATCAGAAAATCTGTGATAACAGTGTATTATGTATAGGAAAAAAAAAATAAAACAATCTTTTCACTCCAAACAGATGCCAGCACTCCTTTGCGCAAAATCTAGCGAGAGCAACGTGTGTTTACATTTATTTATTTTTTGAATACGTTGAATAGTTGGTCTTTGTTTTCGTACCTATATTAAAACGTTTGCCGAACGTTTATATAAAAACAAAATAATAACCAAAACTTTACGATACAATTCCCTGAAAAGTAAGCGAACAATAAAAGAAATCTCAACGTCAAACGTATAAGAAACACGCGGTGGCTGTATCGGCGTTCGGCGGTGTGTTTTGAGATCAGACAATATTTAAAGTGAAATTCGCGAAGTATATGTACATAACTCTTGTAGAACGAAGTTCTTTACAGAACAAGTGGGACGAATAAGTCGGAAATACGAGATCTGCAGTGATGAATGTTTCGAGTTCAAATACCAACGCCGTTGAATGCGCAAAACTATTTAATCGTTTAGTGGACGGAATAATACGATAAATTTCAATAGGTACCTAATGTTTAATGCGTCGTCATAATATTATATTTCAAATCGAAATATTTTCCACACGAGTGTAGAGTAATGGTAAATATGTAGAATATGATACTTACTCCGAAGATTCGCGAATGTAAAGTCTATATTATATTGATGTAGATAACGGACAAATATGAGTCATAGTCCATAGAGGAAAACAAAATGACTTCATAATGCTTTTATATACTAAAACCAATAAAACGACTACGTTCAACTTGAATGGTTCGAGGGATCTCTGACGGCATAAACAACGCGTTAAAAATATATGCTATAGTGTTGTTTCTCTATTACATTTAGAAATTACGAAATAATATTATAAAGCAAAAAATATTTTATAGGGTCGACGATGTTAAAAAAAAAACCTATCTCATCCTTGTGTGGAAAACTTGGTAATTCAGTTATAAATTTATTAAGACGATATAAGGTTATAGTGACCTATTTTATAAACAGTAAAACGAGTCTTCTGGTGAGGACGAACAAACAATAAAGGTCGATGTTATTTCAATCGATTGGCATTGTCTATTTGTATAGAACGCGAAGTCGGTCCCGGCCAACTGTTGTGCTCCCCGGCAATCATATAAATTGCACTTGCAAAATTTATAATCGTCTTTTGTAAATGTTTCGGGAAATTACATATACGTATATATATTTTTTACCGCAAATTTAATTGTTACGGTCCAACTTACGTTCTCGTAATAAATTATACACATTAAAATAACAACAATCTTCGAACAAAACGATATCTGTTCGACCTTCAACAATGTTTTGGGGGTGGAGAGGGGAGCTATTATAGCTGTATACGCTTTTTGTTGTATATGCGTTTTGGAAATAATTATCGTACCTTGAACGTCTTTTGCGAATAAAAAATAAATGTCTAACGCGAAGAAATCAACACGACCAATCCAGGCTTAGAATGTTCCCCGAATTTTCGTATCCCTCCCCCCTCTTTAGCGTGGGTCTTTACTAGTTTGGAAAAGGGTAGGTTGAGATGGAGGACGTGTCTCGATGATAACCGACCGTCAAAGACAACAACATCTGCCGAATGCACTCGACAACATGCATTATATACATTAAATTCGTCACTAATTAAATCAAAGCAAACGGCGCGCGTTTTCGTGATCGACACCACTAATCGATGAGAGGGTTACCAAACTTTCCAAACACTTGCCGTCGAGTTTTCCACTACGACCATAGGAGCAACTATATATATGACCAAATTTTGTCGGAGGGGCTGTAGCCTTAATATTTTTTCTTAATTATTATGTGTGGGATTTCACATACACCCGGCTAGTAGGTACCCACTCTACTAACTTTGTAGTTTGCATGTATTAGTTGTAAGTGGCTCATAGTAAATAAACTTAGATTGATATTTGTATGTATAAAATATTTATATTATAATATATTTTGATCGGAAAACATTTACCACTATCTATCTTTTAAACTATATTTTTTCAATTTATCGTCATTCTTTAATGAATATTATATTGAAAACATCTATTTTGATAATCAAAATTGTCGAATTTGAATAACACTCTTGCAGCACATTCGTTCTTAACCGATTTTTCACGTAATTTAAGGCAACGTTTTTCGGGTGCTAAGCCTCCTATTCCCGCCTAGTTGCGCCTATGAGTACCTATGAAGTATGTGCAGTACCTAATACCTACGGACTGCCATAGTTGCTATGCGTCGTAAATGGCATATTAGAAGGGCACAATAATACAACCTTTTCCAACTGGAATAATTTAATCATCACAGTCGCTATAAACTATGTATATCGGTTCAAAAATGACTAAAATATTAATAAATCAAACGCATGTACATAAATTTAGAGGAACAATTTTTCTTAAACTCATATATATATATTGTAACAAGAGCCACACATACTGGACGTTATGCACCTTAATAATATATACTGTTTGTATGGTTTTACCGTGCCTTATAAATCAAAGCGTTTTTTACAACTGGTGTGCTCAGAACTAACGAGATATAATAACCGTTCATCCGGGAGTATTTTTTTCACGTGACTACCTTCGTTTTCAAGTACAAAGCAAATATAGAATACCGTGAACGATATTGAGACCGTCGACCACCGTGGTCAAAGGACTCCGGTTTCGGCATCTGGTTAGATTCGGGCCTATTTCATAACTTTGGTCAGTACATCATTCCGCTGTTTTATAGAGCGTTGGATATTGTATACCACCTACTCCACACAAATATTTATCTTGTACATTTTTAAAATCCTTCACTAACAAGACGTAAAGGTATAATATGTACCTACTATCTTTAAATTTTTCTTTATATCTATATCAAAGTTATAAATTGAAAAATGCATAATTATAAATTGTATGTAGCCTAATGCCTCAGAAGTTGAAACCTTATAAACCAATAATAATAATAAAAAAAAAATAGGTATAGGTACGAATAAATGATATTATTTTTAAAATATACTATCAAATTATGAGATTAAATATTTCTTTAAATAAAAATTGGAAATATTTATGTGTGCTGTGTTGGTGTGCACTCTGAAGAATCCTCGGCCCCTTGCCCTTTCCCCGACATAGATCCATATCTAACCTTAACTACACATCCCACGCGGATACATTGGTTTTTACTCTTTTCAAACGTACTATAATATAAAAATCACAGGCCCCCTAATATCTCATTAGCCCCTCCCAAAAATATACAGTTTTTTAGTTGTTCGATCGGAGCCCCCCCCCACATTGATGTAAAAATGTTCCCCCCCCCCCTCAGAAATGTTAATGGATTGGCGCCTATGATAATAATAATAATTGTCAATCGGAGTGCATTTACAAATTATACCCAGTTTTACTTTTTATTATTTCTCTTGTGTTTTTGTCGCTTGCTGCAGAATGACACCGAATGTTAATATGTGCTCGATATACGATAATAACAATGCGTATTGACCGAATGAGAATGAAGGGTTCCTTTCGTATATAAATTATGAATACAAAAATATTACAACGTGTTATGATAACGTCCTGACGGAAACTCCCTTTTCCGGTCATGCCGGTCCTCGGGATTAATGATCGTGCGGGATATTACGGCACAGTCGTACAACTGTTGTACCACACAGTATTATCATTATCAATATCATTGTTATAACTAATATTGTAGTGAATTGGTCGCCTTGTATACCTCTGCCTATACATAAACGTCGGCCGACCGGATCACGTGCAACGCACAATGCACATACGCGGCCGATTTCCTCTTTTCCCACCAGGTAAAATCTCTTTATAATGGAAAAATCCATTAACCGGGCTGCGCGCACGCGATCGGATCGACGAGCGGTGTTTTATTCCTCGTCAATTTTTGCTCATGTTAAACGTTTTTATTTTTAAATTCATAACCCAAACCTGCGGAGCTATTAAAGCCGCATTAGACACTCGTGTTGTTTTAGACTTTTAGAGCATTATGTGGTTTGAAAACAACGAACGCGTGTACAACAACAATATCGTTTCGGTAAAACGATTTTCTCCCGAAGGCGTTCGACGGTTAACGCGCTTCAAAGACGACACGATATGACAGTCTAAACAAACTAATGGTTTGAATTCGATATACGTTTGAACGACCTGCTTATTTAATCGTAATTCGACGACGCTTTGTCAGCTGTAGATACGAGAAGATAATTCACAAAAATAAAGTACCTTTCGACCCTGCGCTGCCGAGGAGAAGAAAATATCGTTAATATACAAGTCGATTAATTAGAGTTTAGAGTTCATTAAACAGCCACCTGAAGAATTTCAAAATATGCGAATTAATATACGTGTAATATGCATATAGAATAAGACTATCTTTGGTATATATACGAGATGAATAAACAACTAATTTGCGTTTATTGTGAGGAGGATTCATTTTTGTATACATATGTGATTATAATATATATTTATATTGGTATTGCGGCCATTGGGACAACAGCACAAACATGAATTATTAAAATGTATTGTGAGATTGTAGGTATATGCATTACGCCCAGTATTTGTATTTATAATATCATATATAATAATAATAATAATAATATATTATAAAATCAATGGTACAGTAAATATTTAAAAATAGTGTCCCTCGCAAAATAATTTTTAACTCAATTTTTCTTAAACAACAAATAATGATTTTCAAAACGGTTGGCTTTTGTTCTGTTTTATTATGCTTTTATTCAGTTTTAGCGGCGTTTCAAGTGCTTGATTCATACAACATTATTACATTTTTTTGGAGGGGTGTATTATACACAAATATTATCACATATGTTTATAATTTTTACGGCCTATCGTCCATAACGCAGAGTACCTATATGATGAGTACACTTGACTGGATAAAGTTCAACTGACTGGAACGTCGTTTTTATAGTGCCCGTGGAAAACAACACGTTTATTCAATGATAATATGATACCATTTTCACTCATGGACAGAGTTATAAAAAATCAAAACAATATAAAAATGTATAACGATCAGGTATTATGTTATGGATTAAAAATATTGTTGGCAATTATACCAAAATATGTACCGAGTGGAAATATAGATTGATAAAGTTATTTTGTCGATTGATTTGAACAAAAATGTTTTATCATTCGTATGGACCTATCAGACGTACCTAAATACTTTTTGCTCTGCAAATTAATTAAAATAACGAATTTACACTATTATAAAAGCCACGGTTGTCCGTGCGTAAAGATTCCTAATGGTATTTTCGCGGGTCCGTAAAATTTTAATATCTATTAAAATTAATCAACAAATAGTGATCGCTAATATACATTTATGTTAATTATTTTGTTCAGTATTTCATTAGTGCGTATACCTATGAATTGAACATTTTGTATTATATTAGTGCAGTACGGCTGACCTTTGAACGTCCGCGGTGGTGTAAAGATATTTTCGTTTGGACCATTTGAATAAAGGATCATTGAGAGTATATAATAAGGTTAAAGGGTCTTTAAAACCATTTCCTACGTCCTTTGAAATTACTACAACCTTTGTTGCACCGCTCACAATATAGGCAATAGAAGGAACACTCAGGATAATAATATGTTTCGTAACCTTCTAAATACGATAAGATTTGATTCCTTTTCATCTATTTTACTCATAAATATCACGATCAAAAACGTCACATCGAGAGAAACGGCACAACCGACTATTACGTTCCTGTTTATAGATATTCTTGCGGAAATGCTGTCAGTCATTGTAAATTTCATACCATTCGTTCGACTGTCAAACGTAGTTTGTATATTATTTTGTATATTGAAATGTATTGTAAACATTTTAACCAGTTTATCGATAACCTATAAATGATTATTTTTTTACGAAATTTTTACTATGATTTTACACATTATATTATTACAATGATAAAAAAGATATTATTTTATAATTCAGGTAGCAATTCTATACAACGAATCATCGCGCGAAGACTGAAAACGTTTGATATGAAATCGGATAAGTGCTATTTGAAAATATTTTTTCTGGTTTAAGTCTGTGATGGAAAGATTCCGCAGGTGTCTGTTCTCAAAGGATACTATGTTAATATACTTAATCTCTTCACTTATATAAGTAATACACTTATAACTCACATTTTGTTTTTTATTGTTGAGTTTTTTTTTGAAAAGGTGTGTATTATTACCAAAGTGAATGATTTAACGTCATACCGCGCTGTTTGACAATATTAATAAATACAAATCAATAAGGATAATATGATTTATTCATTTTTATTTTAACTAAGTTTATAGACACTTGAATTTTTTTAAATATTGATGCAAAGTTAATAATTATAACCCAAATCATAAAATATTAAGACGGAGACCATCAACTATCCTTACTACTCAATTAAATTTTCGAATATAACGCACACCTATTAATATGCTATTAAAAATTCGGGAAACAAAATTTAAACGGTTATAAAACAACAAACGTGTAAAAAATCATGTAGAAATAAAAAATACTTTCTTTGAAATTATATTTATTTTTATAAGTATAAGTATAAAATATCAAGTATATTGATATTAATATTTTTATCAATAATATCATTATACTATTGTAATTGCAATTGCAAAGAGAAACTATAAATATAACTATAACTATAAACTATTAAATATTATTGGTGATTTTAAAAACAATCAATATAGCTAATAAAACAGTACCCATTGATAGATAAGTATATTATTATTGTAGGTAAACTCATTTTTATAATAATAATTAAATATTTCATAATTTTATTACTAGGCCCATTTTTGAAATTGTCATACTATTACTTATACTTATTTGTTGTGTAGTTAAAAATTGTGTTCTAGGATATCGAGTTTAAAATGTTTAACCACCTAAGTATAATAGATATTTGATATTGCCATTTGTTATTCTTCCCACAATAATATTTTATCATTAATTAACCATGCTTGTATATCCCCCCCGAGACGTAATAAATTACCATGGATAAAATATTATCGGAGAATTTAAATTGAATATAGTTAAAACAGCTATCGATCCATTGAAATTTATATTGATACTACCAATATTTAGTTTTATAAAATCTCTAATATGTACTTTTTGGCAGACCAATTGAAAAACAAATTACTTTTTAAACTATATTAATTAAACGGGCTTACCGATTACTGGCAATTTGTATCTATTAATTTGTTTATTGAATTAAATTCGGCAGATTCGGTATTGTGGTTTAAATAAAAAAATAAAAAATGTGCTTTGAATTTACATATTAAAAAATAAGCCGTGTGCGATTTTCGGGTGCCAAAATAATATTATATTTTATAGCGAATGCGCAGTAAGATTAGAATATTATATTATATTTGATTTTTATTTGAAGCCAATCACTTCTGTAAAATGGGAAACGAATGTGCCGACAATAAGATTGTTAAACTTTTTTCACCCCGCGATATTATTGCCCTTATCTTGATTCCCTATCGACCCGGAACTATCCAAACTATACGCATATATACGTTGTAGATAATTGAAAAACCAATGGATGTCTCTTGAGAATAGACTCGATTAAATTATAACTAACACACTTCACGTTCAGTCTCCGTGCCGGAACGCCTTAAAAATACCACGTTTGAGTGCTCATAAGACTCGCCTAAGAATACAGTGCACGCCTATTGTATATTACTACTATTATTATTATTATTATATACTCATCCTAATGACGAAAAATGAAAAGAAAAAATAGAACCCCTCCCGGAGGGCTGCGGATCGTGCGCCGTTCGTTTATCCATCATCAAATCCATCATTCGAATTCGGATTTCTGCGGAAAACATAACCGAATACGATGCACGTAAAATATTATGTAATCGCGGATCTCCGCCGTAACATAAAACGATTGAATCACAATATACGAACACGCAACCGAGATAATATTCATAATTTATTTTATCGTACGATGCGATTTAATATAAAATTTAAGTGTCTTAAAGTTATAGACTTTGGAGCCTGCAAGAGAGAGGCCTGGATTTAGATTCGTATAGCTCACCGGTATTCGTGTAATCCCGATTTATTTATGTCGCCAAATGGTAATGATAAATTCGATTGAAATAAATAAAAGAACAATAATGTCATGTAACTTGGAAATAGTTTTTGGCCGAGAAATGTTTTTATAATATTATACGCACTTAATAATTATACACACCTAATCACCATGGTTGGTACCTAGTTAGAATTCATTTCATTTCACTATGCGCACATACATATATCGATATATATATGTATATTGTATATACGTATATACATTATACAATAATCTACCTATTTTAAGTATAATATAAAGATATCCGTTTGTACTTGTTGTTTATTTTTTTTAGTTAATTTTAATTTTAATTGTGACATTACATCGTTGGATAGTAATAATTAATAATTAATTACTATTATTATGCTTCATCTCACCTTAAATATTATTTTGATTTCGTGTAACAGGTGATCCTAAGGGATGAATCCAATATGTGTCTTCAAAAATAAATCATCGAATAACAATAATGCGTTAAAAAATGCAATATTTAATAAACTTTTTGTACATCGATAAAAAAATTATACAAATTTATAACTATATATGTTATTATTTGCTGACCTTCTAAATTATACTAGTTTTATATTTATGATAGCACTCCGTATAGTGCAGTTTTTCCGCCAACAATTTTAGTTTATGTTTAGTTGTATACGACACACACACACACACACACACATTACAGACAAATCCGTTTATCGCGAGTTTGAAAATAAATATTATATTACAATTCGAAAAAATTGCATGTGTTTGCCTCACGTTTAGTTTGATATGCGACTTGATTCGTTTTTCATATTATTTTTTTATTCTATTTCGTTACACGGCGCCGAGTAAAAACGTACAACGCGACAACGATATCAATGTCAGCAGCGTAAGTGAAATACGCAGGTAAATTCTGTATATTGTGATATTGTATTTGTATAATATAGGTACACAAACAACGCGATATTCATGGCAGATTAAGAGAAAAGTCAAAGCAAACAAAAAATGACGGCAAAGTAGTATTTCGTTTTAAATAATACGTTCTCGTTTCACTTCTACTTTCTTTTTTGTTGCGTAAAAATAATAAAAAATATTTTGTGTGTAGGCGCCTATGCCCACCGGATAGAAAGAACGTTTAACAAAACGCTTCCATTACTGCAGCCGACACCTATACCGCGGTAGATGTGTAATAATATGTATTATTGTGGTACATAAATGCTCGCGCGGCCGTTCATATTATTATCACCTTCCTGCTTGCCACCACCTACCCCACCTGCCTGTAAGTCTTGTTCGACAAGAGCAGCACATTTGCGCGCCGTGTATATCGATTATAAAAATATCATGTCCGCCCGGTGTTTTTTTCCTCCGCGTTTAGTCTACTCGCGCTTTTTAATTTTTATAATAATTCGTGTCGATGAAAAAAAAAAAAATCATTACGACAATAATAATTCATCTTCACGTGTGCCGTAGAATACAAATGAAGTTTTTGGCGAGCGCGCTTGCGTTTTAGCTTCTAATGACTCATTTGAATAATGCAATAACGTTGACAACCAGTAATGGTTTTTTCTGTTTTTTTTTTTTTTTTGTTTTTTCATAATAATTCTGGAGACGTTATTGGATTCCCACTCGAGCGTTGATAGCTGGAACGAAATAATAAATAAAACGAAGAAAGAAAACGCATTATTCACCGTTAATCGCGTGTTGATCTGCATAATATTCACGTCACTAAACCGCATTAATCTGGATTTTTTTTATTATGATAATCATATATATATTATATAATATTTTTTTTTACTATCACAGACGAGGGTGCATGGTGAAATTCAAATTAACATTTCGTAGTATTTCGGTTGAAATTTAACAAAAAGTTGCATTTAAAACTAACCAGTAAAATGTTATTGTTCGTCTACTATTATCTTGCGTGTCTAATACCAAAAAGCGGGAAGTGCATATTATAATCGAACAACGTGCAACTATATTAATAATATTATTATTGGTGTTACGAAAACATCAGATTAAACTTCTGAGTGTTACCATTAGCGATAATTGGTTAAGATGATATCGGTTACAAAACTGTATATTTTGGTGTTCACGAAATCCCGTGTTGATAATTTGATTTTGGTACTAGGTAAAAGTCATTATCTTAAGATATTTGCAATCATCTCAAGATCAAAATATAGGTATAGCCGAATTTTCGTCAGCACGGAGGTAATCAAGACAGAATTCAGTGTGACACGTCGATTTGTTAATTCCTTTTATAGTCATTCGCCAAAAAGATAACACAAGTCCTACGGCTCTATCAAGTCGAGATAAGGTTCGAGTAGGTAATTTTTCATTTCTATATTTAGACAGTTGTGCCACGGGGGCGTTTTCTGGATTATTGTTAACAGATTTGTCACTTGGGTACTTGGCATCTCGCCAAGTCTATCTAGCATTCAAGCTCCAATTTTCACTTTAAGGCGACTGGTAAGATAAGTAGACAGTTTATTCAAGTAATTTGGTAGGTTTAAACCTTGGATGATAATGCAGTGGAGTGCAGTAAAAATCTATGCACTATTCGTATACAAACTATACGTCATTTTGGTTTTTAGAGCAATTTTATTTATCTTAGTAATTTAAATATTTGTGGTTATTGTGTCACCCTTTTTCGAGAATTCGAGAATAATACATTTGTAATTTTAACTGTTATTTTTCGGCAGTGTAGTTTATGTTTTTTAAGATAAGTAAGATAACTAATTGTCTCAAATGACAAATTTTTATTTATTAAATTCACTTTTGTAATTTTTTATTCATCGAATTTTTAAATTCAAAACCAACCATTTTGGTGTCTAATTAATCTAATTAGTCTTAATAAGTACTTTTTGCATGAGTATTTTCAATTTGTTTCTAGTGTAAAAAACAACCTTAATCTTAAGTTAGAATAAAGCATATATTTAAAGTTATAAAATCGTAATAAAACTGAAAGTAGATAAATTAAATTAAATTTTATAAAGTCGATATGTTTACAGAATAATGAGTTTATAACCATATATTATGTCGAGTTCAGGGCATCAGTAAATATCTTACGAAAATGAATTAATTGCTATTGTAACTCATGGACCACAAGCTGGAAAGTGATTTGCATTCAATGTCAGATTTTTACAAACGTAATGTAAGTACTACAACATATAATTGATTAAACATTTAAAAATCTAACTTTTTATTACAAATTGGTCAATCTATTGCAAGAAAATTAATTATCGTTGAAATTTATAGTTCACTTTATATTCAATTAATTTTCGTGGGCTAATTTATTATTACGACTACATTTATAATTATTTTCTTCTGAGTGAACATGTATCATAATTTTTGATTAATTAAATGCTCTACTTTATTTATTTCAATTTCAAAGTAAATTAACTGAGAATATGTATAGTTATTATAAATTCCTATTTTTATCTGCATTATGTATTTAATTATATTTTAAAGTATAGACTTCAAAATTATTTCAAGTAAATTTCTAAAAAAAAATATGGAGAACATATCTATGTTTGATTCACATGACACAAAAAAACCAATATTTGCCACCTATATTACAAATAATAATTGGCTGATGAAGAAAGGGTTTAGTATGCATACATAATATGATTTATTTGTGGAAAATGTTTAACGGTAGCCCATATTTAAATAATTTAACTCCAGCTGTCTCTCAAATAATAATAATTATTCAATAATTTAATTTGGTGTAATATCTAACTATGACGTGTACGTATTATGTCTAATTTAATGTTTTATTTATCGCCGTAATTATTAAATTGACATGTTGTCATTTTTAATACCATACACTGTTTAGCCATTTTTTTTTAAACGTAGCATCAATTAATTTAATCTAAATAAGTGCATTATTTAATTGGAATATGCTAGTGTATATTATAATATGCAAATGCTACAAATTTGTCAACTTACTATAACAAAATATAGATATTTTATATTTTTAAATTTAAATTTGATATTTTTCATCGAGAATCGTACAATAATTTTACCTTCAGATTCTGATGGTTCATAGAAATATATGTATGATGTATAAATAAGTGAAGTTTTTGAATAGGTACGCGTTTTCTATACCCGCTACGATGTTTCAATAACGAAATTAATATAATGGTTATTTCTGAACTTACGAGGGGAGCAGGACGTATAAAATATAAAATAAAATATTAGTATATAATTTTGTATATTCACTTCATATTATGTTCTCAAATACCTTTAATAAATATTAAGTATAAAAAAAATACAATTATAAGCTTTAAGTTAGTTGGAAGATAATATGAGACATGTATATATCAATATACTCTTATTCGCAAAAAAATAAAGGTTCCGTTTGATTAAAAAAAAAATTAATGAATGAAAAAAATTTAATTAAAATTAAAACACATAAGTTAAAAACGAAATAATTGAATGCAGAGGAACGGCGAAAATGTATTGTAAAAGGTACGGT
This sequence comes from Metopolophium dirhodum, assembly GCF_019925205.1. Taxonomy (NCBI): domain Eukaryota; kingdom Metazoa; phylum Arthropoda; class Insecta; order Hemiptera; family Aphididae; genus Metopolophium; species Metopolophium dirhodum. The sequence continues at coordinate 22,819,025 of NC_083568.1, forward strand.
ACTGAATATTGTTCATATGATTATTTTAAAATTTAAATTGCTCGTTAAAAGTATTTAACAATTACATATTTTGAACTAAAATTACAAAATATCTGCAGGCTAAAATAAAAATTGAGTAACCTCACATTCATATTTAAGTTATTATACCTGCGACGACAACGACATACAATTTTAAAAAAAAAATGCCCCAGTTGTTCGAACATTAAACGCAGTAAATGGTTGTGCTTTTAACGGAATTCGATATTTTTAATTTTTGTCTTGGAACATGATGTGTAATTAGGGTTCTAAATTTGAAATATTTCACTTAAAATTTTTCAATTGAAATATTTCAAAATTGAAAATTTCACCGTTCATGAAATATTTCAATGAAATTATGAAAAATATTTTTTCTACTTTTAAACGTGTTCGGTTATAGTTGATTAGACACAATAAATTGATTACACACTTAGAATTAAAAAAAAACATATTATTTTTGTTGGTTTATTATTTCATATTTGTATATTCTATATTATATAGTGCTGAAAAATATTCCTGGCATTGTTTTGAGAATAAAGACATTTTTTTACATGAGTTTTAAAATATTATTGTATATCAGCGATCCAAAAGATAATGGTTTGTTATAAAGTTGAAGTCAATTCCAACAATGAAGGAAATAATAGTGTATTTTCAGTAATTATAAAGTGTACAAAAGTCGTATAATATGTGTGTATATGTGGCTGAGTGATGTGAAGGTGCTCTGGGCTCATTATTTAATACTTAGATCATATAGTTTGTAATGACTATTATAGATTTGTTAAACAACTTATAAATTATACATAAACATGTTACATATTTTTTTTGTTTCATACGATAAACCAACTTTTAAAAATATTCACTTAGAAGTTGACGACTATAAACTTTTAGGTATAATAAACATTTTATTTTTATTTTTCATCAAAATGAAATATTTCATGAAAAATTCATGAAATATTTCAAGAAAATAAATTTCATGAAATTTTAAAACCCTATGTGTAATAAATAAGCTTGTAAAACGTTTTCTGTGGGTCTTAATGTCGTACAATTTCCATGACTACGGACACCTTAAGTAATACACGCACTTTCAATACTCAATTAATATACGACACTAATAATAGTCGGTCGACCGTCCTCAGACGTCTGCATAATTTATGCACAATATATTATAACCCATAAATAAGTATCAGTGAACGTTTCGGCAATCTCCGAAGGATTGTTATTATTATTATTATTACGATCTTGTGAATATTATATTATACGAGCGACTTGTGACAGAAACCGAAATCGATTTCGTCAAGAAACGGGGGCGCCGGGTGCCGTATATTTCGACGCCATCCACGGTAGTTTTCCCGCAATTTTCTTCGAGGTGCACTCTTGGCAATCCGAACGTCGGGAAATTAGCCGACGGACGGCGAGGAAAGACTGCTAAGGAGTAGAGACGTCAAGTCGTCGGCCGTTGCAGTAAAATACGTTTCGCAGGAGTGCCACGCTGTAATAATAATAATTATTGTCATCGACAGGCCGCCGAAGAAACTACTATTGGCTAAAGTCGTGGTAGTGTATAGTAAACATTTAATATTATTATCATTATTGTTGTTGTTATTGTTGTTGTTGTTGTTGTTGTTGTTGTAACGAGGCCGATTCGTAGCCCGAGTTCGAGATTGTTTTCACGCACGTGCTACCAGTGTCGTATTCAAGAGGAGTGATACCCCCCCCCCCCCCCCCAAAATTATTTCGTTCGATAATCTTTTATAACTAATTTATAACATATATTATATCCTTTACCATGTTAATGTTAATGTTATATTATTTTTAAAGGGTTGAGTCTATATAATTAGTGTTTCTTATCGACTCATCGATTTTCATCCAAAAATATCCAATTGGTGAGGACTTGTGACACGTAAATTATTGTAAATATCAGTTAATATTATAATGATCAAACGTAATATTTATACAATCAAAATATATCAGAAACGTGCTGGTTTTTTAAATTTCTATCTAATACTTTTAATACAATTTATTGTTTTCGTAACTGCAATGAGACTCGAGTCAATCGAACCATTGAATACAAGACTAAATTAGTATAAAAATGATAAATAATTTTAAACGAAATGTTCCATTATTAGGTGTGTTATTGTGTCATAAAATAATGATATTCTACAAGAAGGTCTTTTTTTTTCGGGGGCAGGCTTGGGAATTATTTAATAGGACGAAGACTCTATAAGCCTCCCAAGTTCACTCTACGTACTCTGTGTAATAATGTCATTCTCGTCGGACGAAAAGAACGAGACACGTCGTCGCTACCGTGTTGGTGGTGATGTCGTCGGCGGTGTATCAATCATTTTGACGGTTAATATCCGGAAGCGCCGTATGCGTTACGTAGTGTGTCTGCGCGTTATCGATAAAAATAACAAACCGAAATGAGCATTAGGTATAATAGTATTACGCGTTATACGTTTTATAAATATGATGAAATACAAAATATATCCTATTTGCGTCTTGAATGGACAGAAAAAAAAAACCACGAGGTGTTACACATAATAATAAAACCATGTGATATTATAGTATATCATGTGGGCAGTACCTACGCCAATGAGCCCGCATAAAAAAAAATGATTTTTTTTTTAAATGACGAAGCGGAAGTAACCGGCGCGCGCGAAACGGGCATACCATAATATGTAACTGGCACATCGCACGTACGACCGGCAAACGAATCTCTGACAATGATGGCGATGATGATGATGACGATTAAGATGATATTAGTAACATTTATGATTATATAACGTGCGGGGCAGTGACGTCTTACGATATTTTGTCAACCCTTGTCGGTAAAAAAAATATCTCGGGTCGCGTTATGCCGGCAGCAATTATTAAGGTATTTTCTTCGAATATTTGTACTCCTGGTAATAAAATCCGAGGATAGTTTTAGTGCTGTTTGCGTACACTATGTGAGATATCTGAGTATGTCGTGGGAGGGGGGGGCGTGAATGCGTATCCGCAGGGCGTAAATCGCTCTTGTACAGGTGCTGGAAGGGGTGCCGCTATTGTAGGTGTAATATGATGTAATGTACAGAAATAAGCGCGATAACGACTGTGATCAGTGGCGTGTTTAGATTTTCCTTCGGGGATAAGTGTAAGGGCGTCGGGTGTCTTCGGAAAAACAATTTTATACTAAATATATAAGACGAAAATATAAAATTACGTTATTTATAAACTTGTTTAATACAATATAATAATATACTGAATACAATATATTTTATAGTTATAAAATAAACTCTGGATTTTAGACTTATGATTTCTTTTATCAGGTGTGATTTCTATCTAAACAAATTAAATATTTTACAAGGATCTTAGTATAATGTCGTTCGGTGTTTTTTTTTTATCCATTTCAATAAAAAATGTATAGTAACACGGCGTCTTGGATAGGCAATTTAGCTACACTTTGTAACGAGAAAAATACTAATATTCATAAATGGATATTAATTATTTATAGACTTATGAGTACAATGATGATAGATGTTTTTGAACTTCTAGATATATAATGCACTGTATTATACGTATGAAAAACATCACAAATTTGAAGCTAACGATTAAGATTTCTAAAATACCATACTTAAGTATCCAATAACGTGCATTAGTTGAGTTTGTTGGACATTGTTGGAAATATTTCGTTATTTGTTGGAATTTTATTCTTCTATACGAATATAAGAATTGCAATTACTACCTCTTGACAATTTCTCATAAAAATATTAAAAAAATAAATTTAATTTTGACTACCTATTTTAAATCAATGCTATTACCAAATGTCATCCTTACATATTATTTTCAATATTTAAAGTTAAAGTTTTAGCTGACCCGTGCAAATATTTTGTACGGTGTGTGGAAATATTAAAACCCCATACTAACGGTAATGCTGACGCATCGCCCCGTCGTCACTGTGAGGAACCCTCTATTATACACCATGTCAACAAAGATACACAACAGAAGACTTAGGAAGTGGGTCTTATGAACATATTGTGTGCGTCTACATTGGATGCGATAAGCCACGTGGCATTGATAGTATTACAAGACGCCGTCGACTATTTAATTAATCAATTTTTGGAACTTTCCTCACCAAACACTTAAAAAAAAAATCATGAAAATCGGTTTGGTAGAACTTTAGACGATAATGTAGCTATACAAAAAATCATTCACATTTTACTAAAATACCCATAAGATAAAAGTTTGTCTAACAAAGTGCACTATCAAATTTGCTGTATAGATTTTAACGAAATATTCTGTTACACGCGTGATACACGTAAATTCAATTACAATATACATTTCAGGAGCGTACTTATAGGAGGAAAGATGAGAGTATCATATCACCCCTTAGAATTTTTTCTGCCTATTGATTTTTTATCAACTTTAAAACTGTATAATTTATTGTTAAAATAAAAATGCGGGTTTTCATTTTTTTGTGATTATCATGACGTTAGTATTATGTATTTAAATCAGACCAATTCCATGACATTTTTACAAATAAATAACCATAAACAGACAACAGTTAAAGAAATAAGTGAAGATAGGGCTTATAACAATACAACTAATGATCGTATAAAAAAATTACAATAGAAATAATAATAATTTTGCCTTATATTGTAATCTGTATAAAGGCATTTCAAATTATTATTGAGTAAATTAATATGAACAATATTACAATATTATAATTGTATTGGTATAATGTAGTCACCAATTAAAATAGAACGAAGCTCACAATAATATTCATATAATTTATAAATTCGCTAACATTGTATAAAATTTTTCGGTATTTAAAGTTATTACAACGCAATAAATATACATAATATTATTGGTAATTAATCGCCGACCGCGAATAAATCGGTCTGCAAATAATAAATATTATAATATTATATAGGCGTGCGGGAATATTATTATTAATAGCCGACGAGGGGAGACGAGACACCTATATACAGCAATATGCGTAAAATATAATATAATATAATAACACTCTCGTCGGGGTTTTGCGGCGGCGGCGGCGGCGTTGGTGATATTGACGGTGAGGAGGAGGAGGAGGGAAATATTCGTGGCCGTGTACGATGAGGAACAATGACGAATGGAACAACAGTATACAGTGCGAATATTATTTCCCGCCGCGTCCGCCCGGCGATGATTAATTAACTAACCGCGATGCCGAAAGTAACTTTTTGTTACGTCTGTTTGTTTCAACAAATCGGATATAATATAGCCTGGCCTTATTCTGTTCGTAACGTATTTTGAGCGCTACGCGCGCCGTAGACGGAACGCTCGCGATGGTTTCGTTCTCGTTTCCGCGATAACCACAATTCGCGCCGCCGCAAATCTCATCGATCGCGATTATACTGTACCATAGTGCCCCTAAATAGTGTTATGACGACAATGACAGTGTAACGATAGGAGGACGTACCTGTACGATATCGACGACGACGACGACGACGAAAAGGCCGCACGGCTGTATTATATTATATATTACTGTGTTCCGGAGGCCACGACCGGAACAGAGTCTGTCAAGTCCACCGCGGGAAAAAATGCCCCAGACGAATTTTCGAATGCGAACGCATTTAAACGGTTTATGGGCGTTTCGGATCGCATTTGGACTTTTGCCTTTTGGGCGTAACTTTATTCAAACTTGGACGACGCACTGCGCGAGCCATAAGATTAGTGACATCAAACCAGCTTATTATTTTCTCCGTCTCCGTGTAAATTTAGTTCCGAAGTAATTTAGAAACTTCATATTATTATTATTATTATTACTATTATTATTATAGTGTTATACACATTACGCACTAGTTATTATATTTTAAGTCCACGCCGTAGGTACATGAACATTTTGTTTTTAGACGATCATGCTTTACGGTGTTGAAAATATCATTGAACGATTAAATTTTTTTTATTCATTTAGTTAACTACATTGACGTAACTTCTATAAAACTTTTTTTTTTCAACCGCCCACGTTTACACAAAAGTTCATGAATTAAAATAGATTGGGTAAATTTTACAAACATTGTTTTTTTTTCGGCGTAATGTAATTTAAAATGGGTTTTGTTATTGTATATACCTAACATGAATTCAAATAAAAAAAAAGTTATCAAGCCGATGTTTACTCAAATTTAAAATATTTTGCCTACCTGTTTATGGATGTTATAATAAATGATATAATAAATCATTATAAAGTGTAAACATAACAAAAAAATTATTTTGTATAAATTACCTCAATTAAACGATTCTACAAATTAGTTGATAAATATTTTATGTTAAAAAAAAGAATATTAAACTATTAACCTAACCATAACATTGAATAATAATACCATTCAGACTCGACGTATTACATTAAACATTTTAAGCACTTGATCTATGTGAAAAATGTAATAATAATAATAATAAATTCTTAGTGTATTTTTGGCTTTTAGTAATTATTTTATTGAATAATTTACGGGGAAGGATTAAATACTTGTTATGAAAATTTAAATATTCTACAGCACACGATGTACGTTGTAGATATTTTTTATTCTTTGATGAAAACAATTTAATATTTAAAATTTTACCCCAACGAAGCCTATGTGTTATGCGTGTATTGTTTAAATTACTTGTTAAGTTAAAATTGAAATGTGTTCACTAGATTTTTACGTGGTACTGTTACTGGCGACAAAGTAATTTCTATTTTAAATATACTTTGCTGAAGCTGGCGTTCTGAGAATAGGAAGATTAAAGAATTATATAGACAGTAAACTGGCTGCTCGTATAAGGTATAATATAATGATTTGCATATGATGCCGATGAAGTGGTTTAGATAAAATAATATTTTTTTATGCTCAAAACAATTATATTTTATTTCCATAATATTCAATGTATTTTTATAATAATATACCTACCTACCTACCGTTTTTTTAAGACACACCTATAATAGTATTATTATATTGATATCATTGTGCCTGTCTTCGTACTATAGGTAGTTTTAAACTTTTACCTTTCTAAAACACAATTATAATAAACCTAAACTTTTAAAATTATATTATTTTGTTGATTTTTCATACAACTCGACCGCAAATACATTCATATTTTTAATTAAATTAGTTTATAAACGTTCAAATCTTGATGCTTATATTGCTCCTTTTTATATTTTCCCTTTGCTTAGCACATACTAACCTAACCTAACTCCTATTCTTTACAAACATATTATATTAAACACGATCAATAATAATAATATTGCATATGATGTGTTTTTGTTTTAAATAAAAAAATATGTTTTATAGATTATCCGAGACAAATTACCGACTCATGAGTTATGATCGTAAAATCACTATTGCGAATAACGCTATAAGTTATTATTTTCAGTTTTGAATCATAAAAATTATTTATTATTGTTATTTTAAACCTTGAAATGGAGTTCACCCGTTAAATGCAACAATCAAAGAATTATTGTTATCGTTCTTATTACGTATTGTGACGAAAAATCGATATAAACTAAATTATCGCGAATCAACCTAAACGCTCGATAATCAACATAATGCCTTCTGGCATTTCGGCATAGATGTTGACCTCAGACATGAATAATATATTATTATAATAATTCTGATTGTTTGGTTAGTTTCGCCCCACTATCATAATATAACTCCAACAATTGATTGGACGTATCCATTGACGATTGGCTATACAACAAGTATACATATAGCTTTCGGTTCATTCAATTATACACGGCGACTATAGGGTCAACGTTAAACGATAACAATCAAAGTGGCACTAACGAAGTTACATTTTTTTTCAAGTGCCAAAGTTTCAGTCAACCGGTGCTGGTTCTTTGTTATTTGATGTATCAATGATACATAGATGCGATTGAAAAATGAGACTCCGAGTGGAGCTCAGTTTTCACAGTAGTGGTCAAGGTGGAAATCATAGACTGAAAATCGCTACACTGCTTGTTTATATATCTTGAAAAAAAGTCCTATTCAAAGTACCCACTATATGCTCAATATTGTCTTTCTATAATATATGGAAATTCTTAAAAGAATATCCGATCGATTATCACTCGGGAGCATGTTTTCCGAAAATAACCCATTCAAATATCAAAAATGTACACAGACATCACGGTAAAGCCAATGCAATATTAAATTACTTATTATTTCACTCACAATAGTAAAAATTATTTGTGAATGCAAAGGGTCTTGCTCAAGTCAATGTGGTTTTGCACAAGTCGATGTATGTACCTTTTCATTTTAATAAATTGCGTTGGATTACGATCCTAACATGGTTTACTGTAATTCAAAGCATTTTTTACATTATTTAAAACGCAGACATTTATATTATAACATGAAACAATATGCAAATACATTTAGTAAATAAAATTGTAAAGTTATTTGTGTTAATAAATATTATTTCAAAAATTATAATCATGACATCCTTAAAATACAATTATAAATATGATTGGTTGAGAAAGTTTAGTCTGAATTACACTGGAAAAATGGTGAAAATCGATTTTGTTAACAACTAACATGCTGTAAATTTTCAAGTTGTGTCGAACTTTTTCAGTATTATTTTTTTTGACAACTTTCTGTTTAACTAACGAGAATTTCAAAAAACGACAATTTTAAAGTACTATTTGTGTCCAATTTCTAATCTATAGAGTGGTTTATACGAAACTTTTGAAGCACTCCTTCTATCAGGAAAACTATTTACGGAAAACACTAACTGGTTAAAATAAAAGACAAATAAGTTATCGTAAAACCCTTGGAGTTGATTTTTGATAAATACATTTATATATAATTTACATTTAAACTATATTTCAATCAATTTTCTGATTAATATTAGTTTAATGAACTATTGGTTTTTAATTTGGATTTGGTATGATATTTTTGATTTAATAATAATGTCGTATATTACATAAGAATGAATAATGTGACACCTGACTTAATTAAAAACTAAAATGCAATTAAATTATAAAATATAAGTATAGTATAAGTAATACAACTTATAAGTAATATAAGTTTATTATAAGTTCTTCACCTGAATTAGTTTTGCTTTGTGCTGGACCCGATCGCAGTTGAAAACTCGTATAATATTCTGTAAGTATATTTCTATTGAAAGCTAACCTTTAAGCTTAATTAATAATTTAAATGATAACCATCAAAATTATTAAAAACTTTTGAGTTTTTCCAGATTGGATTCATTGGAAATTTCAAGTTTTTCATAAATATAAATAAAAAGGTAGGTATAAGACGTATTATAATATAATATTATAACGTAATAATAAACAATACTATTCGTGTAAAAATCCGGAAATTAATAGATTCATGATTTCCAGAGAAACTCTTACACCCACATCGTTTTAGTCGCAAAATGTAATATATGAATATCATATTATTATGGGTATTACCCACGCAGTTAAGCGTTACGCTGTGCTTGAAATGAGTTGCGTTTTTTATTTTTTGTACTCCTACGATTTTATCCAGTGTGTGATTTTCACCGTCGACTAGAGACTTTTCTATCGAAACTAAATAATCGATGCTTTGACATTTGATTATTTGTTCTCGTTCTTAAATATTTGGTCGTCGTTGTATAAATAGTAAAATATCTAATCGCGATCCGCCGGTTTATTATATTATGTATATACTAGGTGACAATATTCGTGGTTTGTACCAGCTATACTTATCGATAATATTTTAGACTTGAAAACCCGAACGAGTTCGTCAAATTATCCGGTTTTGAATATTGTGGGTAAAAATTACTGAAATATTGCGAAAAAAAATTCGGCGATGTAATGACTATGGCGTTATATCGTACGCTGACGTGTGCGTATGTACATCCACATCGACGTTATAGGACGTCTTCGTGCTTAGTTCGTGTCTCGAGGTTAATGCTGAGGATCAATTTTAATAAAATGTAGGTACACTGAACTACAAAGGTTAAACACTTCTTTTTTCTCATCTCCTACAAATAAGTGCTTTTTATTTGTACCGCGTAGTTTGGTCATCGGCAGACACTGAGGTCGAGTTAGACGGCTTTTTAGGTGACGTTTCTTTTTCTTTTTTTTACCCCCATGAGGTTTATTGATAAGTAATAACTATTATTAGGACGCATATTATTATTATTACCGTCGTTCGTAACATTAAGTATTGGACACGAATTTAATCGTGTTATTTGCGTACCTTTCTGTATATTTTCTCTATCATAACGAAGGCAGGGTATTATACGATTCGGTAATTATTGTGTAATTTAAAAGAGGGAAATACTGTTCAAATAAAAATAAATATTATTTGTTCCGAAGGCTTACCTCTATAGGTATTATTTTGTACCATAAAGGTGAGCTATTATAATATTACGCTCGCACTGTAAATCATTGTACGTAGGTAGGTACACACCGCGTCTGGCCGATACACAAAACAATTATTATTACGGATACAACATAATTATATATTCCTTTGTAATGCCGAATTTGCAGTTGTGCAGCGATCCAATAATTTAAGGTACTTAATGCGCCCTCTGCTATTATTAGCGGTATTATAGGTTTTTACCTGCTGCAAAGTCGCTTATCGATCGGAACTCGTATCTGTTGTAATACCCGCTTGTGGGTCTAACGTTTCCATATTCAGCCCACGCGAGACCCACGTACCCAACGCAATATAAATAAAAAAAAATAATAAAAAAAATACACTTGGATTACACTTGGTCGTTACTATGGAATTCAACAATTTATACTTGAAAACACGTCCCGCCATAATATAATAATAATATTATTATTATTATTATAATACTTAAAACGAGACATTAATTTTATATTGCAGTTTATAACCCTAAGTCATTTATTGTACTCGATTCAAAGAACATCTCCTGTTTTCTAAGTGAACATTTCAAGAATTTTTTTTTTTATTGATCATTTATATAAACGTCGGCTGCATGGACCATGTTACTTGTGTAGAGTTTTTTTTAACTCAATTTAAAGTTTTTTTTTGGTTTAGTTATTTTTTAGATTAATTGTACAGTTTGGTTTTTTTAATAATAATAATACATTTAGATCGTTTTCAAGCCACCCCTCACACAATTGGGCTTTAAAAATTTGTTTGACATATATTTGGTACTTATGCTTTTTATTTAGGCGTAGTATCAATAATTAGATGGAGAGGGGGGATTCTCTGAGCTTTTATTCGTACTTATAACATTCCGTCAGCAGGTGTTTGACTATTAGTGATACTCTACAGGTTTCGCATACAGGTGAATCAAAAAACCTATACAGTTTGCAAATGTCTAATATTGAACATATTTTGGTAAATTGCTGAACTTGAAAATTAGTGAATTGTTTTTATTGCAACTTATTGAATGTTCCACGTTCTAATTTTTTATTTAACTACTATATTCGTTAGTTAATTCTCTTACGATATCCGAACCACACGTAATGGAAAAACATTTCTTTAGACTATTTTAGTGTGTTACATATTATTATACCAAAAATGTGTGATAATCGCCATAGATTTATTTAATATTGTTAAATTGTGTAGGAGGATCTCCACTTATCATGAGATAATCACCTCGAATAGTCAAATTTTATTTATTATTTTGTTATTTTTCAGTCGACTAATAAAATAATATATATTCTATTGAAAGCTTCAATACCTTCATCTATTAGTGTTTCTTTATAATATTATTCATTCACCTCTAATAGCTATTTAGTGGCTTACTGTACTGTTCGTGGACTCAAATGGCCAATCATTCATTATCTAGGTGGCCATGTACCTATTATATAATATTATTGTGATTTTTGTATAATATGCAACATTGTGTCGGCTCTTATAGCCATTATTGTGAATTTTTATTAAGTACCCACAAGTAGCGTCTGGCCATTCTTCGCACAGACATATTATTGTGAGTAACTGTTATTATTGTTATTATTATTATTATTATTATTATTATTATTATTATTATTATTATTATTTGTTATTATCGTTAAAGCAGCTCTAAAAGGTATATTTTTATTTATTATTATTTCCTTTATATTGTTGTTGGTCCAAAAGGACCGAATATTATTTAATTAACAAATGTATTATTGTTAGTCCTGTGAGTTATTATTTTTTGGAAATAACTATTATTTATTTGGATCAAACCAAAAATATAGCTCGTTTTTACCAAGGCACCTTTGTTACCATTATTTTATTATTTTTAAGCACACACCTTCTTTAATGTGGTTTGTTCAGACTTCACTATTTCTATATATAAATTAATAAATAAATTATTGTACTGCTGATCGAACTACTTATGCACTCATATTTTAGGTGTGCATTTTATATCGGTGACCGAGCGCATGTATCAATATTTTATTATATAGATGCTGCTGGCCCGTCCAGACATATTATATTTTTATTGGACATTTACAGGTATACATTTTTTCAGAAATTTTCAACCGTCAGAAATGGTCTACTATAACAGCATCGTAACCGACTAAATTATAGGTACGTAATTCGTTTGTCTGGTATAAGATCATAAATCAGATAGGAGAGTATACGCAATAGTCCGTGTAGAACGTGTTTGGCGAGAGAAATATGAAAATTGTACGAACGCGGTAGATAGGTTACGGAAATATTATAATATTATAACACACGAAATATGCGTGAACTCTGATGTTTGTCTTTTTTGGCACAGATATTTTGCATTTTTTTTATTTTTCCAGAAACGCGTAGTATTTTTAATTCTGCACCATGAAATTCAAAACCTGCAGAAAATGAATTTTATCTCTGTACAAAAACACATTCTCTTACACACAAGTATTTCACGGCTGGTCGTGTTATTGAAACGTTCAACGTTTGAACTTCAAAAATTGATACTCGACATTTTACACACAATTCGTGAGCATATTACAAACCACGGTCGGTCGCAGAGGTTTATCGAGCTGATGCTTACATCCTTACATGCATACATATCGAACATTATCAGGCAGAGGACGCAAGACTTATGCATTCTTTACAGCACCGTTCAAATCGCTTCACGTTAAAATGGTCGAAAAGTTAATAGAATTGTTTTTTCCGGTTTTTTCTTCCCGATGTACGGGGACAATCCACCAACCTACGACTCATTTTGTGTCAGATAAGTTACCATAATATTATTTTATATAATATTATAGCCAGAATACATTTATTCGACAAAACGGCCAAACTTTAATTTATTATTTTATTGTGTATAAGTAGATACCATTTAAATATGATATCCAACAAAAATATTTTAAATATTTTCAGGCAGCGTTATTATAGTCAATAACGATAAGCTCGTGTTCGAATAACGATGAACACACGTCATAATATCATGTTTAATACGAGTACGATAGTTTTCAGTTCCATAAAACAAATTAAAGTTACTATATAGGTCCCTCTATAGTAAAAGACCTATTTCATTATGTTTTTTTTTTATTCGTGAGAGAATACTACATGTCACAAAGCAATAGTAATATAATCAAATAACTACACGAAACATTGGACATGTGGATTTATGGTTACACTTTAAGTATACATGCGAAAAAATACAATTAATTATATGGAACGGCGCAGTATACGGTATTATTACAATTAATATCTTGACTATTGTTTATAACGCTGCTGCGGCTTACGTTTTCTGGTACTTGACTTTTGTGTTTTTCTTGTACCACTCATAATATAATAAACGCAATGTAGGACGTAGCATATAGGCTGAAAGCTTTTCGTTCACCCTTGTCACACACACACCCACACACAAAACCTATTATTATACACTAACGATTGCGAACATATCATATAATATAAATGTGTGGCCTGCGCTTGCGTATGTATGAAATATACGTGTGCTCATAGGGTCTTTCAACATGTCGTGTGTCAAAAATGGTGTGAGAGATTACAATGTCTAGTCCTAACGCCATCCTCGCCATTGCAGTTTTCACAGACTACATTCGGAAGACCCTGTAGAATGTAATATATTATATCCTCCGAAAACAACGCAAAACTCCCAATCACGCGATGGTTTTGGCGAAAAAAACCCACCGAGTTAATTTGATAGGTCATGTCCTTTTACAATTAATAATATACCTACATATTACACAAATGTATAATGATTACGCGATTAGGTACATTCCATGTTTTGTGTGTAATGTGTATGGTGAGAGAACGCGACGCGATCAGATGTTTTAATCGAGAATCGCGTTTTTTTCGTCGCTGCGCAGGCACGACCGCGATTTTACAATAATAATAATAATATTATGCATTATCCATAGACACATATACAACAACTAGATAGCCGTCTCTTTCTTGTCATGGAAGTCGGCCGCCATTTACAAAGCAGGCAATGTTTACAGTACAATATTATCACAGTATATATTATGTATAGATAAATATATATGCATGTTGATAAATGTAAACATTGCCTGCTTTATAAATGGCGGCCGATTTCAACATTGGTCACAACTGTAGTATAAAGACAAGACGGCTATCTTGTTTTTGTATAATATATCCGAGGTATTATCACGGTGCGAATATTATCAGTACCGCAAAGCCACCGGGGACACAAACTCTGCAGCACCACAGCGGACAACAGTCTGCGTTTAACAACGCAACGTACACAGAAAGGACATTTTCGTTCGGAACCAAAATAATGTACAAGTAATAACAACGACCGCGGTTTAATTAACATTTTTAGACATTATAGAAGTATATTATGCGTTTATTTATTTAACACGAGCCAGAGAAAATATGTGGGCTTAATTAAGTGATAAGCTTAATTATGACTATGTATGCATGTACGCACGTTATTCGCGACTGTGTCTCCGCGAATTTCTAACGACTTTAATTATAACTTTGTAATTGCAGCCAGCCAGCCACGATGTTTTAACAAATCCGTCGGAAACGCGTATCGCTGAAATCGCGTTTTACGCGCCGTTCGCAAATAACAGTAATAATAATATTATTTATAGTAATAATATTATGACCTGTTGACGATGACTAATGACGTTCGTTCGTTTTTACACTATTGGCTGCCGTTAAATCATTCGCCAAGAAGTAAGCGCGTCCCACACTCACCGGAACAACACTCGCGGTATACGACATGCCA
This sequence comes from Metopolophium dirhodum, assembly GCF_019925205.1. Taxonomy (NCBI): domain Eukaryota; kingdom Metazoa; phylum Arthropoda; class Insecta; order Hemiptera; family Aphididae; genus Metopolophium; species Metopolophium dirhodum. The sequence goes on from NC_083568.1 coordinate 22,834,127, forward strand.
CGGCTCGCGGGTCGTAATAAAGGGCCATATATATCGCGGGTCGTATATATTCGGGGTTTTGGGCGAGATAGTAATAATTGCGAACCTTAACGTAAATGTATATTTACAAGACGTGTCTTCAAAATACCTACGCTGTTTTACTGTGTTTAAAACGAACGGTGTTCAGAAGAATATTGTCCATCGGTAGAAGCAGAACAAAAAGTGCAGTCTTTGCATAACACATGGTTGCCGAAGAGAAAGCAAATCAACGATAAAATAATGGAGACGAATATATGGAGATGAAAACATTTTTAGCCTATAGGGTCTTCAGAAAAATACTTTCAGAAATATGCACACTATATAAATATAGACCTAGGTGTGGACCCCTTATTTTTGTATTTTTTCGTACCTCTACCGGCTACCATATTATATTTTCCCCGTTATAATGATATCTTTATACTTGGACACGACAGGTATTTACTTGTTACATACTAAGTATGTAGCTACTTTATTTATAAGGAATTTCTTTGTTATTTTATAATATGATACATACAATTTTGAATGCTATGAAATAATTTTTGAAACCAATGTTGCTATTAATTTTTGTTTTCAAACGAGAGACATGAAATGTACATGTGAAATTTGTGAGGAGCAGAGCCCGCCTCTTAGACAACAACTATGACTCATGAGTATCTCAATCGTCGACGGTTCTACTTTTCCCTGACATATTTTAATTTTTATTTCGTACCAATCAAATCGTCCAACCCTAAGCGAAAACTGTAGAGTTTGGCCTGGTATTAGCCTCCATTATTTCTATATACGCTATTACCTATATCCCTCTTTTAATCTAATACATTTCTCGGTCCAATTTCCGCCCCACTGGCAAAATGTGATCCAATTATTGGACGAACCTGTCATCTGCTATATAGAGATAGGTATATCGCGTGCAACGGCCATACCGACTCAACCTTTGTTCAGCGATATAAAACTTTGTAGAAAAACAATAACTTCTTTTTCGAGTCTCCGGTGCGACCGCACACTCTACTTCTCCCACTTACTCCTTCAAATTATCCTCCGACAATTCCTCTATTTGTTTTATCCGCGTGATTCTGAGTCAATATATATGACATTCCCCGTCTATTCTTATTGATTGCCCGTTCTTTATCATGTCGACATAGGTGCATTCCTCTCTCGCCGCTCTTTTTCAATCTCATAAAGTCCGTTCCAGTTCATGATTCGTATTATATTCTTTTATATACCCGGTCGCGACCAGTCATATTTTCAGCCAGCTGTTTTTAATATTTTATTGTACGGTCTAATTCTCGATACAATTCACCGCAATACATATTTTAGATACCGAGTGGTACCAGATAGAGCTGATATTGCTGTTCTTGCAATGTTACGTTTCGCATTTTTTTTCACTTCAATAAAAAATGCGCAAAAGTTTCATACGGCCGCACTTCAATTGATTGGTAACTGAACGCACTTCGTACTTCAGAAGTTGTATCAAACTCATAATTTTTATTTTAATTCAATAAGAATGTATTCAAACGGAGTGATAGAAAAAACCTGTAGAGAAACGTAAGCCTCCGGTCTGTATCGTGTTTTTTTTATGCGCGTCCATCAAATATTACATTTATTGTTAGATATTTTTAAACTTTACATTAAGTAATAAAATATAAATAGACATCCATTCGGTCGAGTTATTTGACCGACTTTCGTATATCAAGTTTCGTTTGTATAATTCTTGTAAATTAATTTCAATACGTTTTTATTCATGTGACTTTTACATTATACATTATTAACTTTTAAGCGTATATCGCAATAGGTAAACAATTATTATTACTTTAAAGGTACACTAACTTAATCTAAAAGTTTAAATATGTTTTGGAAATACTTTTTTAATCAATATTATGGGTCATTGCAAATCAACATTTTTGAATAAAAATTATAATATTTTTGCAATAATTTTTATCGTTATAAATAAAATTATTTATTATTTTCAAAAATATTAAATTTTTATTATGACTTAAATTATATTATAAAATAAATATTTCCAAGAACGGTAATACTTATTGTAAAAAATTGGTGTTTGGGTTAAAAAAAATCACCGCGTGTACTAGCTATAATATTATAAACACAATATTATGCACATCACAATAGTATGTTTTGGGTGTATTTCACAGTTGTTTGGCGGAAACAAAAAATAGGCATCACTCCGTGTGGTATATAATATATTATATACACACATAATATTACAACTGTTAAATTCTAACGCACACGATCTGGTCAGTGTGATTTGTTTACCGAAAAATAAAACAAAATAAATTAGAACCATTCGCACGCGTTATATTTCAAAATGATTTATATTCAATCCCGAACACAAAAGTGGCGGCGGCGGTATTTTTTGAGCATCGCATATTATTATAATAAATGATTTTGCCGTAAAAACAATAACCGTTTTAAACGACATAAAACACCGGAACCAAATATTTAATATTGTCATACGCACTGACTGGATCGTTCTGTACAAATATGATATGCGCCGCGGTGAAGAGGTGTCGCCGTCGGTTTCGGTATCGCATCATTCACGGCGGAAACTGCGATGCAAAACTACGGCCGTATAATATAATATATTAATAATAATAATATATTACAATATTATAAATATTCAACAGAGATCAACACGCCATAGCTTTGGACGCGTAGCACAATGGGTCACGTCAAACCACCGCTGTATTATATTAATATTATTATTATATTATTATATCGAATACCCGCGCGCGTTTACCTTCGGGTTGTGCAGTGTGCAACGCAAGTCATCTCTTAAATTACTAATAATAATTTACGCACCATAGTATTACAATATAGTATAATATAGGTATTAACGGTGGGGGTAGTAATAATGTACTAATGCCCTAATGTTTTACGCTCACCCCCGCACCCCCCTTGGCGAATCGCATAATATTATTATCTACAACTACAGCGGAATATAACAACCAAAACCGAATGACTGTGCCCCCGTTGAACGTTACCCCCCGTCGCATTCAAAATATTCGATTGAAATATTTACATAGAGTGTGTACCGAGTGGCAATCGACGAGCTTGTGAGTTGTGAGTCGTGGGTGTAGCGCAACACGGTACTGGTGCAGTCGTGGTGTAAATCTAAGACGCCGCGATCCGTACATGATATTTCATCGTCTTTGGACGCTCACCGATTTATAAGGTTGGCGGGTTCAAATTTCGACCGGAATCGATGTTTTTGTAGCTTTTTTTTTCAAGCGATTCAATACCGACCGTTTTTCAACGAAACCCGCATGGTTCGTCTGAGATAGGAATAATTCTGAAAATATATTTGAATGTTCGTTATGAAGTGTTTACTCGAGATCGATCATACCACTATTTTCAAATTTCAACTCTTATATTAAGTAGGTATTACCTGCCATCGTTGCCTTCCTATGATTTTATTTTAAAATGTAGAAATTAAAAAAAAAAACGTTTAAACATTAATTATTATAGGTTACCTACGGTGTTGGAAAAAAATATCGAGTTACGCGTGGTAATGATCGATGATGGCATTAGTAAACCTTATAACGAATATGTTTTCAGATTTCAAATCGCATTAATTCTTTATTTGTCGGTACGATGGACAAAAAGTGCACGGTTTTAGTGAATAATAGGACTTGTCGACCACAGATTGGTAACATGTTTATGTGCACGTGCGGAAGCACCGCTATATATCTTTTACATTACGGTCACACACACACACACACACACAATGATCGCTTACTACGCACACGTTCGCATGACTCGCACTTAACTTAGAAAATTGCCTGCACTGAACTCGTTGAAAGCGGTCGGTGTCCAATCCCCTTAAAAAGGTTAAAAAACATAGTTACCCCGCGTACCACTTGTAAAGTATAAGTGGCTGAAATTTAAGATAAATTTGTACGGTCAACATTATTCCGTAGTTAGGTATATATATAGTACGTGATCCCCGACTGTTTTTGTTTGATTTGAAAATGTACGTGAAACAATTACGTATATGCATGTAATATTATATTATTGTAGTAGGCGTGTAATAAAGGTACGTATATAGTTAAAAGCCGTCAAACAATCGTAATAATAATGTTACGTACGGTAGGTATAGGAAAAAAAAAGGAGACACAATGTGTTTCGTAATAATATTACACTGCAAACGATCAATTCACACCAATAAGTGTTGTCGTATTTCGATTCGAAGAAAAAAAAGTCGCATAACTATCGGTGCTTCAGCTGCTGGGTTTCGAAAGACCGGGTAACGATATTATAACGAAATCCAACGGGAAGAAAAAAAAAAAAGGCGGTCGCGTACGTCCGATAATTTAATATAATATTCATGTAAGTTGTACACCTCGCTGGCCTCTATGGTTGCCGTACAGAAACGCTCAATGCGTTATATAGTTCATCGAGATTCAATCGAAAACTTGTCCGTATAATATTATGTTATACCTCGGACTTTTAGAATTAATAAGATTTCGATTTCTGTAAGTGCTCGAGACTTTTGATCGTTCACGGGTTTTGTTGGTTCATTCAAATCGAATATTATTAAAACGGAGAAATTCACGTTGGCGTTCAAAGTTTCTCAAATACATATTTGGACAAACTATAATATTAATATATAATAACGTTTCTATAATATTATACAGTCAAGTTGTCGGAAATACGGAAGCTTCGCGGTATCACGGTCATATTAAATTGTACACGTATCTAGGTACATTTGTTTGAACGCGTAATTTGAAACGTCTCGTTCGACTTCGTTTTTAGATATTTCTTAAAAACTCATTACGGTTATCCCTCCGGATACGTATCTTATTAATTCTTAATATTTTTTTTATTTTTTTTGGAATGCGCCCTTTTAGTTACGCAGGTACGGTGTTATATGACGTATACTGTACATTAAGTACACCCAAAATTACTTGCATAGAGAAATCAAATCAAATCTAGTTTTTGTACCTCTATTCCGTCAAACTAAACTCGACGGACCATTTCCCAAATCTGGGATCGAATGCGCCATAGTTTTGTGTGTGTCCGGAAGCACGACGGATATTGAGATTGTCTCACAATTACGACGTACGAAATTGTACACACCCCCCCTCCCCCTTTTAAAACGGTACACCATAGCAATGATTCATTTAGTTCGTATACTGCAGTCTCGTATTGTTATAATATGTCGCCGGAACGACATTAAAAATGGCATTACCCACAGTTTTGTGTACCAATCGAGTCGGCCGCGTACGTGCGAAGGTTGTGCGGTTGTAATAAAAAAAAGAGCACACACTCGCAAATCCCCGTGATGCGAATTTCACTTTTATATTTTATTCGGTTCGGTTTTTTCTCCGTATATTATTATATAGGTACCTGCAGTGCAATCGAAAGGGATTACATATTTGTAATGCTGTCGAGATCGTTTTTAAAGAGGTGACGAAAAAGTTTTACGCACTATTTACACGCCACACGCCTATTGTGCCGTCGCGAAAGACCGCTCTCGAGTCTTTCGCATCTCAACCCCCCCCCCTTCTATCCCCCTCCCCCGTGTTCACATCGCCCTCGCCGTCCGACCGCGACCGACGCAAATCCATTTCTCGTGTATCGTTTGCGCGACCGAAACAATAGGATTTTTTTTACCGACTATAGTCTTTTTTTCCATTTTTTTTTTAAATTTTTTTTTTTTGCCCTTTAGACGTTTTTATGTTTTATTTTTTATCCTTTATATCTTTTATCTCTTTTCTCTTTACTCTTTTATTTCTCTCAACCGGCGGACAATACTGTTCTTAATTCGGAGTCGCGCGAAAAGCTCCGACAAACTATAAATCACGATCGTCGCGTCGCGCGCACATCCGCCCGACGTATTTATAAACCGCAACGCGGTCAAAAGTTCCACGCGATCGCACTAGACGAGCGTTTCGTCGATAATTACATTTTAATAACCGTGGCCAAGAGGTAGGCATGGTATACGTGGTTAATATTATACAATATTACACGGCCGCGAGTAAGGCGTTTTTTTTTTTTTATAGTCTATTCCACGCGCTGCATCCGGTCGACCGTCTACCGATGCGGTTATAGTGTTTAATCCAACAGTTTTGTTTTTCTTGTCGCGGCTCATCTGTACTCCATCGTTGGTCCTATGTATACCTTTGCATCGGAACTAAATACACATTTAACTTTACATCGTTTTGCCGACTACAACTACTGTAGTAGGTAGTCCTACACAGGATTGGCCAACGGACCTGTTTTCCATCATTTGTTTGTAGCTATTATAATATTATATTATATGGACGGAATATAAGTCGTAAATTTCGCAATAAAATCATGTGGGCACTCGGTGAATATTTTAAGTATTTATTTATAAATATTATATTATAAATTTATATTTTATATTTGTGATTGTTGTTATATTAGATAATATTAATATTCATCATGGGTTATATATCGACTTGTAGTAAAAGCGCGCAATTAATTAATATTATTTTTTTCAAACTGTTTAATTGTACTGAATGATCAATTATTTGTGTACTCGTACAAATAAAATATATGAATAATATTATTCAAATTATAATATAGTGACATAGAACATTTTAATTTAATGAGGTGCCTACCATATTTTGTCAACTAATATTTATACATTTTTAAGGATTTCATTTTTTCTCCATTGGCTGGAAGGCATTTAATAATAATTACCCTACGGTTATTATGTTTAAATTCATCTTATGGTACCTATTAGTTTAAATGCTTATAGACTATAGTATCTATATTATAGTTTGAAAATGTTGCATGACTTGAAAGTTTATCACATTCTATAAAAATCAATCATTTAAATTAAAACTATCAAACAAATATTGAAATATTATGCATTATAGCAGATCGGTTTCACCTTAGAATTAATTTTAGATTTCAATCGTCTACAATCCATGCAAGTATGTGTATAATTGTTTTAAGTTATTTTAACGATTTTACCAATGTCTAAAACTAATTTACCAACTTTTCAGCATCCAAACTATTGCATAATAATATATAAGTAGGCACGGTATTTTAAAGTGCAGATATACGATGATTTCTTTAATCGAACAAACCGTGAACGAAGTTTAGAATTTAAATTTTAAGGTCAAGTGACTGACGTTGTGGATATCTTCATCTAACGCTTGGTATTTAAATTAAACTCCGTCAAAGGGTTTTCGATGTAAAGGCCGAATATCCTGACATTTTTGAGATTATTCCTTTATTCCTTCGACGGTTTTACTTATTTCGTTTGGCAAACGGTTAAGTAGTTGTATAGCGAATTATCGTAATTAAATTAAAAATATGTTACGGACAATCAACCGTGGCTTTAGGTAGATGCAATTGTATTTAAAAATTCCATTGTATCCGATCGGCGTTTAATTTGCTAACGTAACAGAATAATATTATAATAATAACGAAACATACTTCCGTAAGCTCTGCAGTGTAGTATATGTTATTATATTATATATATATATATATATATATATATATTTTAAAAGAGGGAATTTTCAATTCTTTTCACAACATAGGCAGGTAATCATTGCGATGCACCTTACGAAATGAAAGCGATTGTATTGATTGTAACATTATTTGCTTTAGTTCGACTATATTTTTAATGTTTGTATTGAATTGCGCTGAATGCATGTGCGTGACAATTTATTTTATTTATTATTTTATTTTCCAGAGGAATTTTGGACACGTGTCGATAAGCGATGAAAAGTATCGAAAAAATTTGCAATGATAAAAAAAGTCTTGATAGATGAGACACACATCGGTGACACATGTGTTAATAGGATGTCTAAAGTTTACAGCGTCTTTACACGAATTACGACCCAAAACTAGTTTATTTTTTTTCTCTCGTCTTTTTGTCGAACTTTCGTGCCGAACATTTGCGTGGGTTTAACAACATAAAACGGTAAACAAAACACTAAAATGAATATCTAAGATTATATCAAATATTATACCATATATATAAATATGTTTTTGATTAATCTCGTTGCTGCAGAGCGTGACTGACGGCCGTCTAATCACCAGTGATTTAGAACAGTTATTACCTATATATCTATACACCCAATCCATATTGTGTTTTACATGATTTCATCGCCACTTGTGAAAAGTCGGTAGGTACGCATAATTGGTTGTAACGCACGCTCAGACTGGTACGTCCACAAATTCAATTAGTTTTGATCATTAAATTTATTGTTTTTCGACCCCTCCCCCCTACCACAACAGCCACTAGCCATCACTCTCATCCCCTTAACCTATAATTTAACCATTTTAATGAATGCACCTCTGCCGCGCTGCACCACACCACGTTCAGTGTTTCGTTCAAATAGAATGTAGAGCACACACACACACACACACACATACAACAACAACATAATATTATTATATTCGTTGTTGAACATAACAGTTTGCGCAATAAACATAAGCGAAGAAATGAAATAAAAATTGTACACATATGTACGAGACATGTAGTAGGTATTTGATATTTTTCACGAAATAAGCTGTACCACATTTATTACGCGCACCCTCGACATATTGCACTTGTGGATGTTGCGATGAAAACGTTCTTTGCCTTTTGTAACATATTCCGTTCGCCGTTTTCATAAAAACTCGAAATGTTCTTAGATAATCCCAAATACCACTGCAGGGCGGCCCGTGCACCGTGAGTCAACTTTTCATATATTTACATGATATTTATTACGCGTATACAGGGTGTTTCGACAAACATGCTCAGTTCACATTTTTTGCCCCCTCTGATAACAAACATTTTATACAGATCCTGATTTTTAGATTATTTTTTAGAATAGGAACTTGATGACCATAATATATTTTATATTGTTCAGATTTTTTTTTTCCGTTCAAAGAGTGTGGTGCTTTAAAATTCCAAAAACCGTAATGGTTTGATAAAATCTGGGTGTTCGTGTTTGGTGAATCACTGTGTATGATAATATCATAAAAAAACCTTTCGGAGCTACAGCTGGACGGGGAAAAATGTTCGGCCAAAACTCGGTGGGCATTTTTTCGTTTTACCATAATATTATTTAATCGGTAGTACGCGTCGATACGCCCGTGCGTATGTGTATATATATATACACATCTAATACGCCTACAATATATTATGTCCTAAAAGCAATAATGGCCGGGAACGTTTTGAATATTGTCCTGCACGTAGTGGGGCTTTCTTGAAAGATACGCGATATCAACTGAAAATGGAAAACAAATAGCTACGGGCGAACGCGGCCGGAATATCAAGAATACAATGCGAATCGCTCGGCAAATTGGGCTCGATTTTTATAAGAGTATTAACATATATCGACAAATGGTCCCCTATTATTCACTCGCCTTACATCGTTATGAAATTATTTTTAAAATTGATCATCCCACATAATATATTATTATATAGTGACGACTGGCATATTAGCAATACCGAGACCCAAACGGGACTATTATCCAGATAGTAAACTAAACATTACAGAGTTTATATTTTATACATCGAGTAAGACAATTTATTGTTCCAAACAATAAGCAGACACAGTTTATTATAAAAATGTTCATATCGACTTCTACGAGCTGTACGTCGTAATCTATAACGCCGTGTATCTTATACTGTACGACGAACATTAATGGATCGCAAACGATTTCGTTTTGCGTCAACTCAATCGTAAATTAATGAAAATTCTAAACATATCGGAAAGTTACTCGTCGTTTGCATTGAAAATGTCAATTTTACTGATATAATATTTTAAACATGACAATTTTTGTAATTATTTTTTTCATTTTGACTTGGAGTCACAATAATAATTGATTTGATATTAAAAATCTATACAATTCTCAAATATTAAGGGGGCCTCGGGTGACACTATCTTAAGGGCAGCAAATAATACGAAAAATATATTATTTTTAAAAGTTCTATATTATATACGTACGTACAGAATGGAAAGAAAATTATCTTATTTTTTTCTTTATATATATAACAACAATTTAATATTATTAAAAATGTTTAAAGTTGTAATATTAGAAAAATATATATACTATAGTTTAATAAGAGTTATTATGCTCAATTTTAGATAATAATAATTATTACATTGTTTAATATGTATTCCTCTCCAATTATTTCAAACATGAATTCTCGCTCAAAATATATACATATCTATTAATTAATATTTAATGAACTATATTAACTACATAGTTAACGCATTAACACTACACAGGTACAGGCTTACATTTAACTGTAAAATTATTCGATTAGGTTAATTTTATATTAAGTATAAAATTTGTATTCTTCAATGTTTTACGAAAAACACAAATTTATCCAACTGAAAAATAAACAATCTTGTTCTAAATTTTGTTTATTGATATTATATGTTGTCATTATAATATTACGTTCCCATTCATATATTAATATATTCGTGCAACTTTCGATGGTTTATTTTTTATAATTTGTTGATAACATTAACTTGACCTATAAACCTAGTTATTTAATTTTGAATGGGATTTTCAATTTGGATACATATTAGCTACTACCTGCCAAAATTAAAATATTGAATTTAATTTACTGAAATAAAATTAATAATACAATGCAGTGACGTGGCCACGATCAATATTCTATTCTATATAGTATATACCTACTACTATACATACCTAAACTAACGAAGGGATAGGCAAAACGTAAAAATGTTTTGTTTTTTTTTAATAGTAGGTAGGTATTAAAATAAAATTTAATACATAGCTTTTAGCATAAATTGTGGTGGTAGCCACCGGTGGAAGGATTGCTATTAACCTTAATGATTTATTATTCTTTTATACATATTTTAATCTTTACCATGTTATAACCTAACCAATAGTATCACAATTCACAGGTATCTAGATTATAGAACGTTTCAGGAAGGACGATTTAGCGTGAACTTTTTTTTGGTGAAATTACATTTCAGTGTGCCACAATTTTGATGACAAATCGGTAAAAATATATGACGCTAATTTAGGGGATATATAAAAAATATAGGTTTATATATATTATATATTTATAAAAACTATCAAAAACGTCCAAACATATCACAATGTCAAAGTTGAAATAAATAAAAATGTACAATAAATATTTGGAACCAACGTGTTAATGGAAAGAGGAATAACTAATTTTAAATCGAGGAGAGCTAAATTATTGCGTTTAACGAAACTTACATTCAATAAACAATATGTAAATTTGACATTTTCCGAGATTTCCATCAGAAATAGCCACATCGACAAATGCATTTGAGCATTTCTATTTGATTTTTTCCGATGATATTTTCATTATAATGTATAACATTAAACCTATTCTACGAAAAAAAATAAACTTAGCCATCTTGTTAGGATAGTTTTTCTATTGTTTATAAAACCTTAAATATTTTACTTATTTTTAATAACGGTTTTTTTTTATAAATATATTTAAACTGACACATTATAGTACATGTTAAATTGAAGGTATTCAAAATTTGAATTGCAAATTTTATATAAAAAATACTGAAAAATTAATACAATTTTGACATTTTAATAATTGGATATTTTGTTTAAAAATAATATCACGTCAATACCATACTTATTTAAATAATTCATAAAAATGTCAAGTGTTCTGAATTTTTTATACCCGAATCACAACGAAATAATCAAAATAAATTTGGTTAAAACTAATGGCTTTGCTGTAAATTACATTCAGGTTTGTCTCTCTTTTTTACATTTTTATTTCACAATTTTCATAAAATCTACTGAGAAAACCCAAAAACTGCATTATTATTTCAAGGACCCAAATTAATTTTATTCTGATGTATATTATACTGTGAAAAAATTTAAAACAATATATAATATTTATTTAGGTAGGCACCTATAAATGGAATTATTAAATTTACCATTATGATTATTCATTAAAACACATATTTTTATGTACATATATTTTTTCACTGCTACCTAGTACACCTAGTTATTATTTGTTAATATACTATTCTAAAACTCTAGTTTAATAAAAGTAACAGAATAAATTTTTATACATGGTCCAAAGTGTGTTTGAGAATAAAGGGCAACGAGACAGTTGAGTACTAGACAAGAGTGTATTTTTATGACGATGTACAATTGAATAGTTTCTTGAGGATCATTGAAACATGTGCAATCCTTAATGACAATCTCAAAAATTATGTTTTATCAACTAAATTTTTAAATTTACTTTATATTTTTGTACATAATTAATTAGTGTTTTAGCACAATATACTATTATATGTGTGTTTAGATTTAATTTATTATTTGTATTAATAGTGCACTTGCACTAATATTTTTAGCATTACATCAGCATTTTTAGTCTTTGATATAATATCTACACTTAAGTTTTCTCAAAAACCGATGATAGTATTAATGTAATATAATTTTAATATATTCTACTTTAATAGATTTTTTTTTAATCTTATTAATTTTGATAATCACATGTTAACTAAAATAAACATGATTTCAAAAGTTATAACTTAAAATACGTATACGATCATTTTTCATATTAGTTAACATTTGAGCGTATATTATTCAACTTGAGTAAATAATACTATATTAATAAATTGGTTTATTAATGAAAGAAATATTTCCAGAAATTACATTTACAGTGTTATTTACTGGTCTTTTAAAAAACTATTTTATGTATTATATGTACTTACTATTTAAACCTGAGTCTATATAATTGTATAATATTAGTTAAGTAAATTTGAATGAAAGTTCAAAGTATGGAAACTATAAAATAATAATAACTTTGATTATAATTTAAGATATTAGTATTCAAATTTGAAATACAACGTTGGCTTTATTTAGAAAACAATTTTTGTACTTTTATCCTGATATATTTCAAAAACTTTTAGGTTTTAAGTACTTATTTTACTGTTTGAAATGCAAAATACTTTTTTGATATTACACTTTTTTACGTTTATGATTTTACAAAAATAATAATACAATTTTTTTTGTTATCAACTTTGTAAAATTGTCCAGTCTCAAATTAATTGTTCACACATTATTTATGTGAATTTGGTGTACTTAGTGAAATTGTATAACCAACAATACCACTAATCAACAATCAGTACCAAAAAAATGGAAGAAAACTTGTTTAGTTGCTAAATAATAATTAATATCATAAATCATAATAGAAAAGGTATTTTTTCGTATTTTAATAAACATCATACTCGAAAAAAATTATATTATATTATACATGGCGTATTATGTGAATACATTTAGGAATAAAATACTTGAATGTACGTATTCCAAATTCAATTGATGGTGTTTGAAATACTTATCATAAGTGTTTTTAACAAGTTTGCGCAGTGAAACATATTTAATTAAAGTAAAATAAACAAAAATATCGCTCTCGATTCAGATACGTAAGTCAATCTAATAAACAGAATATGAAGATACGATGTATTAAATTATATCTAAAACGCGCATCTCTTATACACGCGACGTATATAATAATGTGTTCTGCTAGTCCGCTGCAGTGATAAACAATATCAATCTTTATCATATTGTACGTCCAATATCGTAATACTAGTGCACGACGTATACGTAATATTATCACAGAGGTTAATACTTACAGATTAAAAATCAGCTCAATCGCACGGAACCGACAAGTGTGAATATAAGGGAACGCGTACGACGACTATTATCGTATACGTATAAATTGTACGTCGGGCGAAAAGATTTTCACGGGAAAATTCTTCACTCGATGGAAAACGATGATATTTTGGTACGACCAGCACGACGATACAGACTATACGTAGGTCCTATACCTGTTATACCGCGGCGACCGATCCGCGCTAAGAGTGATTTTTCAAAATGCTATTTTTCCGTCGTATCAACACACCGACTACGCCGAAACGGATCGGATTGAATTGGCGCTCTTGGCGGTTTTCTCGCGATATACCGAACTATATCGCACCATACGTCTCGCGACGGTCGCTTACGATATTATTATATAATCCATGTGCATTTCACATACACATATACACACGACTGTGTTCGTGACTCTTGGGCTGCGCACCACGACGATGACACGCGCCACCTCGGTGATCGACTGGAGTAGTGCCGAGCCCCTGGCGAAATGGTCCCTCCGGTGCCGGTGCGCACGCCCAGGGCCACCGCCGAGCGACGTATCCGTCCGATGTCCCGCCGAAGCGTTTTCGCGCGGGAAACTCTGCTTCGCTTTTCTCGCGGCGCCTTACCCTATTGCTTGCGTCCACACCGGACGATTCGCCGGTACGATTTACCTATGTATACGCGGCGACGATGTAAGTATAATATACGTATAGGCCAACAGATATGATTATATTATGATATTGTGCAGACCCCGACGACTTGGCGTGGACCGCCCCCGCAGGCCGTCACGTCACTCCCGCGAGCACGATGGACATTCAAATTGTCTGTTAGACGTGTTTTTTTTTTTTTCAAAAGTCAATAAAAGATAGTGTATAGGCGGGTAAATTATATCAGGTACCTAATTTATATTTTTAATAAGCAAATGAAATATTAACATAATATTGAGTTGGTACGCAAAAAATAAAACTGACAAAAGTACAAAATAACATATCCGCAAAACCAATAACATTGCACCAAGGCATGTCCGTAAATCATAATCCGTTTATATTAAACAATAAATAATAATTATAACCACGGTTATCTTATTAGTTCGTCCAGCAAGATACTGCACTAGCGCGACTGCGCGAGCCTCCGAGATTAAATAAATAGTACGATTATACGAAAATAGTATGCGATGCATACTGTATATAATATTAATGTGAAGACAAATAAATATTTAAAACAAACAATAACAATGATAAATAGCACTATCTAAAATTCAAACCATTCAAAATAAATGGCTGTCACTATTCAGTCACATCTTAAAATAATAAAATTTGTTCATTTTATAATACAAAGTTATGAAAAGTTAGAAAATGTAGGATTTCAACCTGATACAACCTTGGTTCTTGAGGCCCCGATGAAATGCACCCCCAACACCCCCGCTTAATCCGGCACTGATCGCTAAGACCCTTTCCACTTTCAGTCACGACAATTTCAATCGCCGTCACTATAGATTATATGTGATATATAAGTTTGTATGTATGTTATACAGATCTCGTATAGAAAATATAGCTTCTGTTGACAACATATCATAAAGTTAGTGGCCGGGTCGATTACAATCAACGTTCCACTCACTCCGAATTGCCAGCAAGTGATGTCTCTCATCAACCTTGTACGATAGTTTTTTTTTTTAAAGAAGACATGTATTTGTTAAGCGCACTATTACATTGTTTAAGGTCCAGACGATGAAAATAGACTATTTCTTCGGAGATTATAGTAAATCGCTTAGAACCTTTCCACTTTCAGTCACGACAATTTAAATCACTGTAACACATTGTAAGTATGTTTATTAGATAATATATAGATCTCGAATAGACGATGGCCTAGGTCGAAAACATATTATCATAGTACCTAAAATACATCGAGTTACCGGGACGGTTACAATCGACGTTCAACCCACTCCAAATTGCAAGCAAGTATCGTGCATCGCAACCTTTGATAATTTATTTTAAAAAGACATGTATCTATTTGATAAACGCACTATTAAACTGTTATTACGCTGCAAACGATGAGCAAACGGAGAGCACGTACAAAATATAATAATATAGAATCAAACGAACACGTCTTAAACAGTTAAGCATCATGGGTACCCCACGGGTACAACGTCTCTGATGTATAAGTCATCGGGTCATGAATAGACTCGTAAGTCGTAACACGTTTGGAATAATTGGAATTCAAATTATGAGAATTTCGATGTGTTTCGTCTTGTAGGAATATTGATTGAGATTCCCCAAACACAACTGGACTCGAACCGGAGACGATTTTTAATTTCTACGATGGTCACGTCATAATATCGTCATAACAATAATATGACGACGATCTTCATGGTTTAGCAGAATTTATCGAATGCCGGCAGTAACTATTTGTGGTTTGGTAGTTATATTGTGTGCCTTTATAAGCTCTGGCTGCTCATTAAAATCGAACGTAATCCAACAAACGTTAGAAATTAAAGTATATAATCGGTAATGGAAATTTTAATTAAAATATCTAAATGTAAGTATGGACGGATGATCAAAAGCGTCGACGCAAGCGTATATTTATTTATTATTTAATGAGAAAAAAATATACTTCAGTTGTGCATATATTTGCATATTATCGGGATTGACTTAGGATTTCTTATGCATTTTGTGAGAGAATGTTACACCTGGAAAATGTAAGCGTTTTGATTTATAAAACTGTCCGACGATTGGTTTGTGAAGTATAAGCTTTGATAGTTGTTAATCTATATATACACTGTCGTAATAATCGGTGTTTTTAATATGAAAACTGTTTTGAATTTAAAATACACAAACCAACAACAAGAAATTGTAATTATTGTTTGTTAATAACGCGAACTATAATATACATTTCAATTTAAATATTTATAAATTGTATATATTGCCGAATAATATTCGAAAGCCGTACATAAATCCAAAAACCACAACGAAAATGTCGTTTCTGATATTTTTGTTGATAGTTTTGTATGCGAAAACAACACATTTTTTGAAATAAAATTATATAATATATATATTTCAACATAATATATGATTTTCAAGAGTTTTCCAACATAAAATAGTGTATCAGATTTATTGTTATTAAAGTAAATTTCGACAATTTTAGATTCGGAGCGATGAATGTATTGGTTGTGCAATAATGTTTTTTTTGTCTAACGTCACATTTAGAAATGTAAAAACGCTTCAATCTTGTTGAAGGTGTGCATCTGATAAAAAATTGAATTTGTTTAGTGCTTTGAGTGATTAAAAGTAAAAATTAAGCAGTAATTTTCAAGATAGTCGTGAAATAAAATAAAACAAATATTTAGAAAAAACAGAATATTTCCGTAAACTAGTTTTCTAAAAAAAATATTTTTTTTTATGTTATAATTCAAAAATGAATAGCTAAGATACTTGAAATGTTCACTCTTTATTCATAATAGCATGTGGTAAAATTTTCAAAATATTTTGGATATTTTTGTGTTATTTGTAGACGTATACACCTATTCATTTTTTGACCTTGTCATAACGCATAGTCAGAATTTTTTTTGTACAGGCATTGAAAATTCACATTTTTATGGAATTTATTAATATTAGGAAAGTGTGTAATTTATTTTATAGTTAAAATCTCGTAACATTTTTAATTTTAACACCCAAAGATTAAAAGTTTAATAAATAATTTCTCGTAATTTTTTTATTACTAGAATTGAAAAAAAAATAATAATAAATAGGCATACACTTTTTATGAGCATTGAAGCATTTTGACGTATACCTAGTTAATATTTATCATCACACGATCTTTGCTATTATTTAGTCATTATTCAAAAAGTATTAGAAAATAATAGAAACATAAAACATCTCACCATCATTATTAAATTATGATTGCCTAAACACGATTTACTTTTAAAAATATTTAGGCTTTTAATTTTATATCACATCGTTCTACGGTAGGTGGTACTGCCCATTTGCCTACAAGTATATAACAAATTTTGTTTATTTTAATTTTAAATTATACGATATAATATTATAAAAATAAATTTTATTATATTATACATATGCGGTGTATCTGGCAAAACAATTGGCTCAGCGTATCGTAAAACTAAAATTAAAATAATTGTTCAATAGTCATATAAATAAAATTATTTAAGGTATCCTCAGAAATAGAGCTTTACACACCGTCTCCTCGCAGAATCCTTTTTCGTATGCAATGATTTAGCATCGAATTCAAATTTAACGAAATTTCTATAACTACAGTGACTTACTCAATGACGAAATACACTCGAGTCCTACAGCGAAGCGCCTTCCCAAGTTTTTTGAATGTGTGCTTTTCAAGTTGGTAAACAACTAAAGCCGCAAATCGATCCATTCACCATACATTTTACATAATCTGAAGAATAAAAGCTATTTTAAATTGCTAATTACGATATTGAATCATTTTTAAAACGGAAAATTAATTGAGAAAAACAAAAGATAACTATACTACTTTCAATTACTATACGAATGCACATGTATTGCATTGCATAATCTGAAGGGCATTTAGTATGTCTCAGTGATTTAAATGGCAAACTTTAATAATTTTGAAAATTCGAAATTTTGCGCAAATTACTTACATTTGGTTTTACACTTCAATATCAGATAATATAAAATAATTATCAAAATTACTGTGAATTATTTGGCTAAACAGAAACAAATTGGATAATTTTTAGACCTACTTTAATCATCTATAATATGCTACTGAATTAATAAACATACAAATATAGCGTTGTTTTTCGTTCTTTGAAGAACATTGCGTGTTACCATAAATAGTAGTTTTATATTGTTTTAATGTCGATGCGGTACGAACGATAATTTTATCATTCTCGCATGAAAACCTTTTTTATTTACGTCAGTCAAAAATAATTTTGTTCTTCGTGGTGATAAATTAAAACGCTATTTTTTAAGTTCGTCGTTAAATGTGCTGAATTGAAATATGCATTAGCATTAGCAAATCTAATATTATTTTAAAAGAAGTTTGCATAAAAATAGCGTGGTAAAAAATAAAAATATGGATTTCTGACAACTGAATATTTTAAGTAAGTATAACTATTGACCAACATAATATTGATTTGGTTTTTCAAAGATAGTTTACAAAGCTCATGACCTAATTTTAGTGTCAAATATTGATAAAAAAAAAGATTTTTTACTATCGTAAGTTGTAATTAATGTTTTACACTTTGATATGGAGTCAGTTACCTACTTCTACGAATAAATAAATATTTAATAGTAAAATGTTTCAAATTTAATTATTTAAGACTTAGGTTATTTAACAGTCTGTAGGGATAATCTGACATGTAAATAATAAACGAATACCTTATAAAGGAAACTAGATATTTTTTTGTGTAAATAAAAAATAAATTTAAGTAAGGCTGGGAACCTTAGGCATTTGCATATTTGTTTAGAAGTAAAGTGCATATTTAAATTTTGATTTGATCCAAATTCTAAAATTATTCTAAAACAATATAATATAATATAATACTCTACAAATAAATAAATGTTATTGTTCTTTTTTCTATACATTATAAAACTATTAAAAATTTATTACTCAAATATTGTACATACTGATTAAATTCTAATAATATTTTTGATGAAAAATAAAAATAGTAATTTCTGACCATTTAAATTTTTTAATACTTAAAAAATGATGATATAATTTTATAAAAAGTCTTTGCCCTAGTTAAAACTATTAAAATCATTCACGCAAATTATGATTGAATATAAATATTATTTTTGTATACTATAATAGTATGTTATATTTTTTTGACATACAAAATGTATGTTTTAATTTCTGTACTATTATATATATATAATGTATTAGAATATACACAAATATTGAAGAATAAAATGTCATAGGATAATCAGATTTATATTTTACTGTAACATAGGTTGGTCCTCATTTGAAACAAAACAGTTTTCACCACAGGACACTCCTGAAATGGTATACAAAAAATATAAATATTTGAGAAAATGTTCCTTAAGTAAAGATTTCAAAAATCAGGGTTAGAATATATGTGTTATTACGAACAAGTTGAACATCATTTTCCATGTAATTATTAAAGAGTATCTAACCATTTTGAAAATCGATTGTACATTTAAATTTTTCTAGAAACACAAAATATACAAAATAGTATAATTATACCACCGTATTGTATAAAATATTTACCTACCTATTATCGTATTTTGTATTCAAATTTATTAATTTAGGTAGGTACGCCGTTACCGTATAATTGTGAAGTGTATAATTAAATTTTTTTTTTTATTGTCTCAGAACATATTATTATTATAATATGGTAAAAAGTACTTTATGCTTCGACGGTTTAAATTACTTTGAATTTTTGACATTCCTCGGGGGAAATCGCACATGTTTTCAGAGTATTATTTAATATTAAATTAATGTAATATATTTTTGAAAATAATTTTGAATAATGACTTTAACGACAAATGTTGTTTACATTTATAGGTACAGGTCGTTAAAAAATTCGAGTTCCAAGCAAGGTGGTGATTTCACTACGAGAATCGTTGGAGATAAGACACAGATTAGTGTTATAATATTATATAGATTTTAGAATTCCCGATCACGTCGCACATCATACCTAATAATATGATGAAGCGATATTGAAATTATTAAAAAACTTAGTCACTAACGATCGAGATAATTTAACTGAAACCGATTGTTAAAGGAATGTATTATTATAAATAAAAGTTCACTGATATAACATTATTATTTTTGTTATTTTATGGGCGTGATGTGCCATTATGGCATTATGGTGTATATCGCATGGCTGTAGTAGTATCTATTCGCCGTGGTGTGCCGGCGTTATTATTAAATTACACATTGAGGTGTTATATTATTATAGTAAAATGCTAACGCGACCCCATAACCAAACAATAATAATGATAATAATAATTAACGTTGAAAATGATTATCGCCATTGTGTACACGCGGGATATAATCAGCAGCAGCTCATGTCCACGACGAACGCGGGTCATCCACTAAACATCCATCATGATATTACTATAACTATTATTATTATTATTATTATTATTATTATTTATTACTATTAAAACAGTGATCACAATAATAATTCATAAATAAAATATGTTCCGAAAAGACCGGCAGGGACGAATCGGCTGGGGATCGACCCTGTAATAATATAATATACAATATTGGAAACTGGTCCCACTGCACTTCCGCACGTTATAATATTATTGCGTTAGGTATGAAAAAATATTTTAGTTGTCGTGTGCATTTTAATCGCATATAGGTTTCGTCTGGACGGCCGTGGACGGCAGAACATCGGACAGTGAAACTTATTAATGCGAATTTTAGTTGTTGTGCGGTTATATTATTATTTAAAGAAATTGTACGATTAAAAATGTCTGATACACTTAACGCGAGTTCAACCGCGGGATGCAGCCAGAAGTAAACGTATCATGATCCCGCCAATGATCGTCATACATCGTATATTACGCATAATTCGGCTGCAGTATGATTATTTCAAAGGTAAACACTCAATCTCTCGAGTCAAGTGTTAAAGATTTTGTAAATATTTTTTCAAGGCAGGTGCGCAAAATTTGAAGTAATAAAAAAACAACCTTTTTGAAAAAAAGAAGATTATATTTTATCTTTCTAAGAATTTCTGTGCATAAAAATTGAATGTCTCACGAGTAGTAAGTACATATTATTATTTGAAAATATATCAATGAGCAAAGTAGCTATAGTGAGTAGTGGACAATATTTTGGGCGTACCATGTTAACGTTAATAATTTTTGTGAAAATTAGTTTTTACCCTTAGAAGAATCACCATGCATACAAATATGTATATAGGGTGATACACCAAGCATGATCACTCCCTTTTTTATTTGATACTGCAGTTATTCAAAATCTGAAATTTGATTTTTTAAATATACTATTTAAAGACCATATTTTTAAATTATTGAGATTTTTTGTACTACTTACTTAAGGAGTTTCCTGTGGAGGTATAAACTTCTGTTTTTAAAATGAAAACACCCCTATTCAACTATAAATTACACAGTAGATAATTTTATTGAAATTGTTGATGTACCTAATTCAAAATTCAAAGAGTAGTTTCTTAGTTATTTAAATCTGTGTTCTAAGAATAATGGGTCCATGGTAATGGGTTTATAAGATATGGGTGCTATGGTAATTTTAAAATATTGTAGTCATTAATATTAATAATTTGTAAAAATGGGCTAAGTATAATAAATACTAGATTCAATTTATGTTTATTTCATATTTATGCAAAACCATTTTTAAGGATTATTATCCTAACTACAAACATTTTAATAACTAAGAAACTACTCTTTGAATTTTGAATTAGGTACATCAACATTTTTAAGAAAATTATCCATTAAATAATTTACAGTAAAACAGGGGGTTCCCATTTGAAAAACAGAAGTTTGTATCGCCACAGGTCCACAAGTAGTACAAAAAAATTCATTAATTTTAAAATATTATGGTCTTAGAGTATACTTAAAAATTCTAAAAATCAGTATTCAAATAAATTCATTATTAAAGTAAAAAAAGAGAGAGAATATGTTTGTTGAATCACCCATATATCATCATTATCATCATAATAACAATATGTCCTCACAACTCTCCAAGTTTGTCGGTTCAGGATTCTTCCCTCCCCTAGGCAACCACTTTCAATTTCTCTAGGTCTTACCTTATATTAATGTATTACATTGTATATTTTGTATTATGTATTGAATATTCTATATATATATATTTTTTTTTTTACAGGTCTTAGTTACCTTAAAACCCCAAGATCAAGTGTTGAGCGAGTGTTGTAGTGACGGCCTCACATGTCCGTGTGAGTTGTTAGTAGGTATAGCTATGCATAATATTATGACATATTATATTATGTTAGTGCAATAACACTCCCAAATATCAAATCCAATATTATACTATCTATGAATTATTTCACGGCATTAATAATAGCTTCGTGGCATATGATCGATACGATATCACAACAACAAATAACATTCGCCATCACAATACACCGAACGACGTTATAATAATAATTAATTTTACTTTAGACTCAACCTTTATTTCAAATGTTATTGTTTGATACAAAATTAAGTCAAACCAAACGCGTATTCTTGTTAAAAATTACATAAAAAAACTAAAAAGAGTCAAATGTGTCAGATAAATATCAATACTTTTACTTTAGAATAATAAAAATATACGATTTTCCTTTTTTCAGTTTTAAATAATATACATACTATACCCAATGAAGTATATACATTTTTGTAATTTCAATAAATTTTCGAAATATATCAGGAACGCTAAAAGAATAATATAACATGATATTGCATCTATGAATGTTAGGTTCATCAAATACATTTTTATTGATTTATTATTATTATTTTTTGAAAAAAAAATGTTTTTATTTTTCTTCGTAATGATACTTTAACTGAATGGTACTCATGTTCACTGGTATTATAATATATATGGACTGATGTATTCCGCTATAGACTTATAGAATTTAATAAATAATACATATTATATTATATGTATATACAAAATGCTATGCATATTTTAAACTAATTAGGCACCTAGGTACAATGTAAACACAAAACACACTAAAAATATGTGTTGCGTTATGCAAATATAACTTCTACTACATAGAAGATATATACATTTGTTGTAAAGTTCAATTAACGTTCACCTTTATTCGAAAAACATATAATTATTACAACTTACTGAAAAATTGAGTAGACAGTAATAATGTTGAACGATTGACACAATTTTTTTGTTCTTACTTATTTATTACGACCGTTTTGGTTTTTTGTACCTAACTCTTTTGAATTCTCAGCTATTACTATGATGGATATTCGATGATGACAAACCATTAGCGATAATTGTACTTTTTTCATTGTAATTTATTTTTATTCCAAATTATATAGTACTAGGTATATTATTCTATAATGCATCAATGTATAGAATGTAGATTTTAACGCTTGAATAGTGAATTGCAATATTGCATTCGAATCGATAAGTAGGTACCCGATTATAGCTTAACTCTACACGATATATAATACATTTTCAATAAGAAATATTTAAAGTTTTTAAATAATATTATATGTATAATTGATTATACCCATCTTGCGGATTACAAGTATTTGCTTTCATCGCGAGATCCGTTACACCAGTGTTGTAGTTCACTGGAATTCTGATAAAATAAAATAACATAAATTATTCGTCATCCATAAAAAATAAATCATGGTTTGCATAGCTGTACTTATTATGATGATAATAAAAAAAACAAATAGCTAAGAGCTTTTGGATTCAGCAAAACAATACATCACGGCCGTTTTGTGAGCGGGTTCATTACGAGCATTATATTATAATAGACGGCTTGGAATAATAATAATCATAATATATTATATTGATTGGCATGGCATTTTTTTGTGACCGTGCCATTGATGCTAATTATTTTAATCCTCCCGCAAATGATTGTGTGTGCCTATGTGCTTTAAATTTTGCTTAGTGGAAACTCAAAATTCGACTCATAAAATATAAACGATATATTATACCTACGTCAGTCATTGACAATGGCCTTTGAACCCATAATAATCGGGTGTCTCCGATTTTCCAAACCACACGAATTCAGACATTTCGGGCGAGGAACAAATCGTTTTTAAAAAAAACTGTAACGAGATAAAATAAATAAATAAAATAGTCACAGAGGGTCGTGAAACGCACTCCGTACAATGTTATATAATATTAACTGTTGTTTTATAATATAATATAAATAGGTCACTCGCGCACGACGTTATGACACACAATCATCATAATTATCATTTGAACAGTTAGTCGATTGATGCAATGCGTAGGTGTATTATATATATTTACATAATATTATCATGATATAGTGTGCATCTCGAATGTTGATGTTTATTTCTGAGAGTTAACAGCCACTGTATCAACCGCGCCGCTGCGAAGTAGTAATACTATACGCTGCTTGATATTATTATTATTATATGCAATAAAGACGGAAAGGAAAAAACCAAGTACGCCAAAACCTTGCACACGTATCATACCTATATAGGTATATTATATTATTGATTTTAAAACGACGTTTGTCTCTACTACGCCCTATCATTATACTATATTATGTGTTGGTATAACATTTTTTTTATATTCCAATAAGTCATATATAAAATATGTACTGTCAATCGATTGGAAATTTAATAGTAGGTAGGCGAACCAGATACCCGCGCGCTTATATATATATATAGGTAATATTAATATATATTCACCGGATCCGTTCAAATTTTAGAATTTCTATTACTTTCCGGTGAGACGCGACTATATACGGCACGACGGTATATAACTCGTATTTACATATTTTTTATGTAAAATGTTTTCACGGGTCATATTATTTGGTTTAGTCTAGAAATCCTAAAGAGATGATAGTAATAGTAATAATAATAATAATAATAATAATATTAGGCCCCTGTAGTTGGTATATTATATTATTCGTTGCGAAGTAGTCTCTAGAGTTTTATCAATTTTTTCCTCGTACGGACCGAAAGTAATGGCTAGTTAAATAAGTAAACAGCACATTTTTCTTTTACTCTGCTGTATTTTCTGAGCGTAACAACATTCCAACTTCAACAATACGTCTAAAGACTAATATTGATAATCGTCGTACTACACTAAAAAAAAAATAAAAATTGAATACAAAATACAGCTGCGTTAAAATCCCGTCCGAGTATAATAATGCGTCTTATTTTTTAAACTCGTTTTGGAAACATTTTTACGTACGTTTACGAAATGTCATGTCTTAATCGAAGCATCGCAAACCTCCTCTGGTCTCGCAATATCGACCAAACGTGTGCATCGTGTTGGTCAGCGAGTAGGTGCCTATACGTTACAAGTGAACTTGAAACACGTACTAGGTATATATGGTTGCCATTTAGCCGACTGACGAACATAAATTAAAAACAAAGCCACATAATAGCTCATATACTTTCGCTGTAATACAATCTAAAAAACAGCTTAAACGTAAATGTTATATCCCGCACAGTGTTGTAATATCTCTATATATATTTATAAAATGTACACTTTGTATATATATATATTTAGGTATCCTTTTAATCTTCCAGAGTCTTTCTATTATTATTCCTTCCAAACGAGAATCCACCGTAAATTCAAACAGACAGCTCCCCCGAGATGATCCACCGGTAGACTCTGCGTGTACGTTACCATGGTTACATATTACATTGAAACTGTAGTTTATATAATATAAATGTATTGTGATCGTGGTTGAATAATTTTGCTTGGAGCGTTGTCAATTAAATTATGCGCGCCCACTTGAGGTATATACCAAAGTATGATAATTATGTGTATAGGTACCAGGCTATTAGTGAAACAAAATTAAAAATTACGAATAAAGCGACAAATTTCGTTTTGAACGTGGTCTATTATAATCCACTTGCGATCGATCAGACGTGGCGTCGAAGTCGTTATCCCGTAATATTACAGACACTCGCGTTCTTGGAATTTTTGTTCGTAAAATTGTCAAAGACATTATGCTTGGCACCTACGAGCATTGGATTAAGTTATATTTGTTTCGAAGTAATAATTTTACATTTTATATTTAGTAGATGCCTACGTTAAAATTCAATTTATTATATAATTTGCCAATAGATAAAAATAGTGAAATATAAAATTGAATGTGTGGATCGGGTTATTACGTTTGAAACTCTGAACCCATTCAATTATCTTTGGATTCAAACAAAGATTTTTAGTAGAAACCATTTTACCGAAAAATTGAAAAATAGTTTGCTCCAAACGTTTTGGTTAGGTAAGGATTGATTTTAAAATTGCTTTTCATGAATTTCTCGAAAACTACCGAGAAATTCAAAAAATAAGTTGTTTAAAACAAAATCTAAGTTCAATTGACAATCTTTGTATATATAGGTGACGCTTGAAACTTTTTGAACTTTATTTCTGTCCTAAAAAAGTGTTAAACGAAAAAAGGCACATACAATTGCAAAATCAATAGCTTCACGTATAGGTAACATTCAGAAACTAACAAGAATATGTTTAGGTTTGTCTTTATAAGAACGTGTCATCGCAGAGACTTGCAAGCAGACGTTGACTGATTTTTGGATATTAAATTAAAGTTAAAATATTAAAATATTGTTGATGGTCGGTTTCGTAAATATAAAAATTTAAACACAGAATAAAATTGAATAATATTTTGCACGAGTGGAATTATATATGGAAATTTCGTGATTTCTCCGAGAGTTGGTATATCCCTATTAGTCAATATTATTGAATGTATTATTTGTTATTATTATTATTTTTGACACGATGGTGAACGGATGGATTTTATACGGATTTTTATATCATATTATTTATATTGGAACACATATAATTTGACAGTATTGTGTCGTTTCCATTTCCGTTGAATCGTCTTTATCCGCGAAATGTGACGTTCACTTCGCATACGACGAACTTTGATCGTTTCGCGTGTATAGGTACGCTTTTTTAGTCACCTAAATTGGACAGAACATAATATCCTGTTCATTGAGTACCTATAATAGCGGAAACGTCTTTTTTACACCGTGAAATTATTATAGAAAAATAAATCTACACACTGTTTCGGAGAAGAGTGCTAAATAAGGACGTCACGTAGGTAATTTGTTTTCCCCTGTAATAATATGTTGGACGTACCATATCATTATAATCATGCAATATATAATTTAGCGCCATACGATGATCAAGTAGGTAAGTAAGTAAACGATAAATTATTTTCGCTTTGATAAGCGATATAATATAGTATGCACTGTGTGACGATAATAACAATAATAGAGACGTTTGCGAGCATTGGACGCATTCAGTGTCTATTAATGCGGAACAGAAAATATTGTTCGATGGTCTGGATCCTACGATGTGCACCTACAATGTTTAAGCGCGTGAGTCCGCGAGTAAAGATGTTGTTGTGTTATTATGCTTCGACAAGACGTAAACTATTATTTTCCGTGTACTTGTTATTAGACCATATCGCCACAAGTATATTATAGCTATAAAATTATGAATATTATTATGGTATTATCATTGTTTGATGAAAATCTAATGCCATCATCGTTTTATACGAACGTCTTGCCGGAAAATGGTTTGTGCGCGATAAAACGTAATTTTATGTAAGGCAAAAAGTTGAATTTTAATCTGATAAAAGGGCTGCACATTAAACATTTAGAGCACGCATATCGTACCGAAAAACGATGTAATAATACGAAAATTATAAAACAAAAACCGTTTTATCGTGATACCGTGTCTACCTCCACACATCTGGCACGACAATAATCGACTTTCGTCAATCCAGATGATAAGTCTTAATAACCGTCAAATACTCCTTAAAATTTTACTTGGGGTTTTAAGTTGGTCAAATTTTTATCTTCCCAATAACGTGACTAAGAATTAATTGAATTACAGTCAATCATTTGGTTTCGGAGAATTATTGTAAATACTTCGCGTAAGTAAGTTAAAAATTATAATAATAAAACAATTAATTATTGAAAACTAAATTCTTGATCACTGTAACACGTAGGAAATAATATTATTGTTCGTACATTTATATATCGATATCGATATGTCAACTTTAAAAACCGAAATATTCCCAAAATACATAATTTATATTGCACCAGATAGAGACATTAATAAAATTAATCACTCGTTCGTTGGTAATCTGTAAAATATTGAATATACTATACAAAGTGTCCGGAGGAGAAGTGACATATCGGCGTCATACGATAGTATACCATAATTTATGTAAAAAAAATAACTTCAATGGTGGTGGGGGGAGTTAACTCTTTTATTTTTTATCACTTTTAAAAATTCTAATTTTTGACTATTCATTTAATAATTTTAATAAAAATAAATTGTACGTTTTTAGTTTAATTGTGTATGTTAGGAAATAAACTCGCAGTGTTACAGGTGCGGTTCTAGGACTAAATTTTCGTATGGGCAACAGTACATTTATAAATTTATAATTAGGTCTTAACTGCGAATAAAATCTCCCCTCCACACCACAACATTTTCTTAGTAAAATATTTATGCAAATAGCCTCCACTAATACTTTGTTAATTTGTAATATTATAGCAGTACCTAGCCAAATGGCAAATATTCAACAGTAGTAAATAATAATGTATATTACTTAATATTCGGTTAAGATCAATTAAAGCGTTATCTTTCAAAGTATATTATTTTAATTACAGAATTTATGTGCTCATCTAAATTCAAGATGGTATAAAAATACAATATTATAATGTATTAAAGTGTACGATGTGTGATCAGTCTTTAAAGAAAGAAAAAAAATCTTTCTCGAAATAAAACCCTACGTAGGTACTTAATAGCTCTGCTATTGTTTATGTGTTTACCTGCTTACTTCAAAAGTTTTTAAGTCATTAATATAAAAACGAAGAAACTAGACCAACTTAAGTTTACCAACTTCACTAAAAGCCTTAAATTATCTAATAGACCATCCGGTATTCTATTAAAAACTTTAACTTGTGTAACGATAAAAGTATATCAAGGAAAGTTGAGTGTTAAGATAAATTTGAGATGATTTGAAATATTATTTTTGATTAAGTGACTCGGGTGGGTAATTTTATTACAACTGAAATACAACCAAATATTATAATAGTAATAATACTAATATTGTATAATGTTTATTGAAATAGTTAAATAATAGTTACGTTTTATTTGCGAAAGCTACTCGTCGTACTAAAGTTATAACTTAGGGATTATAGTATTATACTCAGTTTTAATCTCGAAGTTTATTAGTTACTGTTAGATTTCGTGGCTTAAAATCATGGACCCAATGAAATAGTTTTTTTTACGATTTGTGTCAAATGAACCAGAAAGACTTTAACCAGATCCTCAGTCGATAGTTCTATCAAGTTAATATTATGACATAATGTATTTGTCGTCAATGAGAAATAGACACGATTTTATATTTGTTTTTTAATAAAATAGTTTGCTTTAGTTTTAAATTTTAATTCTGCGATATTCATTATAATATGCACAATATTATTATAATAGTTAAATTATAAACACCTCGACACAACACAGTACATTTCAAACATCAAATGGTTTTTTTTTTCAGACATCGCTGTGACATTTTTGGAATCCACTTTTAGATTATCAATACATCGAAAGGAAATCCAGAAAATGAAGTCCTTGATTTCTAAAAAGCAAAATTACAAATGCTTTACTAAGCACCCGTAACACGATCTGGCGAAGCAACGATATTATTATATTGTAAGAGAATATTCGTTTAGTAGATGGCGTTATACGAAACGTCGGACCAACAATAAATAATAATTGTTATTTTAAAGAATATTTATGCATCTTACCGCCTTGCCGTGGATGGTATACATATTATTTGCAACTGTATCGATTGGAAGGCTTCTGCAGCAGTGCCATGTCAGTGATTAAATTAAACAAAAAAGTAAAAATAGCTGACAGCTAAAAAAACACACATATATAGCAGCTAGTACATTTAAAACATCAAACTGCAATTTTAAATTACATTGACACTGAAAAAAAAAACCGTTCTTTTGATGTGGACGTAAACATAAATAGACACTTAGGTAATTTCCAATCGACATTTTTTTCATCATTATTCAAATTAATTATTTATAATTATTTATGCTAATATTTGAGTTTGAGTAGTCTTTGAAAAAAACGGATAATTGATTTTGAAATGTGTTTTATTAGTATGTTGGGCTCGTCATATCTTTATATCGAAAGCAATTTTTTTTTTTTATCTACTTTAATGTGAAAAGTATAATCGATTGAATCTGCATCAAGTTTGATGCACGTAAAATGAACTAAACAAACATTTACTCATTCCCTATCACGGACAAAATTAATTACAAATATTTGTTTAGTACGTTTCGCTACATCTGGCTGCACAAGAATAGGACGACGAAGGAGTTTATATTATACCGGGAGTGGGTGCACGTGGTTACTCTTCATTAACTGAGGTTGACGAAATAAAATTGGCATGATCGGGTGCCAGCATGTATGTGCATTAATGATAGACGAGGGGTAGAAAACCCCCACGACCCTGTTAAAGATGCCGAGCAAATGTCTGTTACAATATGTGTTGTTGAGTCGGTAACAACAGTAATTATTAACCAGAACCAAACACCGCTTATATTAATGTTATGTTCTACCGGTGGGTATTATTCACGTGAGAACTAATGCGACGAATAAACACAGCGGAAGCAATATTCCTCTCTCAAACCCGGCCACTCAACTGGACCATAAATTCCATAACATAAGCCCGGAAGGAGTTGAACTGTTCTTTACTAATTATTAAGATCTGTTGAGGTTTTCTATTGTGGTAAAACTATGCATGTGTTACCATGTTAATCGTGTTTTTTTAATTTTTTTTTTTCATCTTATCTGCAAATTTAATTAGAAATTGCACATAAAGAGGTATCTGCATATGATAATATCGACTACCTATATGTAAAAACGGCCCAGCCCGTGAAAAATAATAAATAAAATAAACACAGTTTTGAGTACCACGTCGTCACCAAAAATGGAAAAATGTTCAATAACGATTTGGAATTTTTATGCTGAAGAATATGTGTAATTTTACCTTACAAAGACCAATTATTCGATATACCTATGGATTGCATAATGGATTTTCAGCTATTTAAAATTATATTCACCCAAATAATTGAAAATTTATAACTGCCATAAAAAAAGCAGAAAATCTAAATAGTCTAAAAATGATTCAATACTGTACTGGAACATTCAATACTGTACTGGAACAGAAACCCCTAGACAATGGGAAAAATATACTTATTTTTCTATAATTTGCATATTATTATTATTATATTTTATATTAATTTGCAATAATATAAACCATTATTGCACGATTTTCTATATTTTGTGTATTTATGTAGTTGCTCAATTTAAATGACTTATATTATGAATAGGTACATTGTATTGCTTTTTTTATTGTTCCGGTTCAGTTCTGGTTTTTTGATAGTAAAAATTAAAGGTATCGGTTCAAAATAATTTTGTTACCGGTTCCAGCTAATTTAGGTACTGAAAAGTATAATAATTTTAAATACCTATTCAGAATGCTGGTTTAATTAATAGCATGAAAAATATTGGAAAACTCTTACGACATACATAGTTTATACACAAAACACTAAACAGTAATACTATTAAATTACGATAGATAATATTATTTTGCTTTTGAACCTAAAAGAACAAATTTAATTTAAAAATTCATGTTTGGTTCTGGTACCTAAGTTCCGGTTTCGGTTCCAGAACCGGTTCCAGTCCCTTCAGTTCAAGCAGACTACAACTTCCACAAGTCTGAGTGCCAATTATATATTTTATGACAAGACGTTACACATTAGCTATATTATGCAACACGTGGGATAACAAAATACATAATATACGATTTAAAATAATAGTTATTGTACAGTACAAATTTTATTCAACTTCAATATTATAAACCGACGTAATCACAATTATAAACAGAGTTTTCACTCGACAAAATGACACGGCATTAGTAATAAAACATTATCCAGGACCAATTCATTTTTTTTTTTTTATATATATATAACGACAAAATATAATATAATGAACAAAATCACTTTCAGCATTACGTTACAATAATATTATAAAGTGGATACTAAAACAATAATAACATTATGACGACGTATTATCTAGTTCAAATCATTTAAAATGCAATGCTTAATAACTATAGCGACACACTAGGTATACACAACTACGCTTAAGTTATAATCATCAAGGAGCTGGCGAGTTAAGAGCTTGCCAAAAGTTATTGTCATTTGACTACAAAATAATGCGACGTATTAATTAGGAGATGATACCGACATGATGTACATAGAGGCACCTATCGATGTTAGACTAATAAACAAAATTTTTTTAGTTTGAAATTAAATCGCTAAGATCAGTCTAGAATGAACCGTGTCCAAAAACATATATCACTTTGATTCGAACATACAATGTATTATCAATAAAGGTACTATTACACTTCCACCTATCCAAAGACCATTTAGAATTTGTTGCACACACTCTGTATGCAATTATTTCCATAATAATTTTCATTCCTGCGTTTGTAAAAGTTAATCTTGGGATATTTGTCTTAACTTCATTTACTTCTAAAATTATTAAATTTAAATGTTATTATATTAGCGATAAGAAAAATATTGCTATAAAAATTATCTATACAAAAAATAAATAATTCGCTAAATAAAATTGCACATAGGTACTTGTATAAGTTTTATGTAAGCAATGATAACAAAATAAATAATTTAAATTACACATAAGGAACGAATTTCAAAATGAGTTTTCAATGTCCTTTTCAGCAAAAAGGTCATCATTATCTTAATAGTTATTGATATAATGATATAATATTATGTTATTATTCAAATACAATGAAGATATTTCGATTTTTTTCTACATTTCTTGACAATAAAAAAAATTGAATAGGTATACGTTAATTAAATCACTTATATGTATTATTATGGTGGTAGTGACATACTTAGGTTATTAGATATTATGAATAATTTAATTTATAATTGTTGTCGTTGTATGTGGATATCATATCACTATAATAATAAATTAGTTACGAATATTAATTTTAAAAGTACATATTATAATTAATAAAAGTGTTGTGATTATTGTATGTTTTGCTTATTATATATTTGCATATCGCTATACATTGTTGTTTTTTATGTAATGCGTGCGACGACATATAATGTTATAGTAAATTACACTTCTATCGTGGGTTTTCTTTTTATTGATAAATTCACTTAGGTAATAATATTAAAATAAATTTTGTTTTTTCCATCATTGGATTTTGATTTTCGTTCACATAAAATTAAGTTTTTGATTAATGACCAATCGGCAATAATTGACTGAACTATTGACATGAAATACATAAAGAAGTAATGACGTTGTTAAAACCATATAGATTTTTACAATAATTTTCGCAAAGTACCCACCAAGTGTACAAATCAATTTCGGTTATGAAATATTGAAATAACTTAGGTACACAATTTCAAAAATATTTTATTTTTCTGTTTCAACTTCAGTACCTACACGTCCTACTATTGAATTTTTCGTCGAATAATAGGTTTATCGAACTCGTTAGTTGTATTTTTTCTCGATCAATGAGTTTAAATTGACAATATATTTTAATAGCACACGGCAATACATAATGTTCGAGAGTTAAGCTGTGGCAGAAAAAAAAAAGATTATCATGATAATAAATAATGAACGAAAACCGTAAAATGCGTAATGAAAAACATCATAATATCATGTGATCTACTAAATAGCATTTACATATTATTATAGTTTTATGTAAAATATTACAAAATGCGTACATGTGACGTTGGCGGTGGTTTTTATACAATTCATACAATACGTTTATGTGTCACGTATTAGTAGTGTTATTATCATTATTAAGTAGTTCAAAAAAAAGAAAAGCTTATTGTACATAATATAATAATATTATTGTAGTTATGAAAAATTGTATCGAATTCAACTATAACCGTAAGCAAAAATAATTTTCACAAATAACAGTATACCTATAGGTAATAAATTAGTTAGATCACAGATTCAGCCAATGACACATAATAGTACTATAATAATAATATTATGTAATTAAATTATTTTATACAGTTTGACGATATTAATATATAAAATAATATCGTTTCATGTAATAGGATAAAATTGAAACCAAGCAAATTCGTTGAAATAATAATAATATATAATTTAAATATAATAATATGACGTCAACGCAGGTCTATAATATTATCATAGTAGATACCTAATAGATATCAGATATCGATTAAGTATAAAAATTTTAATTTAAGGGGCAAACATGTAATTTAATTTAGACAACTACTCACTACTGTATTCGTATATAAATAAAAAAATAATTTTATACAATAAAAAAATCCAATAACGTCAACTGTTTTCCTTTAATGTATGACGTCATATCTGCTTAAAGTATATAATTATACTATTTTTGATTACAAAAAACGATCGCCGCAAACATCCGTGTAACGCCGACGACCCCCAAACGTATAATGTGTCACTTTACAATTTAATCAAATAAAAGAATATAATAGTAAACAAATAAATAAAAATAAAATGAACACATCTTCAACAATAATGATAATAAAAAAAAATAATAATAAAAAAATAATAATAATAATAATAATACAATATAATATGAATATAAAATATTATTACGAGCGGTCGTTTTACACGGACGCCTCGTCGATGACAGTGATCATCCTGCTGTTGTGTCCGGCGACCAGCCGCCACTTGCCGCCCCTGGGCGTCTCCTCTTCCGCCTGTTTGGCCAGTGACCACCTGCGGCCCTTCCGGTCCATGATGACCGGCATCTCGGCGATCAGGTTGTTCTCGAACTCGCTCAGCATCAGGTAGTTCTCCACCTTGTTGCACGACGTGATGCAGTCGCCGATGTAGTCGAGGTCGTCGAGCAGGTTGTCGGGCAGATCCATGTCGGCGATGCCCTCCTCGGAGATGCAAGTCAGCTCGGGCTTGTCGTTGGGTCCACCGCCCCCGCCGGCGCTGCCACCACTGCCGCCACTCCCACCCCCGCCCATCATCAAACCCAAACCACCGGCGCTGCCGACGAGCCCGACGCCCTGCATGTTCAGCGGCGGTTCCATCACCACCACTTCCTCGGGCTCGACGGTGAACGACAGCCTCCGGCGCTGCGGACACGAGTCCGACACGCACAGCTTCTTCGTGCCCGACTCGTTGTGCTTGTGCCGGGCCACGTTCCGCCGGTGCAGGTCGATGAAGAACATGGTCAGGCTGCCGAGCAACACGCACGCCGAGCTGAAGTAGTAACCCGTCTTGGAGCCGTAGCCGATGTTGATGTAACCTGGACATGGAAAAAAATAGCTGTTAGATAATAATAATAAAATTATAATATCGCAAAAAACCAAGGGGAAAACGATTTTTTTTAAACCGAGAAACTATCCTTCCTCGCTCAGTTATCGTTCTCGGGTGAAACCACATTAAAATCGTATTTCTAATGACGTGGGTACAGGGTAGGTAGCACGTGGACGTTGTAATGACCATACGTTATAATATTATAATATGAGTATATGCGTTCGCCCGCGCCAAATGTTTGAGACGAAATTACCATATTATCGCGAAATTATACGTTTTTGTGTTGTGCGTTCCCGAATCGATGCGTTCAACCCGAACTCAGCTGTTGTACGTTATTGCGATATTACGACGGATAACATTGCACGTGGGTTTATATATATATATACATTATGTGAATATCGTCGTATATATACATGCCGTGCGGAATATATTATTATAATAAATGCGAGCAAGTGCGGTAACACGCGGTAACGTTGCGAACGGTGTTTGAGCGCTAGATTTACGCGAGTATTATACCAATAACCTAACGATGTAATATTATATTATACTACACGCGTCTATGTATATGCGTATGGGACGTATTTACTACGTCATTAGGTCGCGAATAGGTACCTTTTTTTTTCTTTCGAAAAACACGACTTCGCAGTCGTTAAATTTTATGACGCGTGGTCAAATATTATAACGAACAACTGCTCTCATATAATAATAATAATAATAATACCAACAGAAATATCAACAACAACAACAATAACAATGTATGACGAGAGCGCTTTATTATTTCTGCGACCTCTGACTACCCGTTATGCACATCTATGCCGCGTCGCGTGGAAAGAGATCGAAACCGGAACCGGAATTACGAGTCACGACACCGACCCCAGATTCCGGGAAGTTGTCCATAGTTTTAACCTAGACCCTCTGCTCCAGACTCCTGAGATATTTCTGTAATTATGTCGTGTTAACTGGCCGAGTAAAGAACACTACTTCTCATCACTTTTCGCATTTCGTTCGGTTTCGTTTCATACAATGTATAATTATTACACACCTGATGATCGGTGGCATAATATAGTAATTTTTTAAAGGGTTAAAATACTATACATATATTACGTATATGACTTACCGGATATTGGCACCCCTAGGGCGATGGGTATGGCCTGCGAGCACTGGACGAAGCCCCACGTGCGGGCAAAGTTCCGGGCCCGGACCCTCTCGTACGTGTACATCTTGAGCGAGTAATGGTACCCGCCGCAGAACATGCCGTACACCCAGGCGAACATGACGTACCCCTGCCGGTCACCGCGGACCGTGGTCAGCGCCAGTATGGACACGCCGCACATGAACACGGACGCCTGGCACAGGTACTGTCTGGCGATCCGACACTCCACCGAGTTCCGGACGACGATCAGCCCGAACGCCACGCAGCCCACCGTCCACGCGAGTCCCATGTGCACCTGCAACGTCAGCGCCGAGTCGCCGAGTCCGTCCTCTTCGGCCTGGTGAGCCTGAAAAATCGGTCGAAATCAGTAAAAATAATATATTGTCGGCCCGTTAATATCAATTCTTGTCTTTGAGTATTTCGTTTTTAGTTTTCTAGTGTAGGCGCATTATACTCGTATTTTGAGCACGTACTGCGCCGCCTATGTACGTGTCCTGTGCGACGATATCGGGCGCATGCGTGGAGCCGGAACGAGCAACCCCTATATTATATATCCTATCCGTCGTATTTTATCGCATTTTTTTTTATTTCGTTGTTGTTGCCAAAAGAAAAAAAAACATTTGTAGCATTCGTTAAGTACCTACGCCAAATGGCACCTACATGTTTGGGTGGTCCGTGTTCCGCAACAGTCAACTTTCGTTATAGCTGAAAACGTTTTGGTTCTATATAGGGTACCGTTGAAGTGATCTCGGAACTGTTTTAAATCAATACTTAACTATAATATACTATTATGACCTACACACACATCGCATTATTTATATACGTAATGAAGTTTTTATGTGTGTATGCTAAATATATTTATAGAAGGCTGATCGGAGAAACTATATCGGAGTCCTTGGGCTTTGGGCGAGGGGCGGTGCAGCCCGCGAGCTCCAGACCAGCTATTGCTCTCGACGCGGGCGCAGTAATATTAATATGAACTATATATTATAAATTGTATAATTACGAGTACAATGCAAGTAACGTGGAAACGTATTAAACGACGGGACACATACGACTATACATAATAATATATTTTCCGGAGTCCATTAAAAACGAAACGATCGCGAAATACTTTACGAGATTTATATCATGTTTATCCTTTATACACGTATACATTATATTATTGTATGCACACGACTCTACACTCGGTCGAGTGCTTTACTACTACGCTCCGGTCGTTTATATTGCTTCGCTACTACAACTAGGACATAATATATAATATATACTACTACTGCGTACACACACACACACACATTATTGTATATTATAGTACTCTATGCGGTCTCGGGGTTAATGTATTTCGCCGCAGGAATTCATTGGTCCCGTTTAATAATATAGTAATACATCATTTTCTCAAAATAATAAAATTAATGTTAAGTTAATCGTATTCATCGTCGTCGCCGTCGTCGTTGTTGTCGTCCTATCCGCAATCAAAGGTACGCCTCCGAGACACAATTAAAACGTCCTTTCCCACCCCATTACGGTTGCGTTGTGGGATACAGGAATGGGAGGAGGGGGAGGGGGCGTTTATAATTTTAACGATATCTGCTGTAGCTACATGTCCGCGTTTATATAACATATTATATATATATATACAATATAACATGTAATGTGTGTGTATATTATGAACTCGTTGCACTCCGGGTATTTCGCAATCAAAAATTATTTTATGCGTTTGAAATCCGCAGTCGTAAACCGAACAAATAGCTTTGGCGTTGTAAAAGCCCATAAAACAACTGTACGACTAATCCTTTTTTATATTGGGCTGACGAATGAGTGCGCATAAATCGTGTCCAGTCGTACGGCGGCGGCGCGATGGAAAACTTTACTTGTATCTTGTTTTTATCACTTAATTGCGCCTAAATCTAAAACTTCTATTGTTTTTAAGTGCTCGTCTCACTGGTATAATTTGTTCTCATTTCGGTTAATTTCGTAGTACTTGCAGACAGTATTTCGAACTATTTTAGCACTTTATTTGATTCCCCCGACCAAATATTATCTACTCGCACCTCGCGGTTTCAGGCCCGTTACTTAATTTAAATTTTACTTTATTGGACACTTCGCCAACGTTCGAGCCGCCTTTTTACATATTTTATACCCTATTTTAATTATTCATCACTACGCCCAAGGACATGCTAAGAATATAATAACTTTGAAATAAGTACAATAGGGTTTTTCCATATCCATCATAATTATTAAAATCATTTTTTATTCGCAATTAAACGCTATAGTTTTACAGCACTACATAAGAATTGATAGTAAAAAACTATTTGTTTGTTTCAGTAGGTTTATTATATTACATGAATATTTTTTGTGTGACTGAACGATGTGATCGATATATCATTTAAATTAATATATACTCTTCTTTGATATACAAAATAAAAGAAAAAATTCAAAAATTTGGTGGAAATGCAGTACCTACCTACTTCAACAGTTACGAGACGAAACGAAATGTGACAACAATTGTAGGATGTCGTGAATTCAATTTGAACGTTTTGAACACACGCACGTCATGTATGAAAAATATATAATACTCAAATAAACAAGTAGAGAGACAAAACGTATAAGAAAAACCCAACTACCGCTCCGCGCTGCCATAATATGGAATGCATGCATGAAATTGATAACCGCCATCACAGTCGAGTTGTCGTTATTTAATGTTTTGTTAGCAGCGCCGTAGTGGGATGTGTGGGTTTTTATGTGTATGTGTGTGTATAGACGTTCCAAAAATAAAACTCCAAAGTGTAACCAATATGAAATATGATGACAATCGAAAAGCGTAACGTTGAAAAATTAAATTTTATTCCGATCGCATTCGGTGTGTTTGGCAAAAGTTTATCAACTCCGGAAATATATTGATCTCTATTCCTTTCTCCCGCAGTCGTCTTACCGCCTCCGATTCGCCGGCCGCGTATAAGGGCGATAACGTCATTCGCACATACGACGACACGGTACACCACAATGTAAGTGGTACCATAACCACATGGTAGGTATACAAACACGGTATAGTTATGTCTCTAGCGGTGGCTATTTTGTATTCAGCGTTCAGAACTTATAGCGATTGCATATTGGCCATAGTAAAATATAGGTTAGTATAACAGACAAGTACGTTTTAAAGTATATGCGCCCGTACAAATAATTCAAATGTAAAGTTTTAATATGATCATAATTTTGTCGTTTATTAAGGATTTCGATGTTTTGTTCATACTTTAGCAACAAGTTATTGTTTTAGTACACAAACTAATATATTATAATAATGTATATTTTATTAAATACATATCGATAGACTTCTATTATAATATATTATATGTGATAAGTCCCGAATCACGATTACCGTGCGATTATAAATTATTATCTAATAATAGTTAACTACTATTATCTTATAAGCAATAACCAATCGGTATAATATACAATATATACATTTTATATATTATATACCCAACTATAATAGACGACACTGACCAGGTAGAATATCGGAGTATTTATGCCGAACGCGCTGATGCCGGTGGACACGAGCAGGATTCGGACGGTCTTGCTGCGGAGCGTGGTGAAGTCTAGGAACGGCGGCCGGTCGTCGTGCCTGTTCTTGTCCTTGATCT
Organism: Metopolophium dirhodum; assembly: GCF_019925205.1. Taxonomy (NCBI): domain Eukaryota; kingdom Metazoa; phylum Arthropoda; class Insecta; order Hemiptera; family Aphididae; genus Metopolophium; species Metopolophium dirhodum. The sequence continues at coordinate 22,874,558 of NC_083568.1, forward strand.
TCCGCTTCTGGTTCTTCAGATGCAGGATGGCTCGTCTCTGCGGGTGGTACAGCGACGCCGACCTGTAGCACGTGCCCAACAGGAACGTGGTGAACACCGTGGCGGTGACCAGCTGGAGTCCAAGTCGCCAGCCGATGGCGCTGCAACGCAATCGAATTATTATTAAGTAAGTGTGGGGGGGGGGGATGTTTTGAAATATTATACAGTGAAATCGTCGTGATGATATTGATGAACGGGACATTCGCGGGGGACACGTCGATAAATTATTATCGCGACGACCGGGGGCCGGGTCGTTTAAAAATAATGGATTTTAAAGGACCGACGCGAACCAGACCGTCGTCGTGATCCCATGCAGAACGGATTTTAATTTTTCAATTTAAATTTTTTTAACGGTTTTTGTTCAGCTTGTTTTGCGAAATTTTGAAATATCCATCATAATATAGTATAAGATTTGCAACTGCAGCTTTACTTCGGTAAGCAATCTTTTTATTAAAAATATTGATTGTTTCTGTACTTACTCTAAAATACAGTTTATAATAGTTGTAATACAAACTCGTAAATATATACGTGTGATTATTACATGGATATAATAATAATAATAATATTTAATAGCCATAGTTAATAAAACAAATCATCAATAATTACACATAATATAAGTCAAAAAGTCCATAAGTATAATATTTTGAACAGAAACAATGATAAGTTTATCAATTTTTTCCAAATAACTAGATTTTAATTTATAGGTAGGTATTTTATAGACCTTCTTTATATTTATCTTTTTTTTTATTTATTGTCGTTAAAATTTCACACACTGATTTTATTCATACCAGACTATTGAATTTTTTCATCGGTAATAGATTTTTATTAAATTATACTGTGATTTTTTTATTATGTATAATATTATAATATCGTAAGTTTATTGTAAGAATTTAGTTAAGAACAAATTTGGTAGACCGATTACAGAACAGATTTTGTTTTATTAATATTTAATTTGTAATATTTAAGTGCTCAATTTTTGTATAGCCAATAGTGGTAAAAGAGAAGTGTTTTTACGCGGTACGCTTATTTTAAGGAACCAACAAATCCGTAAAATAATTGAATATGAATTGGAAATAGAAATAGATACTATATAACAACACCATCATATCGTAAAATGTTTTTAGACGTCATTAATAATAATATAGTTTTTGCGTGTAAACCAAAATTTGATCAGTTTAATTTGTGTCGATAATATTGTCGCCCTAGAATTTAAAAAAAAAAATTATACAATATTTTCCTTTAACGAGTTGAGGGAAATCATAAAAACGGGAAAATGTCGAATATTCAGTATATATTCCTAAGTAGGTACTTTTAACATTGATATCGGAGGTATTGATTTTACAATGATGTGTGCTTTCGTGATTTTTTTCATCCGGATAACGCGGGAATAAAAAAATCTCGAGAGAAGCTCGTGGAAAACCGCAAAATAATGGTGAAAGAACTTGAGCAAGTGCGGTTTTACATAAATCTTGACCATTTTTGGCTTGGCTCCACTCAGAATCGTTTTTCGTGATTTATCACGGCTTTTGAGTGTAAATAAAACACCAAACTCCAGTATCAGCACTTTTTAAATAATATTGTTTGCCCGTCGTTATCTCCGTATAGGGATATTATTAATATATTATTTCAATGAAGATATCATAGTGAAAGGTTTTGAGTTCGAAAGGACGATATTTACAATTCTACATGACAGCCGAAGAGGGGACTAAAGATACGTGTCCGATACTCGCCATATTATAATAGAGTTATATAAACTATAGTTTTCAAAAAATGTATTTTGCCGTTCGGTTTCGACAGAAGTTTATACTTGATGTAAAAATAAATTATTATTTAATAATTTATTATAATATATTTTAATTGTTTGACTGTTTTGATATATTTCGTAAGTCTTATTAACTAATTTTTATAAAAGTAGAAAAGCATTTGTACGATCGCATGTCGATCACTTTTTACTTGTTAATTTTTATAATTGAAACTTTTTTGTCGAAAACCAAATTGGAACTGTTAACAAGTGTAGCGCTTTATGTTATTCTTCCGTGGTTGGTATGAATGATGCTGAGTTTTGAAATCTACTGAGATATTTTTTATTAATTATGAATCATTATACACATTGGTGATTTGTACAGTGTTATATTATGATACGTTATAAAACTATTGTGATCATAAACATTCTAATACGCATCACATCGTAATATTTTGTATTATCTTAAATGAAACAATATAATATTTTATGTTTTATAGTAGCTTGAAGCTCTTCATTTCTAGGACGTCTTCAGTTTCACTTGGAAAATATGTTCCTAAATCGTCTCGAAATTAATTTACGGGGTGCCAATAAATCATGATTAGATTTTGTGTCATCATTATGTTAAATATATATTTAACTATAATAAAATATGAGGAAAAAACTAATAACCAAACTTGGCTTTCATTGAATTTTCACATAAAAAAGCCCTAAACATTGGTCGCCACGCGAGGCAATCGATCCCTCCCGGCGCCCGCCACCTATAAACTCGCGGGCCAGTCTGTCTCCGTCCATCGCGTATACGATATCGTTATTGGGGTGTGGTGGGTACTAATATCATACGTATAAATATATTATACGATCATCGAAAAAAACCAACAAAAAAAAAGGTATGAATATTGAATTCAATATAACATTTTCATGGTCATTATCGTCACATACCTTATGGCTCCTTTGATGAAGCTTGACATGACGGCTATGCCCATCCCGCTGCCGGACACGATGAATATCTCGACGAACTCACGTTTCCGCTTAAAATACTGCGCCACCATCAGCGTGGAACAATCCCTGGTCATGCCCACTCCGATCCCTGAAACGGACATGAAGCGAACAAATCGTTATAAACACTATTTTTTTTATAACAATGCATGGTGGATTATTATTATATAGTAACATTAGTGTCAAGTAAGCCAGACGTCAATATGACTATAATAATATATCAGGAAAACAAATATTGTACTTTTTCCTACTCTGTGTAAAAACAAAAATATTATTATTTATACGTTTAATGATAAATATTATTAATCTCGATAGCAAGTTTTCGAGTGTTTAGTTATTTAAAAGCAATTTTTAATAGGTACATGAAAACTTTTTTCAAACCATTTACCAGAATAATCTACTGTTTATTAATATTCATTGATTTGTCTCCGTCTTTTGTAATAATATCATTATTTTGCGTACCTATATAACATCACTTTATCTCATGCCAAGTTGTTTTTGCATAATATATATTTTAAAAAAAAATGGTTTTAGTTTTTTCGCTGGTGAGTAGAATTTATTTATTGCGCTGTATATGCGGATATAATACAGCACCACGGATACGGAGGTAAAACTGAGGGACACAGAAATACAGAGACAGGGAGAGATGTAGTGAGTGAGAGATGGAGTGAGTGAGAGAAAGAGAGAGAGAGAGAGAGAGACAAGAAAGGAAGAGATTATATATGGATTGACAGCGTAAAAGGAGAAGGACGAGTACGTCATATTGCATATTATGGAGGACTCACTCGGCCGTATACTTTAACGTGCCACCGTAACGTGTGCCCGATGAGCTCCGTCGGTTTTCGAACGTCTGTTATTATTTACTACGTGCGTAAGTCACCCTGAGGGGCATTAAGGTTTCCCGTGTATGCGCCTACGCCGGATTAATAACGACGTCTCCTAAAAGGATTTTCGGTCTCCATCATCGCCGCGGCACGTGCTTGTTATTACACCGTATAGACACCGTCGCTGCAGACGATCCATGTGCACAGGTTCCCACGCGACAATAAAACGAACACATGTGAGAATAATATATTAATGATATTGAATAAAAAGCGAGAGGTCTCAGAGAATGACAAAAAATCGGGCGCAAACGGGCGCACTACGCGGATAATATAATATTATCGTTTGTCACAGGTGCGATACCCCGGCACCACAAAGTTCACGTTTTTCTTCAATACGAATAGATACCTACTATGGTTTAGAACGAACCGATTCGTAACCAAAGATTTGGAATTCGTAACCTAATCAATTCCCGGCTACTGTAACGTTACGCCAGCACCGTTACGTACAAAAAATTACTTTGAAATTTGAATTTTCTTCTATGGGTTAGTAACCGATCGTAACCATTTTCAACCACATAATATTTGCAATTTTCAACCTATATCTGTGATTACGAATCGGTAACCATGGTAGTTTCAGTTTTGAAGAAAAATGTTCACTTTGTGGTACAAGCTAGGGTAACGGTAACATGTTGGTGCGTTATGTTCGTCGCTACAATCGTAAAAAATTATTAGTAAAACGTGGTGTTACAGGAAAAGTCGTTCGTGAAATCGTCACCGCCAAAAAAAGAATGTTTTTTGGCGGCGACTTTTTATTTCATTTATATTTTATTTACGACGCACGTGATTTTTTTGGTCTGTTGGTACATCAAAAACATTGAATACCGCGCTATAAAACACTAATAAAAACCACGTTATTCAACACACATTAGAACGCTGGCGACGTAAGTATATAATTTTTTCACTACTATATTAAGAGGTACACATAAAAGTATAAAGGAGGATATAATATTATTATTTTAAAAAATAAAAATAAACGTTTTATGTAATTGGACACTTAAAAATATAATCGTAAAATGGATACACCAGCCCTACTCTCTTATAATAATATAGTGTATACTCGTACATCGTGAAACCATTAAATTTATTTAAATTTACGAACGTTTTAAAACACGGGGATCCATAAAAAAAATGGTGGCGAAAACCCCAACGCAGCATCCCCATCGTGCGGTTACGCAAGCCCGACGTAACCGTAAACGAAAAATTACGACGTCCGTAATGTAAAAAAATATGTAATTCGGCCTCCGCACGAGATTATTATAAAACGAAGCTTTCGTAAAAAGTTTGAGGGTCCACTGCAAACATATGACATTGTTGAATTGTTTTGGAACTGTGTAAAAGCGGCGTTGGCAAAAGATTAACCACCGGTGGTACCTACATACTGTGTTTGTGTAGACGAAACTTTTACTTCCACGTGTAAGGCTATTGTTCTTTAAGTTCAACGGCACCGTAAAAATACGTTTTAAAAAACCGCAGGCGAAAACAATACGATGAAAATTCTCAATGGATCTGATAACAGCGTTAAACGGTCGGTCGAACAGCGCTGCGCGATGAAACGCAAATCAGACGAATCGATCGAGATAAGTATTATTAAAAATAGTATAGATAACAATATTATATAATTTATTTATTCAAAGTCAAATTTCAAAAAGTTCGAAATCCAATCAAACAAAATAATAGACTATCGTTATTTTGTTATATTGTTATAAAGAAGCAGAATATTTCTTTTTTTTGGATTCAGACATATCTCAGTGGTTCTCGATATTATATCTTAATTCACGACGACACCTCAACTTAATTAATATAAATAAATGACCACAAACTTAAATAATGACATTTTTCGTGGCGACACACTATTCGCTATAAGTGCTAATAGTGTGTCGTCACGACACGCTGGTGTTACATATTTTTGTTTTTTTTTATATGTTGTTTTAGTAATGAAAATTCATCAAACTATAAAGAAATAATATTTACAAAACAGTTAAAGAATTTTTGAAATGAATAGATGTATAGACACTTAAATGGATCAAGTATAATATTATATCGTATACCTGGTATGGTATGCTTTTTGAATTTAAATGAAGCTCTGGATTTGATCTACTGCAGCACACGGATAAACTATTATTAGTCCGAATATTAATTGAAAACCATACGCAATTATCTATATTATATGGCTACCCATATGTAATACGCGTTATTAAGTTTTGCGTGGATTTACGGATTTATTAAATTAACCCATTACATTCTTACTTTATGTAATTTAGTCCTTAAGTAAAAATTATATAGTAGGTACGCGTTCCTTTATAGGTATAACATTGGTACATTAAACGATAATTATTATGCATATTATTTTGATATAGCTACGGTTCATGGTTTAAATGCATATATATAATAGTAATTGTCGTATATCACTATTATACATCGGCGAACCGATTTAAAGCTTATGCCCAGAAACTCTTAGGAAAATTATTTACAGCGTTTGAGAGAAATGCAAAGAAATTACTTAAGAGATAAACTTATACTCAAACGGCATACTGCTATCCACCATTTTAATAACGGTTGATAATAATATGTGTACCGACGTTGTTTTTGATAATATTGTTATATTCGATAGAACAGAATCGTTTTCGAAATCACATTCTACTAAGTATCAAAACCTAGGTTGGATATCATTTCTTTTTTATACATATAACTAAGTTTATTTCAGCTAGATCGTATTTCTAATCTGTGGAATAAAATTAAAATAGATTATTTTAATTAGGTTTGTCCGTCGTTTTAAACTTGTATTGGAATTAAACTTAAATCAACTGCTTCATACTATTGTTTACGTAATTCAACATATAATTACAAAGTTTTTTTATTATTATTATTATTATTATTATTATTATTACAAAGTATATACGCGGCAACAACGGCGATTGGAGGTATCGGATACAAGTGAAATGGCTTAAAATAAAGATAAATATATTACATAAGTATTTTATAATATTGTATGGTAGATATTGGATATGTTGATATACCCTTTTGAATAGGTTGACTGTATCAGTAGGGTCTGGGCCGCGGATTAATTTGAGGTGGGTAGAGGAGAGGCTTTCTTCTCGTTTTCATTGGAAATTACGGCATTCGGTTAGTATAATATTATGTTATTACAAAGTTCACTACTAAACACACCAATATAGTAACATGTATTTGTACAGAAAATATAATTTAGTTGTCAAGTGTTTATAGTTAGAGGGTATATTATAATATTACTGATCAACATATTGAAAATTGAGTGTAAGTACCTATATGGAAATATACTATGTATGATATCGATATGCATTTGAAGCAAACTTTCCGCTAAATTAACATTGATAATAATAATTGGATAATGATTTAGGTTTTTTTGTATATTGATTTGGTTTGATAACAGAATAATTGACTTGTGTACATTATGTTGTATAGGGAACACAAAACTTTTGTTTTGTTGGCTGGATATAGAATGCGATCAAAAATTTTACCATATAACTGTACCATGTTTTGCGAACAGTAGTCGCGACCATGGTTGGCAAAAGTTCAAACTTTAAACTTTTTTCGTCGTCGAAGAAGTTTTTGATAAGTCAATTAAAACAGGATTTTTGTGCACGGTATTATTATTATCTTTTTCGCCAAAGTTCGAAAACAATTTACCACCCTTCGGTACTTTTCGTGAGAACTCAAATGGCTAAACGTAATAACTCAGGTTTAATTTCACTAGGTAGGTATATTATTAAATAATTATGCGTATAGAAATATAGAACTCGCGTCGTTATTAAAAAAAAAGGTACCTACTTTTAATAATAAGTTCAAAATATTAAAATCTGTTGTGTAAAAAATGCATTAGAAAAAACAACCTTTAGTATTTATCTGTTTCTCGTAATATAGGCTTTCTTTGCTGGCCATAATATTACCGTATATTAATATGAGCTTTATTTTGTGTAATGCAAAAAATAAATACTTTTCGAAGAAACTCAACAAAAAGGATAACGGTGTAAAATGCGTATTATCTATATATATATATATTATTAGGTACATCGTAATAAAACGGATTTTCTTTGGAACTCGAATTGAATGTTTCAGACGCAAATATTATATTATGAGTGTTCGTGAAAAAAAAAATGCTAATTCCAAATTTGTTAGGAGAGAATAACTTTTTTTTTCACATGCTCTTCTATAGACGTTTTTGTGTGGAAATAATAATAATAAAAAAAATATCACAACGGTTTATTTATTCCTTTTGACACACATACCATTATTATTATTATTGATTTTACCATATAACATCACTGGATCGAGTATTATAATATATGGCACCACGTGCCCCGATATGCAAGTATAATAGTTCAAAAAGTGGACGTTCTCGATTTTAAAAACATAAATTATATTTTATGACATTCTATTTCGAGACATCGTGTCTGATGAAAATTTGACTATTATAATATACCTAATATTAATTTGTCTGTCATCTGCGATATAATAATAATATATTATGCGCGCGTTCGTGCAGGATTAACGGCGTACGCTATAATAATATTATTATATATTATGGTAATTAATAATTTTATAGTCTCTCGAAAAATATTTTTATTTTTTCAAATTAAATACAGCGTACAAAGACATATTATTCGTGTATAGATATAATAATAATAACAGCGTTTAATCATGCTGGAACTAAGTGGTTTTTTTTCACTTAAATACAACATTTGAACGAAATTCAACACCCATGTGACCTAAATTCAAAGTTTTTCATTCAAACTCAGCCCGTCCCTTTAAATTACATTCAGAAGACACTTTTGTCACGAGCTATTCGTTTCGGGTGGTTCGTTTTGACTATTGAATTCTATTTACATTCGTTAAACAACAATCTATTGTCCACGACATTGCTAGAAGTCTGCTGGAACCACTGTAGTAAAAATTACTCGAACCTATATTATCCGTTATCTTTAAATAGTTCTTTATACAACATAATAATGATCGCTAATTATACAGAATTATTTGAGTATCAACAATATATTATTTTCGTCGTCTTAAAGTTTTTATCATTGCGTGATGCGTTAACGGAGACTTGATAAATAATTGACAGGATCGCCATCCTTTGGTTGATGATATTACTAAACCAATTATACTGCTTAACTTTATTAATGACTATTTTCACTTTTTCACAGTGAATCCCACAGATTTTTTTTGAAATGCGCATAAGTACAACATATTTTGAGCGATCGATAGTCTGTTATTTGAAATAAACCAAGTCCTTTGACGAATTTTCGAACAGTCCGACATGACTGGTACTTTCATGACTTTTAAATGTAACTTCAATGTTTCTATACAATAATATTATTTATATAACATTATTCAGTATTCACGTTACCACTTTAAGTATTACCTAATCAAATTATGGTAGGTCATAATTTATTTTCAAATCTCGAAACGTAGATTTATATTTAGGTATAAAGCGTTTAAAGTTTAAATAAAAAAATGTAAATTTAAATGGAATTACTTTATTGTACACTTGAACTCGAAAGTCTTTTAAAAAAGATCTTAATCGTAAAGTAATTCTGTTTAAGATTTATTGTTTGAATTATTTTTTCTTTTTAAACACCACGATCATTATTGTACATTCATTGTTATGACCCACGTGAATAATAACACTTCTCATACGCTGCTATTACTTTAAAAGCATAAAATAGGTATGTTTAAATATTATTTATATTTTATTTTAATTTCTAATGGCTACTATCAGTACTTGGATTTTGCGTGAATTATAAATGGACAAATTACAAAATTAAAACAGCGGTCACGAGCTTTACTTGTGTGAGGACCTGTGAAATTAAACCACGTAAAACCCATTTATTTTTTATAACTTGAAACGTTATATTATATTTAGTTTAAAGTTCACCAGGTTTAATTTTGTACACCTTATGATAATATAATATGTAAAATAATATGTACTCATAGCAATATATAGTCATTAAAATAAAGTGGCTGTTATTGTCTATATAATATATATTGTTATTCAAATCCAGCAATATTATTTCTTCCACGAATAATTATTTTGGTTTAATCTGAATATTTTAGGTGACATTGCTCTCCTACATAATATATTATGTAAATTGAATCTTAAGGCTCTTAAGCAGTTTGTTTTATGAATATGTATATTGTATATATTACATTTAAAAAAATAACATATTGTTTTGTGTATAGTGTTGAACTGTATGTACGTTTTTATGTAGTACAGACGTATTAGCATTTCTCATGTAGCAACTCTGAGTTTAAAGAGTAAATTTAAAATTATAAAAATACATTTTTTTAATTTAAAAAATGAATAAACCATTTTAAAAAAATACTCCGAGACATTTATTCTCCGTTATGATGGATCTAAAGTAAGACATTTAAATATTATTTATGCAGGCGATGGTTTTAGTTGGATCTCGGTGCGTGGGTAAAAGAATACAAATCAATTTCACAATTGATCGATTATTTCCCTATATCTAGAAAATACAATTCCCCCAGTTTTCATTATTAAAATATTTTCATTTTTGTATATTCTACTTATCAATGATCTATGAAAAATGAATTAATGCAATAATTACAGTCAATACAGTTAATACTTTACAAGAGTGAACGCTTTTCTATGTTTCTCGAAAAGTATTTATTTTGACTCGTTCCTTTTTATCCAGACACCGTTCAGTCTTTATCAATATATTTTTTTTAATGACCATATATTTTGTTGGGCCAACATCAGTCATCACTTCACATATTATCTTATAGATATATTTTTAAATCTGCTCATCGTAATCCTTCATGTGCCGTACGCAATTCAATGAATTTTAAAACAACATAAACTATTATTATTAATAAAAAACTATTAACACGAGGTGAGTTATTGTAAGTCTTTTTTTACATTATTACAGCTTGACAATTATAATGGTATACCTAATAGTATACAATAGTATTAAATCTTATAATATACATTTCGATTACGTAATATTTAATGAGTTTATAAGTGATATTGAGAGATAAGGTAGATATATTGTAAGTCTTAATAACAGGAATTAAGGGTTTTTAAAGAATTATTTATGTCATCAAGCTGTGAAAAAAAAAATAAATCTCAGTATACGTTAAATAGTTTAGTTGCAACACAAGACTTTGTTTTGTAAATCGATCATGTGAACGAAATAATATTTTGTACTTTTATATTACGTCTAGTCTGCAATGTAGTTAAAGGAATACGGTAATACAAACCCGCCAATGACATTATAGTAACTTAGAAAAAAATAATTTCTGTTCACTCAATGCTTTGAGTACGATTTCCATGTGCAATTTATTTTTATTCATTCGGTTAATGTGCTGTCGTTTGATCCTAAGTGTCACAAGTTCTTTAAGTATACCGGTAAAATTTTTTTACTCAACAGTTATTATATAAAAAGCACTTGAAATAACTATAATGGGAATTACTTTTAAATTAGATGTATTTCTGATGTTTTCACTGAAAAGCCGGATTTTAATTCATCTGAGTTACCACAAAAACAGTGTGTTCTCAGAAAACTCAATTGTTTTTATGCTCGTAGTTTCCCGGTTTAAATCAGTTTTTTTCCTTAGCTGAAAAGTTTAAAAATTTCTGATTCGGGCAATTTAATCATAACTGAAAAAATTGGCCTGTCGCTGGGTTTTGAGATGAAAAATAACCGGAGTCATTGGAGTCATTAAAAACGTACGAAGTTTAGTTTGACTGAAAGTTCGTCACGACTCGTATAATATAATAACGCTGCATCCTAAGTACCTATAATAAATATGGGGTGATCCATTTAACTGCGGCTACTCAAATTTCTTACTTAAATTTATGTGACTTTTAAAAATATGTTTATTAGTTAGAAGGTAGAACAATTGTATAGTGTTATTAAATATAATTTTCGACAGAGCTTTGATCATTGTGGTTATATTTTAAATACTTAAAAAAAAAATAATTAGAAAATAATTAGTTCCATATTTTTGATAGTATGGTATGAAATCTGGACTCAACACTACCACAGTACCACTTCCATCAGGGCCACCCTTCCACTACTTCCACCTTCCACACTACCTAACGCAGATATGTCGTGTAGCCTACATGCTTTTACCCCTTCTACCGGTTATAACCACCTTTCTGGCAGCCATAAACACACACACACACTACCTACCCACGACAACTACCCCTACACCACGCGTTGGGAACTATCGCTTGCATGTTATCATTATCTGTTATTACTAAGTTATCATTAATCATTAATTCATATTCTGTTATTACTCAGATATCGACTGCTTTAATCAGGTATTGTGTTAAGTACAACCTAGCGGTGTATCACGTATAATGTATAATATCATAAAAAAATATAAGTACAGTTAATTACTATAATTAGTCATGTATTTAAATTACACCATGTTAACTGGGATACTTTACATTACAAAATACGGACTCTTGTCTCCTCTACAAGTTATAGCTTCCGGAGACAACGATTTCTCATATTTATTTAAATCTTTATTCTTTGACTTATTTAAATTTTTTTTTTATATTTGTGTAATTGTATTTAATTTATAATAGCATGAAATTATTATAATTCTAAATCCATCCATCTAAAAAGGTCATAATATTCACATGAATATATTGGTCGGTTTAGTAAATTAACTTACGGTACGTTTATTTCTGGTCTATTAAGAAAAATCTTCTTATTTATTGATATAATATTGTCTAAATGGGGGACGAGGTGGCCGAGCGGTCTAACGCGACGGATTCGGCACAGCCGGTCCGAGTTCGATCCTCGACCACCGGGCGGCATTTTTCTCCGTGCAAGTCACGGTGTCCGGAGAACAAGTGCCGCCATCCCCCCACCCGGGGCACGGCAGAAACCTACGGGTGCCCCATTAGAAATTCTGCCAAAACACAACACACACGTGTACCAACCTACCCAATTCAAAAACTTACAGTGCCCTCCCCCACACCCAATGGCCTATGTTGCTGCGGGTTACCCAAAAAAAAAAAAAAAAATATTGTCTAAATATGAGTATCAATAACAATGATATTAAGCCAAAATTATTTATTTTTCAATATCTCCCCTACAAAGCCTCACGCCAAGCCACAGGACATTATATACCTAGTATAATAAATACATACTATTAAAATCGCATAGTATGACGTTAGTTATTGGCTGTTAACGATCCTGGTATAATAATATAATATAATCCATTATTAAACGAACATAATATTATAATGCTTCTTATAGTAATTAATTACTAATTATCGGGGGACGCCAGACAAGTGCATTTTTGAACCAAACTGCTGTCGTACAAGCAAAAATAATAGCGTCAGTAGTAACTATTCGTGTCTCCACTGCACAGCTACCATTGCCAGCTATTATAGTCCTCGCTTTGTCTCTACTCTCTATTCCGTGTTTCTCGTTTTCATTTTCAACCGCGTTAAATGCTTTTATATATATTATAGTTCACCAATTAACTGACTAGTACAGGTAGTATACTCGTACTACCTACTCGTTATTTTTTCCATATTGTCTCTCATTTTTTCTCATTCCATTAATATGTTAAAGTGTAAATTGTGTAGGTGTACTTACACTCGTAAACACAGTATAAAGAAACATGGAAAAGCGCACATTCGCTATCAGTGTAAACAATGTCCCAAGTCTTGTGCACGTAAATATGATCTAATTCGTCATGAATAAAAAAACACAGTGATATCTGTCATCAGTGCAGCAAATGTTCAAAATCTTATTCAAGCAACTATAATTTAACTCGTCGTGAAAAAAAAACCATGGTATTGTATTTTATTTTGTATTTTTGTATGGATAATTATTTTAAGGGAGTTCCAGCGTATCATGTTTTAAGGAGTAATATTTAGACAATACACTGGACAAGAACATTTGGGCTATGTCTATGTGTGAGTAATAAATTAACATTAGTATGTGTTTCTGATAATCGCTATAATGCCTCGTCGGGCAACCACCACCGGATGCAACTCTCGATTGCACACGCACATGTCAATACTTCGCGAAAAATGAAATACATTATTCTTGTTTGCAAAACTATAAAAACTACTAAAACCGGTAGTAAATTAAACATACTTCCTGCAGGAAGATAGATTGAAACTTCGAAAAAATGGTTGAATTTAAAGCTTCTAGACTATGCTCTAGTCATATGATATGTAAGTATAGTATACGTGTGCATATTATATGGTACCTACCTAATTACTAATTAATAATTTGACCAATTTTAATTATTTTATTACATAATATAGATTATATATAACACAATTGATACGATTTGATAAAAATATTAACAATTTTATTTATATTTTATATGTATGGAATACCTAATATACTATACAAATGTATACACAATTATATTATTTATATACAACATTGCCCAGCGGGGTGGCGAAAGGGTTCTAAAGCCCTTTAGCCCCTTATATTTCGTAGTTTCGCAATACACTCAGTTAATTATTCAAACAAAAATGTATCCTATTTTTGTACGCAATACAATCGCATGCACGACACGACGCGGTAAAGCACTAAAATAACATAATATATTACGCGTGCTACGAGCTTAAAATATATGCTACTATGTGATTTTGTGCAAAAAAAAACATCAAAATGATAAATGCATGCGTTTTGCAATATTTTTTTTAACAGTGAACAGTGAGGAATTCTGAAAAAAATGGGAAGCCGTAGAAGGTACTTATTTTTCTATGCGCGTACAGTGTGTAGACTAATTTAAATTAATGTGTGGCGGCAGCAAAATAAATAACGCTGTTGGATACGAAATCGTTCGGATGAATAATATTATTATGATGCAATCAAATCACGATTATTGATAACAGTTGATGTATATATAATATTTTATATATTATTGTCGTGGTATGGCCTCTTTGTTTTAATATTCATGAGCCGTCGTAGTGCACGCATAATATATTCGAAAATAATAATAACGTGACTTTTACGAAGTGTACAAAATATAGAGATGGGGAAAAAATAAAGAATTTTGATGTTATGTTTTATTATATTTCATAAAATAACGACTCAAAAAAATTACGTTTTTTACGGTCCTCGTATAATAAAGTATAGGTATACACGATTGTGCATTTTTTAATCTGAAAAAATCTCAACATGGCTGAGCAACAGTCGAACAGTTTTTCTTTCCAAGTACAGGATTTGAAAATTCTTTCTATCCTTTTCAAATTTGTTTTCATATACAATATACCTATACCTGATACATAATATAGTAATATTTCAACCTTTAGTGAAGCACGTGGTATACTGGTATCAGACCACATAGCTGCACGCGCTAGGTGATTTTTTTTCTGTTTAAATAATAATAATATTTTTAATACAACTTTAGTACCTAATTGCCAAATGTTTATTAGAAATTATAAAAGAATTGGTTGTCCAGTCAATATTAGGTCACTATATTAATAATTTATTGTTACAGTATAAGTATTAATTAATTTTTAATTTATTTGTGTTATACAATTAACAAACTATATTTTGGCATTTTTGTGATTGAACGATAATTATTAAAAGGATAACATTGCTCAATGGAGTACGAAAAATGCACAAAATAATTTATACTATATTAAAAATATACTGTGATAAATAATCACCTCATGCGCGTCTCCAAAGGTTGTTAGGTACATGGGCTTACAACTCTAAAATAATAATACAATTTATTTTGTTCATATGAGTGTGTAGTCAAGTAGTCGACGAATAATTCTTGTATTTGATAATGTGGTAGAGACATTGGTGTTAATTAATTTTTCTTAACTATACTATAAATAATAATACCTATTACAATTATAATATACCAAATCGAATATTTAGTCGATGACAGGTGACAACACTAATACAATATATTATGAAACAATTAAAGTGTTTACAACTTTTTACCACACAATCGTTAAAATATATTTTATATTAAAAAAAAAAACATTAGTGAAGCTTTGAAGTCAATGTGACAATATATTATGTGGAGTGGCAACTTCACTCGCTTTCATATTTTATTGTATTCAAATTTGTTTTCAACTATTACAAACTATTGGAAAGGTAAAATATGTCTCGAATTTAACTTTTTGTTAGTTGGTGTGCGCAATCGTTTGGTGCTTTTTACGCAGTTAAAAAGGTAAAAGTGCGCAATCGAGCGGCACTGAAGGCGAAGAACGATTACCGAATTCGGAAGATTTTGTGTTCCGTGTCACATAAAAATGTAGGTTGACGGCGACAAAAACGACCTGTATAAATGTATAATACAGATGCGCATGCATTAACGGTTGTAATAGCATTCGTGGTCAGATAAAGAGAAATTGACAAAGTACCTACCTGCCTAGACAGTACCTACACCTCCAATACGGACTCACAGAATATCATGTGCACATTATAACCTACGGCGTGTACCTAATACCTATTGTTGTGCATTGCGCTCGTGTAGTATACATTTCCATTAATATATTATTATTATTATTATTATTGTTACCATCGTTATTATTATCATAATATATACCTCGCGAGACACACAATTGTTATTCAAACACATTTGCCCAGACCACGACGACGTCGGTGCGCATGGAGTTCGAAACGAAAATTAAAAAAAAAAAACGAAAGGCATTAGCAGTCCGGTCATCTCTTCTTCTTCTATACAGAGTGATTCACCAAACATGTACAATGTACACCCAACACTTGTCCTTTAACAATGTATTTATTTTAGTTCTGAATTTCAGAATTTTCAACTATACTTAAGGACCATATTTGAAGTATCTACTTTATTTATAGATATCATCTAAACAGTGCCCTGTGGTGATACAAAAATATTTTCTTAAAATGATCCTTTTTACTGCAATAAACCGTTTAGCAATTTTTTTTTTTTAAAAATGTTGATGTACTTGGATAATTAATCCTTAAAAATGGTTTTTAAGAATTTATAATATATATTATGTAATATTTAATCTAGCCAGTACATATTAAACTGTTTTATATTTGACAGTTTTTATAAATCTTGAAATTATAATAAATTAACATTAATGTTAATAACTATGAAACGTTTTAAAAATCATCATAAGCCCATAAATTCTAAACCTATCATGAGTACACAATGTAAAAATCTCAAAAACTATTCATTTGAATTTCGATTTTGATACCTATACATGAAAATTATTGAAAAATTCATCTCCTCAACAATTTACAGAAAAACAACGTTTGTCATTTGGAAAAAAAACTAGTTGTTACTTATTGTAACATATTTTGTCACCTCGTGACATTCCTTAAACGATATAAAAAATCTACGTATTTAAAAATAAGGACATTATGAGTATGCTCAAAAAGTCAACACATCTGAAATTAAATAAATGTGTGAGAAATAAATGGGGTGGGTATGAGTTGCGTGATATGCGATCACCCTGTATTTGGCTGGATATTATATACGTGCGACGGGTGAAAGCAGTGACGCGTACCTATGATATACCTATCGTGTCACAACGTGGCGTGTGACACGTGAGGCATAATATACCTAACATAATAATAGTAATAATAATAATAAATAATATTTCGTCATCGATTGTGCTCGAATGACTGCTGTTACGATAATAATTTTACGCGGTCGCACATCACTTTCGTCCCCAACTTTTTGGTGACTTTTGGCGTTCAACCATTAATGCGTTATAATATCGTTGCAGCACGCGTACACAAGGTATCGTATAATAATAATAATAATATGTTTCGTCGCCGGTGACGTTTTATCGCGGTCGAGTGAGTGTGTTCCGGAAAAAAAAAAAATATAAAACCAACAGCATCGTGTCGTAATGATAATACCATGGTGAGCAATTGAATTTTGGTCACGTCTCTACGACGCCATCGTAGAGCGTAGTCCGCATACGCCCGTCGCGTGACGAAACGGTCGAATTTTGATACTTAGATTGTTTTCCATTTTTGTTTTTTTTCCGTTCGATGTCCACCGCTGTGGTCGGTTATGATAACGACGACAGTAGATTATTACGATAGACCGGTGCGGAAAACGTTCTACTTAAACAGGAACCCCTTTCTTTTCGCATTTTTTTTTTCTTCCAAGGAGTCCTTGATTCTTTTGTCGTTCTACAGAAAATAAATATCGAGCATAAACGCGCTCGTGTGTACACCAACCACATTATTATATATTATTATTATGATATCGTTTACCCTCGATTTCACGAAAACAACTTTTGCGTTAATAAATATTTCACTCGAAGTTAATAACCAAAATGTTTTAACATTTAACGCGTAATGTCAAATCGCATGATTGATGATGGCTTATGCGATCCGACAAGTATCATGGGATAATATCATACAAATAACGAAATCGAGAAAGGACAGTGAACATGCAATTTAATCGTTTCCTCGGAACATATATTTATTTACCCAAATATGCGCTACTCTCTCCAGACCTATGGACATTTCTCTATTTAGGGACTAAGAAGTCGCTATGTTATTAATGTCTAATAAAACGCACAATTTATGGACGGACGGAAATATACGCAATAGACCGCCGCCGCATGTTTTGGACATTATAATATATGCCTATATTAATATTGATTTTAAAGATGGTGCTTTTTGAGATGGGTCAGAAGTAGTGAGACCGAGTCTCCTTTCGCCCTTCCCCCAAATAAATTCCAGTATGACTTAGGCATAGACCAAGCAATGGCAGGCATGCGCCGCCAAACTCGTCTCTTTTTTTGTCGTAACCCATCCGAAAGGCTCGACACGATTGCGCCTCGATTTTCCATACGCGACTTTCTGCGATTTTCTGATTTCCCACCATGGCGAAAAACCTTCTTCAAAACGAATCGTCGCGCCCGCTTGTTCACACATTAGTATATTACATCATAAAATACGCCGTTCAAATATAACATATTAATATACTATTATAACGTACAGTAAAACTTCCATAATATTACGATGTCTCGTGAGCGACAATAAATCGATAATTCGTACTATAATATAGTGAAATCCGTTAAATAGATTAGCCAAACCGCTCTGGTTCTAACTCGGTTAAAGATGTTTTGTCGATTAGAGGGTTATGCGAAGTTATTCGCTGTACTATCGTTGTCGTACCTATAGTACGTATAATATATATTATGCGCTTACCGATGACGGTGCCGTAGCTGAAGAATAATTGATGGAACTGCGTGGCGAAACTGGTGAAGAGACATCCCAGCGCAGTGATCAGGCCGCCCATGACGGCCGTCAGTCTTGTGGATTTCCGCCGGCAAAAAGCTATCGTCACCGGTGACAGCAACAGCGCCACTCCCGTGGACATTGCTCCCAGCCATCCTGCACAAACACAAAAAACGTTAACTTACGCATATTATACAAACACCTCGTTATTATTATTATTATTATTATTATTATTATTAACGTCGTCGGGACATTTACATATTTTTAAATATATTATTGTTATTAATATTATCGGTGTACGATCGGCGTAGGTGGCTATAGATACGACGTATTATTATACGGGGTGGTCCGTTTGCAAGCTACTAACTCCAAACACTCGTTTTACAATAACATGTTTGTATTTTCTTTCGAACGATAAACGTTCGCTTAGAGTATAGGTATATACCTATTATAGTATAGTTTTCGAAATACTACGTTTTTGTAGAAACAATTTTTTCTTTCTATTTTTCATCCTGTACAGTATACCTATAGTTTTCGTTTTCAAAGACGAATTATATTTTTAACTTTATAACCTGGTCACTAGAAGTAGAATATTTTTCTGAAAATTTCGATGTGTGAAACATAATAAATATCGATTTAATAGTTGTGTATTGCATTTAAACATTTAGAATGTGGGTTGGAAAACAACAAAATATTATACCTATATTTAAGTGTTAATGAATGTAAAAAAATAAAATAAAAAAAACAGCCTTAGAAATGTATCACCCTATAGCCTGTATCAAAGGAAAGTACCATGTAGGTAGACAAACTAGGTGCATAATAACATGTCGATAATCCCGTCGGAAGGATTTGTCCGGGGGGACAGTTGCAAGCGTTCAATCCGTGGCTGCTGTTGGCTTATGATATATATTATCATAATTATAAACGCGTATAAATTATTCTTGGAGATTAACCCGCGTGGTTTTATCGATAGTACCGGAAATCGGTAAACTCGTAGGTGACCTTGTATACCGTATACCTTTGTAACGTGTTCGGGGTGACCTGATTATAATATATAGGTACCTATAACAGTTATCTCGGGAAGGATTTTAATTCCTTATGGATAAGTTTTCATTGGATGAAGGGGGGGGGGGGGCGGTTGAGCAGTAATGCAACAGGTTTTTATCAATAAAATAAATAATATAATAATAATATTCATGTCTGAGTTCGCATGTGTTGATGGTGAAAAATGTCGAAAGTTTGACAGAACACACGACTACTGTGCGTCATTTTAGTAATATATAATAATTCGGACGGAACCGAAAAGTATCAATAGTTTGTATACATTTTGTGTCGGTTAATTCTATATAGTGTGTAATTTATATACATTTGTGGTGTAATAATTAATGTAATTACACTTTGAACTAGGTATTTTATTGGTATACCAAAACGATGAAGATAATACGATCGATGAAGATCGACGTAATGGATAATAATAATACACAATAGGCGAGTGTGTGTATAAGAAAGTGAGAGGGAGACAGAGACAACTTGGCTGCAGTCGTCGAAAATATTTCAATAACCCGTATAATAATCTACCGCCGAGGCGCCGACCATGAATTTTATACTGGTATTCTATTTTATTACCTAGATACGATGTTTAAACGTATTTATTTATTTATTTAAATTAATACTTTACGACTTTTAAGAACAAAATATCAACAATTGAAACTAGATTAACATATCTCATGATAAGTTATTATTCATTAGATAACATTATAGCCATAGGTATACACAGTTACAATATTAATTTAACAGATTATGTGAATTAATTTTAAATTATAACATGAGATATAATAGTTGGCTAAACGCGAAACGTTATACATTATTATTGACTATCGAAATCGACGAAATCATCTTAACTATAGGAGCATTTTTTGTAATATAATATTATGTTTGTCGTCGTAAACTCTAATAACAGTACCACGACAATTAATATGACCGTAAGAGCGTTTTCGGTAATATTAGTGTAAAGTTGCTAATGGTTCGCTACGAGTGGATTTATCGAACAGTGAATTCATAAAGTACATAGATACTAGGTAGGTACATTTTGTTACAGGGAACAATGATGGCAAGTAAAATTATTGATTTCGAAATTCATACGAACAAAAAACGTGATATAATTAGGTTATAACTCAAAGAGTATAACTGCGTTGTAACTTTAAAAAATTGTTTTGAATTTGGAAAAAACACACTGACATTCATAGTCACGCCAAAATCTAGTTTTCATCTAAGCTCGATGTCCTCTCTTTTCTTTCTCTTTATTTTGTAATTCCCAAAATTACATCTCTATATAAGTACCTAGTACCGTGTACACGTACACACGCTATAATACGTCTATACCACATGTGTTTGGGACTTTAGGAGCACTTAAACTAATCGACAAAAACTCCAAAATTGTTGTAGAACACAAACTACAAAGTGCATTGAACAAAAACTATTGTTCTTACATCAGTATATTAAATTGATCATTTGAAATAAGTACTTATATTAGGTATGTTTTTTTCGTACCGTGGCTATAGAGTAAAAAATAATACAGTTTCGTTTTCAGAAATTAACTCGGTATAATTATTTATCGGTACTTTTGTACTCAAATTGTAACTTGATATTATAATACCATTTGAACACGATATACAACATCGTAATTTATTATTCTCTGTTTTATTCAGAGGAAAACATTATAACAACCGAGACGTAAACCTAAGCACAGCAGTTTACTACCGTTACATAATATTATATTATAAAATTATGCTCAATAAATATTATATTATTATGTAGGTATCTTTGTAAATATTTTATAATGGTGTTTTTTTATTTATTAATGAAGCCGGTCGATACTAATTATAGATATTGTAAAAATAAATTAACTTTTAATCACGACCAGCTTACTATAATAATATATAATAAAATTGGATTACAATTTAATGTACTATGTAATGGCCGTTTAATGCACGAACATTAAACCTCAAATTATACATTTTAATTTTCTCTAATATACTTATAATAAACGTAGGTTTTATCGCGGGAATTCGAACAAATCGACTTCAAGACGCACAATAGTGGGCGTAATAATGTATTATGGTTTCACACGTCATATTATTGTACCTACGTTACTAACATACAAAATATTTAGTACTTAAATAACCGTTCTAAAATAATAATATTATGTCAAGTTTGATATCCGAACGATGTACTTATTTGACTTTCAAATGCTATTATCGTTTCTTTTTGGCATCGTTTTCGATATTGACGTCTGGTATAATTGTTATATCAAACCGAGAATTATAGTGATGTCATAAAGTCTGTGAGATTAGTAGAACAATTTTCTAAAGACATTAATTATTGTGAAATAGAATGGGTTCTGTTTGAAATTCGAAAACGGCGTGGCGAGAAGAAGAAAAAAATACTCTGTTTTGGTTTTGTCGATTTCTATTACTAGACGTCCATAATATTATTATATATTATATTTACTGACCCAAGCCCGAAAACAAATTGTTCTGGAACACAAACAATTATGACCGGTATAATTTATAATATGACGGTCACCATTTAATGTTAACGTTTAGCCAAAACCTCTCGTTGACCCAACATTTATCGTGCGCGAGATTTCATCCAAAATCCTCAATGTTAATCTTCATTAGGAATGACCCATTTATATATTATACTGATAAACTGCTAAAGGTCTGACCGTTTTTCGTCAAGTAAATATACATATTCTGAAATAGTGTTAGTTTCAAGCATTTTGCATATTTTATTATTCGTATAATTTTTCATTCTGTAGTTAAATATATTGTTACCAAAACCTTTTAACGGGGTATTTTAAGTACAGAGATATTATTATTTAACAGCTATTGTACGTAGAGATGGGACGAGGACAGGTTTACAATGAGGATAATATTTTGTATACAGGGTTTACTAGCAAAAAAAAAAACGACTTGGATTTAGATTTTCAAAGCCGTTGTAAACAGTAGGTAATAAATTAAATTGTAAAGAAAGATAATATTATAATTTGCACATTTACTAGAATATAGTATTATAATAAGTCGTATACAATTATGATTGTGATAAGTATAATACTGGATTTTGATTTCGAATTTTTAAGACTATTTTTCTTAGGATTTTGATCAACTAACCGAACGTAATAAAAATAATAAAATAATTACTCAGATAACATGATTTCTCTCCATATTGACAATATTATAATATTATAACGTAACGAAAAAACGATAATATGGTTGTATTTAAAAAATATGTCCCACTCGCACCAAGCGTAACGCGCAGAATGCGAATAATGAAGAAACCAACCGATGAACGAATAAAAATATTTTACCGATGTGCGAATTGCACCACATCTATATAGATTTAGATATACGCATATTATAATATTATAATATTATGCACAGCTCATCGTGCCCACAACGTTTTAACCGACATAAACCTGTAGTTGGTAGTTAGTTTCCTTCTTTTAATGGACATACATTATCCCGTTCGTTCCGGGCAAAGAGTAAACGACAACGTTTAAGTAAATAAACCATAAATCCCGAGACGTTATCGAGCCAACCGGGAAAGGCCCGCTGCAGAAGAAAAATCGCGCACCGTTAACAATAAAATGGGTATTTTACGGGATGAACAATAAACACAATGTCAATGCACTTTCGTGTGCATCGAAAGCAATAAAGAAGACGCATCGTTTCCTAAATTACCGAAAAAACACATTCATATACACGACGAAAAATCGTATATATAGCAAGAGGTTTCTCTGGGTTCATTCCGCGTGTACACGGTTTTATCGTT
This sequence comes from Metopolophium dirhodum, assembly GCF_019925205.1. Classification (NCBI taxonomy): domain Eukaryota; kingdom Metazoa; phylum Arthropoda; class Insecta; order Hemiptera; family Aphididae; genus Metopolophium; species Metopolophium dirhodum. The sequence goes on from NC_083568.1 coordinate 22,898,248, forward strand.
TTCTCCTTTCGACGTTACATAAAACAGATGACAAACTACGTTTTCCGCAAAAACCGTGTTTGTAGCTACAACACGCGCTTATTTATTTATATGCTATTATCATAACGAAAATAATATTAAAGTTGTATGTGTAGGTAACATGGACCACCATAATATTATACACACGTAATACTATTATTATCACCGTGGAATGTACTAATATCCAGCCTTGTTAATATTATATTCTACTCGTTCGAAAAATAAACTTTTGTACTTAGCTTGTATGCGTAAAGACAAGTTATGAGACACCAAATAATAATAAACTTACAATGATTATTAACAAAAGATAAAATGAAAAGTTCGCTTAAATTTTAAACGTTTGACAAAATATTTATCTATAGGTATAAATAGTATAATATATGTAGGCGAACTTTTGAGAATTAAAACGTACCTACCAACAAATATGCAATGTTGGTACTATAAAATGTGTATCAAATAAAAACCAATATATTATTATGAATTATGAGTTATAAATACTCGTATTATAATGCTAATGACTAATGAGTTAGAAGTTGTGTATCATAAAAAACTGTTATTTATCAAGTTGTGATTTTTCGTAATGCTTTGACTTGGCTCTTAGGGATATTTTAATTAGGGATGGATTACCAAAACATATTTATATTATTACAAAATAATTTGAACAACGTAGGTAACAATATTAATACAATTTTTTTAAATTTGATTTCTTCTGTTAAATCATATATAGATATTATTATACAGGAACTTTGATAGTTCAGATAGTTACAAACAATAATCGTACAATATAATATTGTACAATCGTTCGCGTTCTATGATCGAATATTAGAATTATTATAGGCAAAATGTGATTAGGATAGCTAAACAATTAAAGGCAGTTGATGTTAAATGTGATAAATTTGTGAGCGCAATTTGATCATATATGGCACAGGTGACGAACGATGACCGAAGGTCGTCATAACCATCATAACCATGAAAAACATAATAAATTATTTCAACGTTCGATTGAGAGGACGAAATCATTTATGGTTCGAGTTTTTAGCCAATATACAATTGAATTAAAAAAGTTATAGCAGCGCTCTATTTGGGAGCATATATCTATGTTTTGAAAAACAACAATAGAATACTACGCCCATTATGCATACACTTTATTATTTGTATTTGTATATACAGTACCTGACGCTAATAATAATAGTTTTAATTATTTACGATGGATCGAATAATAATTATTACACCACATTAGTTTTGAATTGGTGTTTAATAAATTAGTTATTATAAGTACCTATTTTGTGTGGGTACTCTAATAGTTTTTATTTTAATATATTTTTTTTCGTACTACAAACATTTAGTCGACTGTTATTAATTTTATTTTATAAACTTTCGTTAAAGCGTATTATTTAGTAATAATAAACTTTTACTGCATAATTCGCGTATTTTACATAGTTTAATCAAGTTTATAATTAATAAATTCTCAGTTGATAGTAATTTTCATTACTTTAATATTATAATATGACGTAAATACAGTTTATTTCAATATTAAAATTGTTGTTCAAATCTAAAAATTGCCCTAGATCCAAGCAAAGCAACGATTATAATATTATGATTATAAAAATGTGCCTAAGTAAAACGTCAACAACTTTAAATTTATTTACATTTAAATTGAAATGCCACACTGTACAAAATATCTACGCGTTTCAATATAAATACAATTTATCAAAATTATATACATAAGACCAAACAGGAATTAAAATAAGTATACACCGTTTAAGTGTTTTATTTTTTCAATTTAAGAACGAATGAGTAAATAAACACTATTTACATAAATCAATACGAATTCTCTATAATTATGTAGTACCTACAACACTAGGATCACACGAGATTGGTAATATTATGATCAGAAAACCATTTTATTTGGCAATACAACACTCAAGAGTTAAATTCAATTTCACGTGATATTAAACAAACACCAGATTAATCTCGTTACACAGGACCTCTGCTGCTTCAGTGTTTTCGATTAGAAAATATATTTTCTTCGGAATAAAATATATTTTTTTTTTTTAAGAGAATTAAATCGTGAATAATTTGATTTAATTAAATCGAGTTTTTATTGAACAAACCTATTATTATACTGTGCTCGGGTTTACTTTTAACGATTCGGCAGTATACCAACAGTGAAAACAATCAAATATACACGTTTAAAAATTTATATTGGAACAGAAATTTAAAAACATGGTTTTTAGGACAGATCATTATCGTAATGGCTGTTAAACTGCGTTAAAGTTAATTAAAAGCAGTTAAACTTTTATTTTGTTTGACGGACATCGTGTCTGTTAGTTGTGTGACGAAGTATTATATAACGGAGACGAATGTCTGCGAAGTAAAAGAAAATTGTAAATATACTCGTGACGCTTATGCGGCGCGATCATAATATATTATTCATGCTACGAAAATAGATGAAAACCCATACGATTTTTATCAAACCGTTATCCCCGGTCTTTACAACATAATATATCTCTGATCACTTCGTATACAGAGTGATTCACCAAGCATGCTGATCCTCATTTTACCCTATTGTAGTCAAAATATATTTATTCAAATTGAGACTTTTAAATTTTTTAAGTTTTATTAAAGACCGTACACTATTTCAAATTCCCTCGATTTTTTTATGTCATTATAAAAGAATATCCTGTGGGCTGTGGCGATACAAACTAATGTTTTTCAAATGAGCACCATAATTTCTTACTGTAAATTGTTGAGCAGACGATATATTGTAAGTATACTTTTAAAAATGAGAATTATGCATCTAAATTCAAACGAACAGTGTTTGAGTTATTAAACGTTGTGTATGTAGGATAATAATATTTAATAGCAATATGTTTGGAAAATATGAAAGGTGAATCGCTACGGGGATTTTAAAATTATTTTAATTAGTTTTAATCTATTATTGACATTATATAATGTTTTAATATTGTCTGAGTATAATAATAGTATACTAGAATAAAGATTACATCTATTTTTATGTCTTAAGTATATTCCATTGTTAAGGACTATTATTCTTTACAGGCATTTTAATAAATTAGAAACTATACTCGTTTGAATTTCTATGTAGAAACATTAAAATGTAAAAATAAATCATCTGCTAAACAAGAGCGGTTTCTCACTCAGTTTATGTCACCCTCGGGACACTATTCTTAAATGGTATACAAAATCTACGTATTTCAAAATGTGGTTCTTGGTATACTTCCTAAATTACTAAATATATAATTATTTGAACAGATGCATTATTAAAGGAAAATATTTGGTTGAGTAATATTTTGCTTCGTAAATCACCCCGTAGGTATCATATTAATGGTCCGTCGCACCATATACTATTCAACTATTATATTTTGCAGGTTATTATTTTAAGGTCGATCGTTTTTAGTTGCAGTTTTATAATACGCATCTGTACAGTTGGATACTTGTAGTAAGTTATCGAGTTCATTGATACGTAGGTGTTTTTTTATTATTACTATCATCATCATAGTCGTTATTGTTGGATCGGGTTTATCATTGTACCTCATAGTATCTCTATAGCCTCGTTTTAATAACGCGTTTAACACGAATTTGACTAGAAATTTATGAGCTTGTCGTAATAAAATACCGTGTAATAACCGAAGCCATAAAACCGAAGATTGCCGAATGACGAGATCTCGAGGCACCGTATTTTTTTCTCTAAGTTAAATGCTCCCGCAGTGTTTTCTACTTCAGCTTGCAGAAAGCCGCCGTTTGGACAAAAAAAAGTTATTGGTTTTTCGTAGTTTTTCGTGGTTGTTGTTTTTTATCCGTTACGCACACACATTTATTGCTTGCAATGTCATCCGATCGTTTATGGAAGACTGAAAAAGTTTGTGTGGAAAACAATTCTCGAGTTCTGAGAACTGTCTATACATATTATTTATATTATTATGTTATATCCATTACGGTTATCAATTTTAATTTTCTTCGACGGTTCCTTTACGTCGTTGTCTGCAGTTTACGCACATACATCTTGTTTTGTAACTTTATAACGGCATCGCGGTATATACAGTACAATCGATTTTCCGTAGCGATTTAACAATAATTTTCATAGTCACCATTGTTTATTATATTGAAAAAGTGGTGTGGAGTCAATTTAAATAAAAATAAAAACATGTTTATGCATGAAAATATACTATGCTTATAACTAAAAAAAAAAAAAAAACAGAAATTGGCCCAACAGGACAACACATTTTAACCGAATATCGAATATCATCGTTTCCTAACATTAAAATGTTAATTTTTTTATAAAACAAATCAATATATTATTATGTGTGACAGAATAAAAAAATATAAATTTAAAGTGTCTTGATAGCGGCTGAAAAGTTGCAGTTATTGAGATCGATTAAAAATAAAACAAACTAACATCAATTTTCGACGAGTCTAATATTATTATATTATAACTATTTTGTGTGTCATATTATACTGACGTATCTACAAAATATTTATTAATATAACGAAGGGGAAATACGAAGGATTAACACTCAGACGAGTATGAATATTATTAAGTACATAATATTAATATGACCTATTGGGCAAAAAACACTATGGTTGACCAACGAATAGATTTTACAGAGATGACAATTATATCCACCAACTGACGTTGAAATACATATTTTATTATTATATACATTAATACCGTCAGTATTACTATTATGGAATAAGAAGATTAATATTGTATAATATAAACGTTAAAATAAAGAAAATCTGAGTATGAAAAAAACGGTTAACAAAAATAATTTTAATTATTTATTAACATTGTAGTTATGAAGACGTATATTATTATATTAAATTCATCCTTTATAAAACATTGCGGTGTATACTATATGTGTCTGTACAGTTTCAATGAATATATATTTTATTTATTGTATAATTTATCAATTTCAAATTGTTATAAATATAGGTATTCCACGTAAACGTTTATCGACTTTTCTTTCAAACATAACATACCTACGTTATTATATCATATAATATTAGTTCGTCTTCGTGTGATTCAGTACTATGTGGAAAACACTGCTATAATGATCGCATTAAATTAGCCAACGACTTACGGTGCAGTAACTGCGAGGGATGGATATGATATTTATATGTATATTAAGTATAATTATAAATTAAAGACGAGGTTACGATGTTCATGTTAGGGATGGAAGTGGGGCGGGGTTGGCTTTTGTTCGTGAGTCGAAAAACATTGAAACTTAACAATCGAATAAAAATGTACATTACTAAGGCAAGCAACGTACTATACAAAATATTATATATTATTCACAGTGCGAACAATATTATTAATGTTTCTATATTTTGTATAGAAACGTTGAAGAGAATTTGATGTTAATCTTTGAATTGTAATTAATTTCCTCGCAGTGGGAAACGCTTATGAATTATAAATACAAACAACGTCTGAAATTAAACATTAAGTGTAATGCCCACTTTGAAGTAGATCAACACGATAACTGTATCAACATTTAACTCTTGAACGGATGAATGGTGTCCATTCTCGTTTTGTTGTATTATTTTGTTGCGTTATTGTGTCTGAAACGCTATAATGATAAGATTACGTTTGATTGAAACTCATTACAATAATAAAACAATATAACTGAGACGTAGGAAAAAAAAAACAATCGTCATTAAAAATGTTTTATTTGCTCTGAATAATTATCAGTTTGCTGAATAGTAAGATGGCTAGTGCGATACAGACGATTTATTTAATTGCATAACGATTTTATACGCTCCCGATATTAATAATAATATAATATAGGGCCATTTATCTTCGATTGTTTTTTTTGGCGGTAGCGCATAAATCATCGAATATTATTATTATTTATTCAAAACAAATCCGTAAACAATTTCACGCTTTGTACATAATAATATAGCCCCGGAGCTAACGTGCAGTTCGCCGTACGATAGTTGGCGAACGATATACTGCAAATTATAATATACTATTCATAGAAAATATGATGTCTTGTGTAAACAGCGTAGGTAAATCAGCGTATTGACGACATCGTTAAAATTATATAAATCGCCACGAGAAGAATAAAAATAAAATATTTCGTTTTCCTTCGGCGGTTGTAAATAGGGTCGCAAAGATTCAATATTATTACCGTAGCTGATCGTTTGATGAATACTGTGCAATAATAATATAATATAATATTATTTATTTCGCGATAACGAGCAAAAATCAATACTTACAGCGAACCATTTACAAATCAACATAGATGGACGGTTAAATGGGCGATTTTAAGGTCGATTTGCTCGGCCGATTAATGGGATTTATGTAACGTTTATTAATCGGTTTTCGCAGGTGTGCCGTTATATTATTTAAGGGCCAATGGCAATTTCGTGGTTTTCGTTAACGCCTGGACGGAGTGAAAAACTTTTTAGAGTCATTTTAATAGTTTTATTATAGAATTACGTGTTCGGGTATAAAATTGATCGCGAGATCGTTTGCGAAATTTCCAAAATTCCAAACACCGTGGCTTATAACAATATCCAATTTTTCCAAACAAAAAACCGTTATTTTTCCATATTAATATTTTTATTTTTGTCGGTCTAAACACAAAAACTTGATTTCGTCAAACCAAACCCCGTGCGTCTTTTAAAAAATATACAGTTTGATTTTTCCCAAAGGGCAGTGGGTGGTTGCGAGGGAGGGGGGGGGGAGGGAGTTGGTGGAATTCTGCTCCGCGATCTACACGCAGCCCCGGCGGATCCAGGCGGCGCAGTGATAATCTCGATTTTATCGTTATATTATTTATAGAGTTTTCGCCGCGGACCACGCCACTATGATAAACGCGACCGACTTTTCCGTTTTTCCAGTGGCAAGGCTTATATATTATTATCATGTTCGCCGGTGGGTGAATCGCGTGGCAATGGTATAATTTTTACAGTGGCGCGCGCGCCCGTCCGCCCGGCTCCGAAAGTTTTTCCCGCCGCAGTCGAAAACCCGTGACTATATGTGTGTGATTTATGCCACCCACCGGAGGAGGACGGAAAAACCTTTCTTACGGGGCGCACGCCCGCCTATAAATATATATAATATACACGTACGGACCCTTTTACGCTACAGATATTGCAGCATTATTGTACATAAACGAGTATCGCGTACCACGGCGTGTAATATATGTATATTATATAATATATATATATATATATTATACAATATAATATAATATTGTGTGCCAGTAATATATTATTATATTTGTTTGTGCATATTTTATATATTATTATTATAATGTTATGTGTGGTAAAGGATACGGCATTACAATATAATATTATAATGCGCGTATATATTACAATATATAATGCGTTATATAAGACGGAGCCACGGCGGCGTGTCAATATCGTTTGGAGTAGGTATGTCATACTATATGGTTTGTACAGTGGACTATATTATTATAATATGGAAACGAGTAAATAAGGGTTTTGTCGAGGGAAAAATACACGAGGATCGTATATATTGCACGTACAGCGTAGTATACTCCCCCTCCCCTCCCCCTATTTCTTCTTCAATAATGAAATTATTAAAAATTTGATTTTTGAAATTTTTAAATACTAAGTACATAAAGACCATAATATTTTCTTATTCTTGATTTTTATTTACACTTTTAAATGAGTCGAGGAGATATAAACTTATGTTTTTCAAATGCAAATCTCCCTTTCTACAGTAAATTGATTATCAGATTCATTTTCTAAAAATGTTGTGGCATCAAAATCAAAATTCGAAAGGGTAGTTTTTGATTTATTTAACTTGTTGTACTAATAAAGTTATTATTGGTTTATGATAATTGTTTTGAAATAAATGGTGGCTTCGATAATTTTAAATATAATATAGTAATTATTAATATTAAACTATCAATATTCATAATTTATAAAATATATGGTCTAAGTATAATAAACAGATGCTAGATCCGATATTATATAATATATTTTATATTTTTTTAAAACTTTTGTTATGGACTATTATCTTTAGTATAAATATTTTAATAACTGATAACCTACTAGTTCGAATTTGAATTAGCCATTAGGGTGCCTACATCAATATTTTAAAAAAAAAATGATGTTCTAAATAATTAACAATAAAAAAGTGGGTTCTTAATTTTCATTTGAAAAACAGTAGTATGTATCTCCACAACTCCTTAAGTACCTATAGTATACCTATAATATACAAAAAAAATCAAAAATTTGAAAGTATGATACTAAAAATCAGAATATAATATAATATTCATAGTTAAAATTAAGAAATTGGGTTTCATTCTAAGTGAATCGCCCTGTAATATACGTGTGCAGTACGTCACAACTTTTCCGTTTTCCACCATATATTACGTTATATATATATTTAGCTATTCTTGTGATGTACTGATATAATATATATTATACGTTTATATATATATGTACCTATAATGCGTGTTTATGTACGGTGTCGAAACTACGGTTTCCACATAAATAGTATAATATATAATATTGTCGGGAACATCTGCGACGGGGTTTTGCGGGCTTGCAAGAGCTGGGCGTTATCGTCGTATCGTCTTCATAATAATAATAATATTATCATACATTACGAGACAACCGATAATAGTTCCGAACAGTTATCCCGTCGTCTCTGCCATACGACTGCAACGGAGATGAAAAAATATAAATATCATAATATAATATTGTATTTTATTAGCGACAACTCTATTTCCCGGGGAGCGATTTCGGTAGATGCGCACGTGCTGCGGATTTACGATCGCATTAACAATCGTTCAAGTCAACACAGTATAATATTATTTTAATAACGACGTTGGGGATTTCGATTGAGTTGTCCTCGCCAAATATTTGGCGTACAATAATATTCCATCGGAAAGCGTAACACTCGTTATGCCGTTAGTGTATTAAATCTAACATTTTATATAGTATACGACATTTATCTCTTGTAAAAATAAAAAGTCGATTTGAAAATGTAAAAAGCACGTCACGTTGTTAAAGAGCTTAGCTCGAGATAATATACCCTTCCGAGATCTATAAATGATTAATAGTGTCGCGTCAGCTTTGGGTATTATTATCGCATCCGACCGTACTTGAATTGATGGCAATACAAACACCGAACTGATCAAAACTGGATCAATTCAAAAATATGAAAAGCAACAATTCGACGACGTAATTATTACAACTGCCGGTGTACATTTTTCTAGCCAGTTCCGTGACGACTCACATTTTAGAGAGTTGTTCTCACATTTTGATGTACATTATAATATTATATATTATACTCACAAAATACATTATCATTGTGGTTGATTAACAGCCAAATTTAATATAACGTCGGACTTAAACAAATCGTTTTCCAACGAATTCTTGGCTATCACAATATACAAGCTCACATAGTATAATAATGCAATATTACTATTTTTAAATCACATTAAAGAATATTACAATAGAATATGCACTTGCGATATCGACGTATGAAATCAAAACGACGAAAACCGTGCGAGTTTTATCTTCGATTTTATACAATATTTTACCTAGGTACTGATACCGTTGGTCAAACCGTAGATTCTCACATATTGACGAACATGTTCCTGCACCTTAACCGTTCGGATCTAAGTATTTTTTTTTAAATGCTTATTTAAATAAATACGCCATCATACACCGTCTTTGAAGGGGGTGGCATTAATTCGTTCCAAACCGTTTCGTCATTATGATAAGTGACGTTATGACTTATTATGTAATATTATATTGTATTAATGACGTTTATCCGTCGATCGCTCAATGATAAGTTTTGGCAATTATCAATTAATATTACGCTGGAAATATTTGCTTGTTTAATATATTAACCGACAATTTATATTTATGTAATACATCTAGATAAATTTACCGCTGCTGATATTTTACAGTAATTGACATCATATTGCACCTATAGCCCGATGGATTAGTGTCTCAACCGAAGATTTAAACGTCTGAACGTCATTCCTAGGAAGAGCCAAGTTTAGTTACACTTGCAGTAATATAACTAGATTTGTGTATACATGTCGGACGCGTCCTAGATAAATCTTATCTCGGAGTTTGTGGCCAAATTTATGCTTTGGCTCTAAACTCTAAGCTGATACTAAATTCTTCTTTTTAACGGTGTATTTATACTATTAAGTTTTAGTGTTTTCCACGTAACTGCATTTGCAAATGTAACATTGCACTGCTGTGGTTGCCTGATGCAATTGTGTACGCGCTGAAGGAGTTTTATTGAAGTCCCGCAGACGAAACTATTTTCATTCGTTTCTATTTTTGCTACGAGGATAATGTTTGGTGTGATTAAACGGGATTAAGCTTAATTTACGAATATTAAAGACGGACGTAATAAAATGGATAAAAAAAAAAAAATAGTAAAATACAAGCAAAATTATATTATACAGAAATAACTATTATATACGAAGAGTCGTACGCGCACTGTTACGCGCGTTATACGATACTTTTTAAATAGCACTAGGTTTTTAATTTTAATTTTTAAATCAGACTTACGAGGGCAACCGTCGAAATACGATTTCATACGCACAAATCTACCGATAAAATATCGATCGTCTGCCCGCAGTGGAACATCAATAAAGTAGGTGTTATAAAAAATATCATATTATTCTCCTCGCGACATTAATAATAATAATAATAATAATAATTCTAGTAATTTCTCGTCGTGTACACGACTAATATTATAATAATCATAATATAATATACGGCTGCGGTACGCGTTATATATACATATATATCATATTATATACACACACATACGTGTTGGCAAGCGTTCTTAATGCGATAAAATGGAAACGTCATGTTCCCTTGATATATTAATTTATTAGTACCTAATAAAAATTCCGCGTCGGAATAATATTATTATGTTGTAGTGTGTTGTATACAATAATATTCAGAGCCCACGACGACGCCAGGCGTATATTACTATATAATAATAATAATAATAATAATAATAATAATAGTAATAATAATAATAATAATAATACTATTTGAATACTTATAATACACCTAAGACAGTCGTCGTCGTGACGTCGTCAGTGGGCAGAAGTATAATAATATATAAATATACGAATCGTAGAGATAATGTTCACACGTATTCATTATAATATACATCGTACTCATTACCTATATATTATGTAGATTATATATATTTATGTGAGTGTGTGTTATTAAAACAAAATACTGAATCGGGACGCATATATATAATATCAGGTACCTATATACGATGACGATGATTAGAAACGTAATTAATGGATTCGACGGGAAACACGGTTTCGCCTCGGAATTGATTACGCGTCCGCCGAAAGTCGACGAAAAGCGTTTTGTCAGCGTCGTTTACACCGTCTCAAAAATAATGATAATATTTCAGAATATATATACGCTCCCCGCGGGGCCGGTCCGTCTCGTAGATCGTCGATATTAATAATAATATTATAATATTGTTACACACGCAGTCGAAAAAATCACGACTGTCGGCAGCAATTTTAATAATATTGCTCGACGCCAGAGAAATGTAAGCGCGTGCCGTGTTCGACTTAATCGAGTCGATACCGAACTATATACATATCGTCAGGTCTCGACGATTCGCGGTTAATCATTCGACGCCGCCGTCGGACCGAAAATAAATTGGGTGCTGATGAACAGCCGTTTATTAACTTGGTTTATGCTTAGGAGATAATCGACTTTTTTTAATAAAACAGCCGTTTGAAAAATCGGTCCCAGACAGAGCAAGCAGCGTAGGTATATAATATTATAATACGATCCCATAGTAATACAATAGGTATATTATATTATTGTGCACACTATACGGGTTAGATTTACGGGTAGTTCGGTGTATAGGTCCTAACCTATCGACACTACTCCACCGATATTATTAGAATAACATATGATAAATAAAATACGATTTAATGTGATATACGTATTGTTATTATAACGGTCGCTGCGTTAAAATATGTAAACCGCCGAGAATTCGCGACCGTTAGAGGACATTATAAGTTTTCGATATTTAAAATCGTGAAAATTCGACGATATTGCCGGCATTGTTCGAGTGCGCAACAGTATAAAATAATATAATAATAAAGTAGGTACGGCACTATCGTCCGTAGAAAGAATAATTAAATTAAGTAGGTACCGAATAGTAATTAATGAGTATTAATAACTGTTATGTATGTACATTGTACGGTGTGTCCGATACTCCGATATGTTATCTGTAACGATAAATATATATATATACAACATTATGTGATTATTATGTGTGTCCGCCGTCGTGCGTAATGATAAATAAAGCAGTCGTACTTTGTCAATGCTCGTGTGTGTACCTTCGCCTATCTTATATATAAAATACGTAACATTTGGCGACGAAGATGAAAATTCGGTGAAAATATTATTTAATTTTCTTGTTGTGATTATAATGTCGAATATTTCGCAATACATACCGGGTTCGGAATCATTCAGTAATTATTTAGATCGATTAAACGCGCAGTTGACCGTTTTAAAAGTTAAAGAGGCTGATAAAAAGTCCTATTTAATCGCATACATTGGTTCGGAAGCATATAGTCAATTAAAAGATGCTTGTTTGCCGGAGGAACCACAATTAAAGTCATACGACGAGTTAGTGTCCAAATTGGAAGAAATATATTCACCACGTCGTCTTGTAGTGAGTGAAAGATTTATTTTTAACCAACGTACACAGAACCAGGGTGAGTCAACTCGGGAGTACATAACAGCATTAAAAAAATTATCAAGTTTTTGTGTATTTGGTTCGTTTTTAAACGATGCACTGCGAGATCGGCTTATTGTAGGGATAAGTGATGAATCGTGTCAACGAAAATTACTTGGTATAGAGTCCCTAACGTTTGAAGAAGCATGTAAAATTGCTTTGGATTCGGAGTTGGTTTGTAATCAAACACAACAAATGAACAATAAATCACAAGTAAATTTTATCAATAATGGGAAAAATGTGTCTCGTCAAACACATTCGTCATCGAAGTCGGAACTCAAGTGGAACGGAAATTCTGGTGGAAAACCGTGGTCTGGGAAGTCGTCAAAACCTGGTCAAAAAAATGGTCAGTCAATTCAGCACGGCAGTCAAAGTTCACGAAGTCTTAAGTTTGGTCAATGCTATAGATGTGGAAGGAAGCACGATGTCCGTACGTGTCCAGCCAGAGAGTGGGAATGTTTTTCATGTAAATTAAAAGGTCATACGTCGAAAATGTGTAAGACAAAAATTAAAAATAATTTAGAGTCTATTGATTTAGTAAATAATGTGTCTCAGAATAGTGGGGGAAATCCACTTGTGATTAAAATCAAAGTTAATAATAAGCTTATTCCGTTTGAAGTAGATAGTGGAGCGTCGGTTTCAGTTATGCCGATTAAATATTTTAATATGTATTTTAATAATTCATGTAAATTAGAAAAAAAACATATTCAATTAAGTTCTGTAAATTGTGAACCAGTCAAGGTTTTAGGTCAAACACTTGTAAATGTCGAGATGTCAAATCAAAAAAATATTAAACTATATTTAATTATAACGGAAAACTCTGTAAAAAAAGTTTTAGTAGGTCGATCTTGGTTAGATAAGTTATATTCAAACTGGAGATCGAATATGTGTCTAAATTGTATAAGTAGTAATACTGGGGAAAATGCTTGTTCAATTTTATTATTAGAAAATTTACCTTTAACGTATAAGGAAGTGAGCAAAAAAACGAGTACAGACGAAGTATTAAAAGAAATAAGTCAGTATACGAAAGAAGGTTGGCCGGGGGTAAAGTCGTTAAAATCAGATTGCCAACAATATTATAAAAGACGGGAAGAATTATCGTTAGTAAATGACTGTTTGATATTAGGTAATCGCGTAGTAATTCCAAAGTCATTAAGAGAAGACGTATTAATGTTATTACATAAAAACCATCCGGGTATTGTTCGTTCGAAAATGCTCGCAAGGTCGTATGTATGGTGGCCTAATATCGATATTGATATAGATAAGTTTATTAAGACGTGTACGGAATGCCAATGTAATCAAAACGATAAGAATGTTAGTGAGAAAGTGTATATTCCGTGGGAAAATCCATCAGATTCTTGGAAAAGAATACACATCGATTTTCTAGAAATAAATCAAGTTAAATTATTAATCATTGTTGACAGTTTTAGCAAATGGATTGAGTGTTTTGCAATGGGAAGTACAACGGCTTCAAAAGTAATCGAAGTTTTAGAAAATTGTTTTTGTCGTTTTGGTTCCCCAGAGATAATGGTAACCGATAATGGTCCACCTTTTGGCGCAAATGAATTTAAAGCATATTGTGAGAAAAATTGTATAAAACTAGTACATTCGCCGCCATACAATCCAGAGTCTAATGGGTTGGCAGAGCGAGGAGTGCAAACGATAAAAAAATTATTAATAAAGAGTTTGTGTGTAGAGAGAGATGTAAAAAGAATACAATCAAAAATTAATAATATTTTAGTATCATATCGTAACACACCAACAACAAGCACAGGTTGTAGTCCGTCAGATTTAATATATAATTTTAAACCAAAAAATCATTTGTCCATATTAAAACCACCAAATATTGTAGAAAAGAATAAAAATATTAATGTTACTAAGTACGAAATAAATGATAAAGTTCTTGTTCGAAATAATTCAAAAGGGCAGAAATGGTTAACTGGACGTATAATGAAAATGTTGGGAACGTGCAGTTATTTAGTCCGGGTTGGTGATAAAATCAGATTAATGCATGTAAACAAATTGAAAAAGAGTTATTTAAATGATGAGGTACATCCAAGGGAACTTGAATAATAAAAAAAAAAAAAAAAAAAAATATATTGTTTATCTATTTAAATTTTTAAGTTATATTTATTATGTATTGTGTAAAATTGTAAATGTTAAATCATTATTATTATTTTCTAAATTGTATGAATTTTGTATAAGTTAATTTATTGTACTAAAATTATATAGAAGGGAAAGATGTTATGTATGTACATTGTACGGTGTGTCCGATACTCCGATATGTTATCTGTAACGATAAATATATATATATACAACATTATGTGATTATTATGTGTGTCCGCCGTCGTGCGTAATGATAAATAAAGCAGTCGTACTTTGTCAATGCTCGTGTGTGTACCTTCGCCTATCTTATATATAAAATACGTAACAATAACGACGTCGACGAGTCTGAAGTAAGAAAACACTCTTCTTATGTAGTGACGTTTTAATAATTCAATTATTGTCAAGCAAAATGTACGCATAATATTATGATAGTAATATATAGATCAGTACAAACATTACAAAGGATGTCAATATATCTTATTGTGTTTCGAATTCCGTTAAAACATATTATAGTTTCTTCTTCGATGGTTTTCACGACGCGTTGGTCGTTTTAAAATTATTCATTTGAAATAAGCACCAACAATTTCAAAAATTTTAATTTATGCCTGCATATCAGTTCGAAATATTGTATCAGCTCGTATATTATTTAGGTTTTGACGAGTGTTTCGTACAAAACGAAGTTTGATTTTTAAAACTAATACATTGACATCAATAGTATATTATATGTCTGTCGACCAGTTCGTTTACCTATTACAAGATCGAGCTAGTTATTGTAACCGGTGATTCACAATTACGTACTTTGTCCCTTTTGCTAGGTACCACAATATTATGAGGGGCGCTTGTAAATTGCACCCACATTGAGCAGGTAGTAAATATACAATAGTAAATATTGCGCCCGGGATTTTTTGGTTTCTAAAACAATTATAGTAAATTGCGCCGGGATTTTTCAGGGTCTAAAATGGGTATAGTATATCTATAGTAACTATGTCTCTTAAAAAAAATTAATACAATTTCATATTCTATTTAAAATCGGTTGTATAGTTGTTGCATTACATGGTTCATTTGTTGGAGGTTTTTTGTTGGAACAGCTTTAATTATATTTATATTCATAGTGAATATTTTAATATTCTTTTCAGACTGCTTTTCTTTAAATGACTTAATGATATTCAAAATATATTGTTGGATTATAAAAGTGTAAAATTAAGCGTTGAACGTTCGGTGATAACTTTGGAACATTAATTGTTGTTCTGACATAAAAATTAGTTGAACGTTATTTTCCAAAAATATTTTTGTTTTTGTAAACAACGGGGACGTAGCAATAAGTTTGGTAGGTACATCATATGCACACAATCGTAATAGGTAGTTAAAAAGGTCCGTACGCGATCGTATCATACGCAAGTGTAACTCACCCCGCCAACCTGCCTGGGACGGCAAACGACCTTCCGCAAAGCAGAGCAAATGTTCGCGCGCTAATTTAATTTTATATCACCGTGAACCTTCATATTAAATTTAAACAGCCATGTTTAGGTCATCATATTCACACAATATATTATATAAATAGTGTTATTCCCTTTTTTAAAATTATTATTATAATTTAATTTAATTATTTACAATTGTTTGCGTTCAAATAAGTATAGGAAAGTATATGCAAGAACCGTCAGTAATATTTTATTTACAATATACTATCAAATATATATTACTAAAATATTTAGTCGTCAAATTAGAATTCTATATTGGAATCAGAAGTATTATCAGTTATGGTTGTTGTTTTCCTGTGCAAATTTATCAATTACGTATTTTTCACGAATATGTTTTAAATTTTTAGGCTATTTATTTTCACGATATTGGTTAATGTATAAATTCCAATTTTGTCTCCAACCCGTATAGTAATTTTTTCCTTTTCCCATGACATGACGGGAAATGTGTCTTTTTTGACGAAATAGTAAGACCCATTGTCCATAAGTCATTACGCATTACTATCACTGTATTTTCTCTGGGTAATGTTAATATTATTTTAAACTATTCGTAAAATGTGGTGTAACACTATTGTCGAAGATCTATTTTAAGAACACGTTTCTTGACGGTTACTGTATAACATAATGGACCACTGAAAATGACACGATTGCAGACAATTTTATCCAAATTGATAAATAATACTGCGATAATGTTGCAAATCAAATAATATTTTTGAGGGTATAACATATAAATTTTATATTTTATTCTTATTTGACTTTGTATTCAACTTTAAAAATTAACAAAAGAATGTTGTAAATTTAAACTGTTTTTTGACAATATTTAGAAAAATTGATATGTCATACCTTCAAAAGTATTATTTTCTATTGTTTTTGTAATAGGTAATTGTACTCTAAGATAACTTAAAAATATAAAAATAATGATTCATGAGTAAACGCGTTTTGTCTATGTTGTACTTGAGCCAGAGAGAGAAAAATAAAATATTGTAGTGTGCTCATATTATCTCCTTAAGACGTTGGGACGATAAGCCGGACATAAAATTGATAATTGATAGGTTAGGTATATAGACTGAGCCACACACTCACACAACTTGGCAACGATTCACTAAATGTTCGTATTTTTGGTTACAAAATCATATCTTTTGTCATAGTAAGGTAACGCGTCCGAATTCGTATTCCACCCATTAAATGCATTCCTTTCATTTCAATAATATGGCAGTCGTTGGAATGTTTTGTATTCGAACGTTATTGATTACTTGCAACAACGAAACCTTCTGATGATCGTATGTGGACAACAATTCTCGCTTGCCTTTATCTCTGGGATTTGTTTGTTCAGCGGTGAACCCAAGAATGCATCTCCATATGCCACGAAACCTTAGTATCGGTGTATACGATCTCAAACCCACGTTTACCCAAGTCAAAATAATACATTAGACGAACGTGACTGCGGTATAATATTTAATGGACTACAGGTAATATCGCCAACAGCACCAACATATTATTTATTTCAATTTTTTTTCATATAAATTATTTATACGAAGTTAAAATTATTAAAAATGGTGCTTTAAGAATATAGTGGTATCAAAATATGCAAAGTTGGTATAGTTGTTGATTGGCATTAGTATTTTATTCACAGTCAGTATTTAATTTTAAAGCCAGAACTCATATTCGTCGTACAACGTTTTTATCGAAATCGTAATTTTTTTCTTCTACAATCGAACTCATTTCTTTTTATGAGGTGAAGAAATAATATTTTATTCCGATACTCCGATTATGTTATTGAAATAGTGTGTTGGACAATACCTATCTCGTTAGACACAAATTTGATGAGCTCTACTTTAAACAAATTGAACAGAAAAGTACCAATTAATAAATGTGTATAATAATAAACATTAACACAAAAAACATTTCAATCTTGGTGTTTAACGGAGGAAACATGATTATCAGTCTGTATACACAATACATGTGTTCTCGTTGTGGAATGTCGACGACGACCGGTCGTCACCGAGTGCACTGGTGATACGTGTTTCACTAGGGGAGGATTCTTCGTCACAAATAACCAGTTTCGGACTGTCCCGCTGAGAGGTTCCGTCTCGACCCTCCTTTTACGTTGATATAACGATAAAAGAAATAAAAGTATTTTTTTCTGAAATATCGAGTGTGTACGTTATATGAACCACCCCGAATATGTGCATTTTTTCCTAATACTATTCAATCATTGTTACTCCCACTACTTTTTTTTACTATGTAATAAAATAAAAGCAACGAGGGTCCGCCACCGGCCAGCATGTTGTTTACAATAAAAGGACGGTCAAACAGTCTTTAGAGAGCAACTGTATAAAACGCTGCTATCAGATTTATATACATTTACGTTTTATTTTTTAAGCTTTGTGTGTTAATTTTTTTAAAAATGGATGAATTTAAGTGTTTTATCTGTGGCAAATTTTATAGAAAAAAAATATGTCTGAGAGTACATATGTTAAAGCATGATTCCACCACAAAGATTAAATGCGGAGTATGTTCAAGGAGATACACCCAAAAAAACAACCTATATTCACACATAAAAAAAGCTCACGGTAATAACACAGCATATATTTTAATTTACTCAGAGTTATTAAATAAATTATTTAAAACAATAGGCTTCACTAGAGGTAGTATACAGATGCAAAGAGCTATGCAAGTACACAAAAGGCCATTATTAAACTGTGGTAAGTAATATTTATTCCATCTTAAACATAATGATTACCTACTAAATAGTTTAATAATATTTATATAATACCTCAGACCAAGCAACTTCCACCGATACATCACACGATGAACCAGTTGTGCCGTACACCGAGGCCACTCCTGCTGTAACATTCACACAAGATCGGGAATCCACAAGCGCAGTCACAGAGACTAACTACACGCCACCGTCACTACCGCAGCAAAGTAAGTCCTATACCGAAAATAGGGGTAAGATATATTATAAGAAGAAAAAACGGGTGTTTAGTAATTGGTCAAATGTGTCCATCGGCTTCGTGATATATGACGTAATAACATTTATTAGCTGAGTATTAGGCCACACATGATATGTAATATATTATATTTAAGGGAAACACAAATGTATAACACAACAATTTCCGAATATATAACAAATATTAATATTACTGTAGGTATACGGTATGTGTTAATTCTTATAAGTGTCAGGGCCCTGGTGACGGCGTTTGTGAGTGCAACAGCTGCTGCAAGGCTACCACACCACTACCAATGACCACTAACCTTACAAATCGTAACGCGTACATCACTGTCTACCGCTATCGCTGCGGGTACGTCTCACACCATTAATAATTAATAGTAAACGGAAAATGCACGCAACAATCTGTGAAATCTGTGGGGTGGTATTTTTCGAGATCGAGTATTAGGGAATAGGGATGTATGGAGGAGCGGTACCCCGTATTGGTAGAGAGGTGTTTTCGGTAACAGTTATTTTATACTGATATCAACAATATCAAAAAAATCATCTGATTTACAGTTTACGGAAAAAAATGTGTGCTATCAATTAATTTGAAAAAAAACTTAAAAAAATGTATTTCACTTAAGCGGAACATTCTTAAATTTATAATAAACTAATTATTCGAAAATAAACTTCTCGAGCATACATATTATACAAATGTCTAAAATTAGAGTTTGATCTAAAGTGCTAAATGCTGTGCCCGTGAAATCGTGTCTTATCCGAATATTAAACGAAAAAAAAAGGGGGCGCGTTATTTTTCTCGGCTTTCTTTTGATAACAATAATAAACGCGTGTACAACAGAGCGAGAGGTGGAGAGGAACTCGTGTGCGCGCCCGTCCGTCGTGATAATCCGATCCGATACCAGCAAGAGCGCGTGCATATAATAGCATATTATTATAATATATATTCGGTGTGTACGTGTGCGGTTGATCCTTGTTTTCTAATGGAAATCGTAATAACACATCTGAGCAGCAGCAGCATCAGCAGCTGCAGAGTTCCGAGCGTGTGATGATTATTTCAATCGTATACGTATATAATATCATTATGACGACGGACGAACGGACGGACACCCCCCCCCCCCCCCACCACGTCCCACCATATATCCAAACCACCCACCCGTCGACTTTACGAGCGCCCCGGAGCCATATCGCAAGACCGTTTAATTTCAACGTCGTTTTTGTGAGTTATGTACACTTAGTATTTTATGCCACAAAACGTCGCCGCTGCAGATACACACACCCACGCACACACATAATATGTGTATATGATATAGATAATTATAATATGCGTTATGATAGACATTTTTTCGGTATGATGATTCGATAAATATTGTTCGTATCTACTTTGTAACTTAACGTTTTCACGATCCGATGCACCATGATAGCAGATGAAAAATTATTATAGTTTTTACTGCCAGAAATCGTATAAACAAGATGCAGGTATTAAAAAAAATCTGCAGGGTATCTAATATTAAATTATATTTTTTGTAATGTACCAATTATATTTCTCTATACCTAGTCTATCGTCTGCGAACCATTCAGAGTTTCTCGATAGTTCGTCAACACTGAGTATAAAGTTGCGTATTTTTTTAGTTGTATTATTACGTATATGTGTCAATTTTAATTGTTTTACAATGTTACAATAACAATATGATAAATAATATATTTTATATGCGGATAGGTAAAATATTTATTTTTGCATTTTTTATGTTCCGATTGCGTCCTATTGTGGGTATAATAGTATTAAGGGGGACGAGGTGGCCGAGTGGTCTAACGCGACGGATTCGGCACAGCCGGGCCGAGTTCGATCCTCGACCACCGGGCGGCATTTTTCTCCGTGCAAGTCACGGTGTCTGGAGAACAAGTGCCGCCATCCCCCACCCGGGCATGGCAGATACTTACAGGTGCCCAATCAAAAATTCTGCCAAAACCCAACACACACGTGTTCCTTCCCCTACCGACACTAACAACCCACAAACAAACCACTATAGCTAATGGCCATAGTTGCCGAAGCGTAAGATCAATAAAAAAAAAAAAAATAATATTAAACAATAATAATCAATTACACTATTTTAATATGACTTTCATACTTATATTCGTTGTTATATGGATCGATAAATTAAGTAATTATATAGTTGTTAAATCATCGATTCCTTAAAAATTTATTTAAGATTTATTAAATAAATTATGATTATGAATTTATAATAATATGAATAATATTTATTACATTAGGTAGTTAAAAGTAGGTAACTACTAACTACTATTAAAACTTTAACGACATAAAAAACTTTAATTTTAAAATAACTCCGTTCCAATCGTCTTAAAATAAAATAAGCATTTCTTATTTGTACAACTCCCAAGCTCAGCGTTATTAGCAAACAATTTACAGATATAATATTTAAAATTAGGTGTCAATGACAAATATGTTTTATATCAAATTTTCGTAAGCTAATCAAGTAAAAATAAATTCGTGTTTAAATAGATCTTCACGCCATATTATAGTGGCCATATATATGAGGTTGACCATTTTTTTTTGCAATCTATCGACCGTGTGGGGGAATGGTTTACCTGAGTTTGGGACACAATCGACAGTCTTCGTTAGAAAAATATCTTAAGGTAGGCGTGGTTTCAATATGATAATAACAGGTAATATAATATATTTAATATACATACTGGTTAATGAAGTATTGGCATTTCGAGAGTTCGATAAAGCCATTGGGATCATTGCACCTATAGGGATATGGGCAAATGTAAATTGGGATCTTTTTTGTTGTAAACTCGGCCCGGGAGTTTTAGGTAGATTTTAAAAACGGCCCGATAATTTTGACCAATAAAATATAATAAGCACGACATAATAATCTGCAAATATATTTTACTTATTTTTTTTATACTGAACCATATTACTTAAATGTTTACACAATTTTATATTTATATAACGAATTTCATACTATGAATAATAATATGAAAATGAAAATAATTTTCTGAAGGATAATGAGAATCGCCTCCCAATGGTGTCCTCTAAGTAAATGGTTCTCAAAAATATTATATGTATATTTTTTATTTACGTAATTTTTATCTGGAAAAAACCCGGGCCGAGTTTACACCTAAATAATTTTTACCTGAAATAAACACAGGCTGAGTTTACAGTAGGCCTTTTGAACATTTTTTTTCACGTGGCCGAGTTTACAATCACCCTAATACTTAATTAGTACGTCGTAATTATTGAATACCAATTTGCATTTTGCATTATATAACAAGTTTACCGAAAATTTCAACGATATAATTATAATTAATGTGGGTAACCGGTAATCTGTATAATGTTCGATTTTAAACACAGCTAAAAAAACGTCTGTACGTGCGTTAAAGTCCCGTACCTATACAATATTATATTATGATATAAATATTTCAACAAATTAGGAGCTTAGGACTTGACACGTGTGTCCAAGTTGTGATATAATATATATCGTTATTGTTATACTCACGTCATACTATATTCTCTTATAATGTCAAATGGGTATTTACATCATGACGTTTTAAGAAGGAAAATATTATTTTAAAAATCTCTAATAAAAATCAATCTCCTTAAAGCATACTATACTATAGCACACTGCACACGATGAGTACAAACACGTTTTACATTTTTTTTTCACCAACTAAAACACGCATGTACATTTAATTATTGGATATCGATTTTACATTGTAAATAGGTACACAATTATAATAACTAATAAGCACGATGCATATAACTTGTTTTAGTTTGTCGATTATTTTTATTGAGAAATCATTATGTAACTCCTGAGTAAATGTGCATCAAAACGATTTATGAAATTATTGTCTTCTAAAAATATTAAGTAGGTACCAAGCAAAAATTTGAAAATTGAGTTATATTCTAGCACTCAACATACCAGTTGAATAGACAGTATCTAGAGTCAAAAAATTGTTTTTCATATAATTCTGTGCCTCTTATATGAATTGGAAAGATAAAATATTATATTTTTACTTTTGTGAGTTGTGGAACCACTTATGTGAATCGTGAAACTCCTATATGTATTATAATTATAACGTATTGTGCGAGCATAACGTATAAGTTCATTACACGTGATACCGCGTCAGATATGTAAAAATCAGAGTTACCTAATACATTTTACATATTTATACATGTTCCTAAATATTATATAGGTACCTATATACATTTTATACTTTATATGTTTTAATATTAATTGTGCATATATTTTTCGGACAATGACAAATAATATGAATTATGAAACTAGGGAAAATACAAAAAAACTCGACAGAATTGAAAATACGTTAAATGATATTATGAAAAACTCAAATAATGATTAATTATCTTCATCATTGCAGACCAACAATGATTATTTAATTGAAAATGCATATTTCAATCAATTTCCGTTAGCAAATATTGACGAGTTAACTGTACTCGAGGACTAGTTGAAGGATAATGACTTCCGACTAAAATTATACCTACCTACTCAATACCATTGGATTATACTTATTTACTATAATACTATATTACTATGCGTACAAGTTGGGTAGTCGAGTGGAAATAAAACACAATAACGCGGCGAAAAAAAACATGATATTTAAACAGCAAAACAAAACGGCCTAGATAAATACGTATAAGTTTTTTTTAACGACGCACGACTGACATAATAACCCGCTATCAAACGGCGCCGCCCCCGGTATCGTA
This sequence comes from Metopolophium dirhodum, assembly GCF_019925205.1. NCBI lineage: Eukaryota > Metazoa > Arthropoda > Insecta > Hemiptera > Aphididae > Metopolophium > Metopolophium dirhodum. Next base: position 22,922,307 of record NC_083568.1, read on the forward strand.
TATCTCCACCACCGGGATACGTAATATTATTATTATTATCGTGTCCCCCGAGCTGTTTACGCATGCCGTATAATATAATATATTTTAAACGGGTTACGATATCATTTTTGTTCTCGTGGTTTTTTTACTCGTTCGTTTCGTCCGCTCGTGTTCATACACCCGACGGCCCGCGCAGCTCGTTAGCGACCGACAAATAAGATAATAATTACTCGGAACGTTTTAATCTATCTGCTGGTTTTATACGCACACACACACACACACACACACACACACACACGGCAACGCAGGCGCATTCAAATATACACACTTATAACGATATCCGAATCGACCGAATAGTTTTTCACTCGATGTCATATTATTATTTGTTAAGACCTTTTTACCTGTATACGGCATATAACATAACCTGTACCGACAACACAATAGAACGGCTTCGGGCCGTACGGAAACGCGCCGATGCGTCATGTAGGGTAAATATATTAAGGGTGTGTGTGTTCCGTTTTAGACTATTGAATGCATCCCATCCATCTCCCCCACCCACCTCGAATTATACATCATATTATATAATATTCAATTTACCACTTTGAAGTCACGGATCACCGTGCGTCATTGGCAGCATCTATATTCGACTATACACAATTATATAATTAGAGCTAGGATTTTAGTGCTCCAAAATAGATGCCTTGAAAGTCTTAACATTTGCAGTTTGCACTGTAAAAATGGATTAAAAATGTATTTCTTAGAGTTAAAAAAAATTATATAATGGAAACGTGTTACAAGACAATAAACTAGAAGTACCTATTATTTTCGTCACTTAAATTATTTTAAGATATGAAATCGTCAACCTACGAGTATTTCATACCTACTACACGTTCGACACTATCTCACCATTATAAGCATACCTATATCACCGGCTGGTTATCGTTGAAATAAAGAATTGTGTGCTACGATATTTTTACGTTCGCTTCAAAAACAAATTGTGGAAAATGTTCTAAAAACTAGAAAAAAGGAAATTTGTCAAAAAATGCTAAATAAAAAATCATTTAACTAATCGGGTTCCTCAATAATAAAGCTTTAAGTACTCACAGAGATGCGTTCTAAGAAAAATACTAGGAAAAGTATCGACATCGCATAAAAAATTGTCAGCCCTAATATTAAAATCATTGGTGTACGATGACGTCGACATCGAGTTTATAGGGTGTGGGCATAATATTATTATAATGATGCCCGGCAACGATCATTACGACCGAAATAGGTATCACATCCTTATAGGTACAGATCTTGCAGACGACAGCGCGGTTTTTGTGGTTTTTTTTTGCCTACGTCACACACACTCACACAGATATGATAAATTTAAGTGTAGAAGGGTTTGGCGTGTAGAAAGGCATAATACTATCATATTATAATAGTGTTATGTTTTACAATAATAATAATAATAATAATAATAATAATAATAATACAACGTGCACACTGTGCGCACACGCTGGTGTACCGACGCGATATTATTATTATTATTACTGATATCGTTATTACAATATTTTGTAAAAGAACGGGAGGAGGTAAAAGAGTAAAAAATGTATAGGAACCTAACCTATGCGTTATAATAATAATAATAATAATAATATGTGTATAATGTAAATTCGGCCAATTATTAAGAGTGCCGAGATGTAGGCTGCTGATATTTGACACCGTATTATAATATTATATATTATTATTATTACTATTACTATGTGTATACGGCGCGCGGAGAAACTGGTCCGTCCCGAGGGGATATTCGCTTCTGCGGTTGCTCGGCATTTCAGGTTTCTTTTCCCATATATACATACACACAATACCTATGTATTACGTGCATTTAGGTACACCTATAATACTGTGTGTGCATCTTATACAACTGCCGCGACTATATAATATAATAGGTAGTGTATCATAATAATAATAATAATAGTCTCTGGTCGCGTTGACGAAATGTCGTGTTCCCGTGGACGCGTGTCTGACTATACGTTGGGCTATCGACCGGTCTATATTATTATATGCGAGCACAAAGACAATGGGTGCAGCAGCAGCAATGAGTCCTTCGCCCGACGGCCTTAATATTATTATTATTATTATTATGTTATAATTATCGTGCCTACTGCGTGTTAGTGTAGAGATGTGGAATTTACAGCAGTAAAACGTTTTAGGATAAACTAATAATTGGTAAACATTGCATTGTTTTCTGCTGGTGTTGTTATTTTTCTTTCAATTTTTCCGAAAAAAAATCATACGAAATACCTATACCTCGGCACCTCGCTATTACCTATGTTCAATTGCATTCATTATCTTTTCAAAACTTCTATTTAAAATGTGTGCCTAAACATAATATTATATGAACACTTTTTCCCCATAATCACTGCCTATATATGGCTATATGCATATACCAACCGGCAACCATGACAAATTTGTAATCAAGTACAGCAGCACTATATCTGCAGTACATATATTAAACAGTCGTATGTAGACTAAATAATAGTACATAAGTAAAAGTAGCACCTAAATAAAAGTTACCAAAGAAGCCATTAGAATTTAAAAACATATTTTATAATTAAGAAGGTGTCACTCGAGCTTAACAACTGCGGTAAAATAATCAAATTTAACCGAGCTCACGTCTCCACAAAATATTATATTAAAATAATACTATGTTGTACCGACGATTTTTTCGTTAATTTTCGCGTCCGTTCATCGCCATTTTTTCTTCGCCACAAAAACTTAAAATAATCACGAAAATCATGCATATACTGCCCGCTGCGAACCGTCAAAAATAACCGATTCCGACCACGCCACACGGCGGCCGACGCCCGTCATCATAATAATATACATATTAATAAAATTGTGGTACATATTATGGACAGTATAACACATAATACAATTATACGGAGTGAGAGAAAACGAACACGACGACGTTTTTGCATCGACCGACGTTAATTAAACACGCCGTACAGGGCCGTGAAATTAAGGCACGCACTACGACCGTCGATGGTAGAACTCGAGTGGTATACGGCGGCGGACGAGTCAAAAAATAAATAATAATAATAAGAAAGATATTAATACTTTTACTGTGTTTCATCCAAAAATCCAATTAAAATCATTACGTGCCCGAGATAATTTTTTTATTCGCCAGACGTGTATAATACTTATTAAAGTTTTCGTATACGCGTTTTATTCGATTTTCGCTTTGACATTAAAAATGCACATAAGTTATCGGTTAACTTACAGGCATCTCTCTCTCTCTCTCTCTCTCTAATAATATACAATATGTATATATAATTATACATTCGTTTTGTTTCGTATTTTTTTTTTACATGCATACACACAGATAAGAGAAAATGTTACAGGAGAACATAAATATACAAGTCGTGATAAAAACAACAAAAATATATTTTATTTACCCAGTTACGATCTCTAAGATAAATACATGCAACGGCGCGTTTGAGTTGTAGTCAATACATGTTTTCGTATTATTATTATTATTATTATTTTTTCATAACGTTTTATCTTATATATTATTATTATATTTGTAAGTTATTTGAAATGATGTACCTACGATTGACGTTCATGTATACACTAAACATGTGTAAGATTATAAGATGGTTATATTTTTCATTTCTTGGTATAATATGCAGGTATGGGCATAAATAAAATTACAGTATAATATACTTAATGTTAGTAGTATGAAATTGGGTTCTGGATCCCCGAAAACCTACCCCGTACCAATGTAACATTAATGCAATGTTTCAAAAATTGTGGCCGTATGTAGAGCGAATTCTACAGATATAAAACAAATTAAATCTCTTGGCATAACAATAGGCCACAGTTTGACTATATTTATCATAATACTTATCACTTACCTATTAGTTGTTAGTCAATAATTTTGAAATTAAATTAAAATATTAAAATATGAGTTAGTAAGTAATATCTTTTTCATCTAAAACATAATGATTACTAAATATTTTAATAATATTTATATAATATGTTAGACCGAGCAACTCGGAACGAGGCCACCCTTGCTGTAACAATGAAAGTAGTAATAGATTCTAAGTTGTTCTGTAGCCGCAGCCCCCATAGCACTACAGCGATGCCCACTGCCGCCACCGCCACTTCTACTGATATAGAATGGATCTTCAAAAATCTACCCCCTACCTTTAATGCAATGCTTCAAAAAACGTGGCCGTATGTGGGGTGAATTCTATAGATATGAAAAAATGAAACCACTAGACAGAACAATAGACCACGGTTTGACTAAATTTATCATAATACCTATCACTATCATTAGTCAATAATCATGAAATTAAATCAAAATATTAAAATATGAGTTATATCTTTCACGAAATACTACAATATTATAATATTTTTATTTTTTTTTTTTATTTTAGAAAATTTACAATCTATATATTGCATGACACAATAAGTAAACTAGATGACTGACATAACACTATATATATAATACAAATAACATATGAAGCACAAGATAGGGGGAATCATCCAGCGTTGGTACAATGGTACCATCCAATTATAATAATATTATAAATATTATTTAAGAACTAAAAAGTGCATTACCTAACATACATTTTCTTAAATAAAATATATAAACACCAAACAGCCCTAATTGTTAAATAAATTAACGATTATTATATTTTATAACGGGTCAGGTACCCGATTGAGATCATTGATTTCTTGCACACGATTATAATTATTAGGTACATATTTTCCAAAGCAAAAACAACAACAGTTATAACTTATTATATTTTAGTTTCTAAAAAAAAAAACCAAGAGAAAAACGGTCTCTAAAACAAATAACTAGTCGTTGATACATCGGAGTACCACAGGCACGACCACCATAACCTGTCAGTACGCGGCCCTTCGGGAATAACCAGATTGCCCGATGGTCCGACCCCCGTTACCGACGTACGATTAGCGCCAGTACAATTTGGACGCATAACAATTATGCGTAATTAACGGCCATATCGTGACACGGCAGTGCGGTTGATAAGCTGATATATTATGCGACATGACAGTGATACGAATTAGCGACGGTTTCACCACAAGATAATTTTCTGTTTGCGGAATTATTACAATCCGTGGTTAGACCGCAACGACGCATTTCGACGATAATATTTAGTGACATTCCAACCACGATTTTCTCCGCACTACAGCCACCACTCAACAGAAACCCCGACTGGGCTCAACTATAATTATATTTGTATAATATACAATAGGTAGTACCTAAGTAGCCTTTTAATATCCAGGGAAGTGTTGGGGGGGGGGGGGGGGCGTCCACTGTATACGTCGGACATGTCCTAAAAATCAGACGATCTTCACGCATAGCTCAATTACACTGTGTTTAAATGTATAAAAAGTTCTATAAATGTATCACGTATGGGAAAATGTATATTGATAAATGTTCCCTGAATAGGCACCTGAAAACTCATTTAGGATCAGTGATTTCATGTATCTATAGTATTTGCTCATATGTTTCCTCGCGTCGGGTTAGCCTAATCAGGCCAATCAGAGTCAACATAGTAATATTATACTGAATATTTGTGTAAACTCGGAACTACTAATTAATTATTTTAAAAAACAAGGCTCGCTAAAAATAATCATGAATTCCAGGACGCCATGCAAATAGTTGAAGCAGATCCTCAGGTGGCGGGTAACTCAAATGTTTTATATTTTTAATTTTAAATATTTTAATAATAATTAGCCATGTTAGGTCATCCGATCGTTTTAAACAAGTTTCCCCTCACCGCTACGAGTATTATTCTAGTAAAAATTGATTTGCGTTATCAATAATATAATTATATAATATCATGTAACCTCTTGGTCACCACTGTTGACGAGGAGCTAGAGAAAGTCCGAAAATAATGTTGCCAACACTATTTTAGCCGAAAAATATTTAAACCAAATAATATTTACCCGAAAATATTTCAGCTCAAAACAATTTAGTCAAAAATATTTTGACCTAATCATTTTTTAGCTGATAAATATTTTGTCCGAAACGTATTTTATTTTTCACCTGAAATACTGCCGACTGAAATGTATTCGTCCACTAAAATATAGGCCCAATAAAAAATGTTTGCCTAAAATGGGGTTCGGACACGATATTTTCGGATTTTGTATATACTCCCCTAACTAACTCCCTGAACTCCTCTAACTACGTAGTATTCCATCAACACCCAACGCGTAATGCAACAACCGTTTTATAATATATATATAATGACGTCGATGTATAAAAGTATTTTTGTTGTAGTTGTTGTGGTTGTAACTGTTATTATCGTCATAAAATTAATATAAACTCGTACATAGACGGGTATAGGGTGGGCCTGGTTAGGACTTGGACGAAGTTAGTTGTAGTGGGGTGGTGGAAATGGATGTCGCTAATAACTTACATGTCACTTTTATGTCACAAAAACTCAGCTAATCTACTGCATTGCTGTCACAAAATCGCCGATATTTACCGCAAACAAATTGTATATAAGATATAATGTACTTCATAATATTATAAGGTCCAGGTTTGTTCATGGCGTGGTATTATTCAGCTAAAACCATGTAAGTGACTTCTACACTCTATCGTGTCGTCAATAATTATTTAACATGTCGTTTTAAAATCTGAATGTTCCAATAATGACCGAATGCTGTGAAAAATATCTTTTTAATGTAAGTACCACATGTTACGGCAGTAAAATTCAACTTATCAACGTTCACTTACAGAGGTAAAATGGTTATACTCGATGTTTAAAACTTTAAATTATCAAAGGTCACACTGCCCAACCCCTAACCATGTCCTAAACATTTCTACAAAAATAATGTTATTGAATAAAATATATTATGGACGACACGGTAATGTGTAAAATCAACTTCACTATGCAGCAGGATTCGGGACGTCGAGTTATCCAGCTGCAGCACTAGTATTGTATACCTACGTAACATTATTACCTGTTATACGGCCGATTCGTGCTCAATATATAGGTCGATAATGGTGCGGTTTTCAATAGAAAAATCGGCGTCGGTGTATATTAATATCATGATATGTGTGTGTTGGCAAAAAGCAGACCGCTGAGGGTGCAGGTCCGGTGGTGGGTCGCCGAGTGAAATACACCGGGTCCGAAAGGTTTTCACCCTCTTTCGGAGAAGTCCCGTCGTAGTCGCTCGGGTGGTGGTGGTAGGTACGGTGCTTACCCCCCCCCCCCCCAATTCGCCGTGTTAATAATTTAAACGATACGACCGGGCGACCGGCCAGCGTCCTCGATGATTTGCGATATTTCCCGGTCGGATGACGGCTAGCCGGTGCCCGGGCAAAGGGCACATACTATTATTATATAGATCCTTTTCGATATATTGAACTTTACTTTCTGGTTCTGCGAACGTGTTTCATACGAATAATATTATTATATACCTATATATATTTTTATTTTTAAAAACACACCCACACACATACGTGCACACACGACCGCGCTAAACCGACGAAATTATAGCCGAGGTAACCCGGCGTAATGGCCGAAGAAAATATTTATTATCTATGAGTGTATAATATGTGTGCCTCCAATATATATAATGCGTATAGGTAAATATATAATATGGGTACGAATATAAACGAAAAATAAGTTAAACCTTATAGAGAGCAATAAAAAAAGTAATAATAATAATGACATACACTCGCGCTAGTATATTATAATATAATATAGGTACATATATTATATATATAATATTCGTATGGGGTAATATGGTACATAATAATATTATAACTTTTAAATAACACCTCCACGCCCTCCACGTCGTCTTCGATTTTTTTTTTATATATTTATATATTATAATAACGCTTATAATATCTCAGAACGAATATTATCAAATCACCTCCGGGCGTGGTATTATTATTTACTCGTTTATTCGATAGATTTAATTGTTATTGCAGGTACTGCTATGCGATGTGATTAAAACTATGGAAATTGTTTTATAATTGTACACTTTGAAAGTCGAACAACAACGAAAAACACTAAATCTCTAAACAAAACAACACTACTCTAGAATTATCTGATTATCGTGCTATTTTTTTCTATAACGATAAATTTATGAACATAATAATATTATAGGTACCGAATAGAATCTTTGAAACGAGTATATACAGAATATATATACATATAGAGGTATTCTGAAAATATGAGTCAAATAAATATAGTATAATATTAAAATATATGATGCAAGATACTACCAAAGCCAAACGTATTATTTTTTTAAAATTTAAAACCGTATTTTATGATTATAAGAATTTTTGTTTTAGTTATAGAATGAAGTAGATACCTATACTAACCGTTGTTTCAACGATGCGTATACAATACACAGTTTTGATCAAAAGCGGAAAGAATTTGTGTACGCACTACGTACATATTGTTATTTTAATGTTCTTTATCGTTAATAATAACACAGTACAACAATATAAAGGGTTTTTCTTTGGAAAAAAAATTTTAAAATATTACCTGAAAGGTATGTCGTATTTTTTGAACTGATAGTGATAACGTTTAAGGTTCACTTTACTTAAAATAAATTAAGATAATGAGACGGACGAAATATTATAACTAAAGACCGGATTTATATGTTTTTACATATCGTTACTGGGTCTATGCAGTCTTATGAGAGTAAAAAATGTGGATGATTTGTTCAATTCTGAATGCATAGAAAAAAGTTTTTTTTGCATATTTGAGAATATTTTATGGGTTAGAGAATATTTAACTCATTTAGCATATTTTGGAATATTTCGTAAATTGTGAGAAAAAATTTGTATTTATTTTTAATTTTAATATTACGGTACCCAGGAAAAATTTTTTTGAACATTTACAATTTTTTATTTTATCATTTCCAACTCTTACTAAAGTGCAATAATATTCCATTAGAATACGAAACTTTAAATACCTAATAATTAACTCACTATTAATATAAAATTGAAAAAAAAAAATTTTAAATGCATATTAAAGTAAATATAATGATGTTTATTGATTATTTTTGCATATTTTTGCTTTTTTTTTGTATATTTTGCATATTTCAGCATATTTTTTAAATTGTTAAGAGAATATAATGAGAATATTTTAAGGTTTTTTTCGAGAATATTAGCATCATATTTAAGGTATTTTAAGAGAATATAAATCCGGTCTTTAATTATAACATTATAATTCGTGCTATTGGGAGCTAACATTACAACAATATAATATTATTATAAATATAAAAGTATTTTTTCTTTTTTTCTAAAACATCCACTTACATTGTATAGCCATGTGAAATGCACTAATGTTTTATAAAAACATTTCACACTTTACGATAATATCTTTATAAATGTATTTTATAGGAATCGGTGTAGTTGTTTATTTGCCAGCCGTGTAATATACTCCGAGGGAAATGCACACGCGAGTGCCTATATAACTTTTGCGAAAATACTTTATAATCGTACAATAAAAGTTTTACTAACTTATTGTCTACAAACGTTTTTATAATCCATTTAATGTATACCCGGTACATATTTTTATATTACTTACAAGATATTATCCAATCCGCTGACAAATTAGCGGCGATTAAAACTTAACGGATTATGTTGTTATATAAGTAGAAAACATTTTAATATTGTAATGGAACATACAAACCATATCGTTATTTCCTTATAATCGGATTCGTCGATCACAGTGTTTTGACTCGACTACATATTATAAGGAGACGGATAAATAATTGGTTGAGAACAGAAAATGTGCTAAAAGATCAAATCTCCGGGCCCAGTTTAAACTTGCCGTGAGTTAGTTTATTAAGGAGAAAAAAAAGAGGGACTAACCGCTGAAGATGTCATTAACTTATTATGTCGATATAATCAGCAAATTGCCCTCGACGAATTGACGTTGCTCCTTCATAAGGATAAGCCATTACTTCAGCTAATATTCACCGTTTAAATTATACTCCGTAAGCACAGACGTGTTATTAAACTATTAAAAATAAAAAAAAAAAACGAACGCATCGAAACGCTTAATAACAATAATAATACTGTTGAAAATCGTGTAACCTGTAAATTAAATAAAATATAAAGCTTAAATTAGAATTGCGAAAAAAATTTAAATAAAAATGATTTTAAAATTACACTGGCTGTGAAGATATAACGTAGTTATAATAGTCTGAAAATAAATTTAAATATGTTTAATGTAATAATCACGCAGCACTTAGACAAAATGTGCAAGTTTTCAAAAGTATTGCTTTGCTGTCTGGTTAATAAAATAATAATAATAAATATTAATAGAATTTATTAAATAAATTATAAAAATCAATTCCAGACTAGTAACGAAAAATCAAAACCACGTTTGTGTTAATAATCGTTAATCCGTTAATAGTATTATGTTAAGCCACCCGTCAGATTCACCACCGGTGTGATATAATAAATACATTTTTGGTAAAATGCTTTTGAAAATTAAAATTAATTAAAATACAATATTTTTGAGATTATACTATCGTTTATTACAGTATTTTTACTAATTTTGATTTAATTAAAAACGCTTGAAAAATAATAACATTGGTTATAATATTATGTTCACATTTTATGGTCGTATGTGATATTCTACTATTACCTACCTATATTATATGAGAGCACGTATTTTTGCAAAAGTGTACACGCGCCCGAAATAAGAATATTTTTTTTTTTATTAAAAATCCAAAAGAAAGAAGAATATTTTTACGAAATGGGAAGAGCAACATAGTAAAGTCTAAATCAATGATTTTAAACCTTTGAGTGGATTGGGTTTACCACTTTCTCGGTGCCGCAGAATTCATATATTATTATGTATACCTATTGTATATACATATAAAATGTATTATAGTATTTTATTTTACAAATAGTTTGGTCTTGATGATTGTAGTATATTAATGCTGTCGAATAAATCTATCACTGTTATTCAGATAAAACTGTACAACATGATAACGTTATCGTGATATATATACTTATTCCATAGCAATATAAACTAATTATATTATGTAGGAGATTGTACTAAAAACGCGATTGAGAACAGCGATATTTCGCAGCAAACCACTGCAACATTTTGAAGTCCGCGCGTATGTTTTTTTTCTTCGTCTTTGGAAACTTCTTAACAATATTGTTTAATGCGCAACAGGTAAAGGTAGATATAATATTATAATATGGACCACGCGAGAGCCGAGTTTGGAATACATAATATTATTATATTTTGTACATCGGTTGTTTTCGTTTGGTGTAAATCGCGTTCGACAAAACACGTACAATATATACATAATATAATGTGATATAACACTCACGCGAGCTCGCTTTCCGCTCGCCTGTACGCAATATTATATAATATTATGTGGATATAAGATATGTGGTTTTGTGGTAAATATGCTCGCACACGGATTACCGTACTTAATGAACTCCTATTGCTATAGATGTATTATGCTAGTCGCCAGGGCACAGAAAAGTGAACCGACAATGGGAAACTAAAATATGAAGAAAAAAAAAGAACTGTTAAAATATGATAATTTCTTAGAAATTGTTTACAGAAAAACCTACCGGTGGACGCTACGTGTAGGTACAGTGAGACAGTTTGATGTTTATAAATTATAATAGTTGCATTACAAAACTCGGTGACTCGTTTGGTTTAAATACATCATAGACAGTCCTAAGTCTGTTAAAATGGGAAGGAAAATGTTAGAAAAGTGTAGTACACACCAAAAAACATTAGGGACCAAACTAGTGTAATACCTAAAATAATTCCGGAGCCAAATATTATGACAATTTTAAATTCAAGACTCAATTTGGATGCATCCTTTTCGTTCCGTACATTTATTTTCACAACTCAAACTACGATGATACGAAATTCTTGATGGTCGGAATACATATCATTCCCATTGAATAAGTTTGAAAATCAACAGAGAATCAACCGAAATATCTAATTGTCTAAAATGTATAACACAACGTTTGCGGAGTTTTGATCATAATAATACGTCATTGTGTTTTCCTTTAATATGATATAAATATTTAATAATATCATGTTCTTAATAATGTTGCAGATAAATACCGCGTGGACATAGGAGGACTTCATCTTCCTATCCAGCACCAGACCAAAGTATTGGTTAAGGTATGTATTTTTTTTGTTTTGAAGTCTTAGCTTCTGACTAACCCCAGTGATTACAATAGTACCTACAGTAGCTCCAGGCTCCTTTTGATTCACTTGTCTAATTTAATATTTAAAACTTAAATTCTATTAGGCAAACTCGGAAACATCGACTGACGGTGTCGGGGAAGCCGAAGACAGTAGCAGTGACAGTAGCAGTGACAGTAGCAGCTGCGACAGTAGCACTAGTAGCAGCGGAAACCACACAGATGGTGATAATGTCATCGAGAATTCTTTGGTAACATTTTTACCTAACTAAGAGAAAATACGAAAATCGCACCCAGACAGCAATTTTTTGTTCAAAAATATTATTCATATAATTTATAATTTATTATAATATTAGTATTATAATGTTATTATAATAATATTATAATATTATCATTACAAAATGCTGTCTGGGCGCGGTTAGGGCTTATAGATCAATGGTGTGTATTATATTTAACAACGAATTCTACACTATTTTTATCATCGATATCATTATAATACATATTTAGATATATATAGCTAATAATTGTGTATTTCACTCTTATTTCTATATTTGAAAGTATTGCGCGATGTGAAGGCAAGATAGGATGGGTACCTATTGGATGGTTATAATCGACTTGAGAAAATTACTTAGGTGGAAATGTGAAATGCTACAGAGCAATGACGTAAATACACTCATCTTAAATTCTTAATCTGACGATAAAATGTCCCCGTTAATTGCTGCAATACCTGTACTATATCTGTGGCAGTTTAGGAAGGCTCCAGATTCGGGATAATGTAAAAATTATTGTAATAATTTATTTAATGATTACACAGACACAGACAACACTTTTCACATATATATATACTATATACATACATACATACATACATACATACATACATGCATACACACATACACATTTTACACGCATATACCCATACATATACATAATATAGAGATGCAGACACATTGGCGGGAGGCAAGAGCTTAACCATCAAACGTATAAATATTTACGATAATATTTACTATAGATTTTCTAGTTATAATAATAATTAATTACTATTAGGTAACTGTGCGCAAAATATTAATTTATATCAAACCTATTACCTTATATATATATTGATATTATACTACTATAACGTGTTCATATCGATTGATTGTATTTGTATGTAATGTAATTATTCATTTTTAGACGGCTGCGATGAGGATTCGTTGCCCGAATTGTTCAACAGAGATGATTTTATACACAGACTATGTGTATGATACATGTGCCAAATGCCAACATCATTTTGAGTAATTTAAGAGGTTGACTGTCCCAATAATGTCCTCACTTAACAACATTAATTTTAAAAAATAAATAAATATTATGCCTATATTATCATCCTTATTGTTCTTTTATAAGTACAATTTTATAAGTCAATGTAAATTTTTGTAAATAATTTTATGTATTATAAATTGTAAAGCCTCAAAAAAAAAACTAATTAAAAAGTTACCTGACGGTCAGGAATACTTAATAAATATAAAAAAAAAAGAACAAGTGATTGACTTCGTTATTATTATATTACTATTGACTATGCCACATAATATTAATTATGTATTATCAATAATATTGATGTATTATGAGCCTATTATTAGTACCTATCATAAACGATTATAAATGTAAGTAGACTATAGTGTGATTGAATGTATTGTACATTGGAATTAATTTCCGCCAATAAAGATTATCATTATAAATCGGTGTACCTCGGTCCTTGAAGCAAACTATAATATTAAAACTAATAAATGGATATAATATGTTTTTTGATAAAATAAAATGTTCTTAGATAATTATTATTGAAGTGATTTTATTACAACATTACATTTTTGGCAAAACTGTGGTTTGCTACTCATCTGTATCAACATATACATACACATTGACTTCCCCTTTTATAGTGTATGCTATGTATGATATGTTTTTAGAAGAACGTAACAGAATATACATGTTTGCAATTAATTTATTGGCACGAGTTTTTAAGAAATTAAGTACCTAATTATTTATTTTTAAGTAAACCATAATCCTTACGAAACAATTAATGAGAAATATATATTTAGTTTATCTATATGATTTCAGATTTAACAAAATGTAAGGTAATGTAACATATTATCTGAGTTTCTTCAAAGTTCAATCGATATTAGTTGGCGCACTTTTTTGTATTATTTATTTGATCACACAAATATGAAATAATATAATATTCAATATAATTTCTTGCATTTGCTTCAGTTGGTAGTTTAGTGTATTATTGTCAACTAACAAGTCAAAATTGTGTTTTTATATTGTTTTTTTTTTCAATTTGCTTACTTAGTTATTAAAGCTTTTTTTTAAAACGCTAAATTTTTGGAAAATTCAGTGACTCACTGAGTATTCATTTATGGTGTACACAAAAAATCAACTCTGATAATTAGTAAAATGGACCATCCTGTAATTTTGTACAATGCAATTAATAATTATGAAATGTTTTAAAAATAACGCAACATACACATGGTACTCATTAATATGTTTAGGAATACAAACTTAAGATACTAAAATAATTATTCCTTTAATTTAACATAATTTTGCTAAACTTAATTAACTAATATTAAATAATACAGGAAGGTGTTTTATATAATACTATTATTATAATAACTGTCTATAATTATTCCATTTTACGAAATAATTGCATACAAACTTAAAATGTGTAAACTTACCCTACCTACTACGTTTTCAAGATTAAAATAATTAAATGTCGAATACGAGTACCGAAAAATAATGTTCATTATAAAATGTCGAGTTTTCACACGGATGAACATTTAAATATTATTATTCAAATATTAATTTATACAACAATCATTCGATTACAAATATATCAACGTTTTACCAGACCGCATAGAAATATTTAAAAACATATTATCGTGTGCACAGTAAAATCCGTAGTCTAATTCAATTCGTCCGAACCAGTCGAATCGAAACTGTGCCGCTGAATCGCTTGCGGAAAATACTCGTGACAGTAATATTATTATAATCGCGGCATTGAAATAATTCAAATATGGTCCTGAAAATGACGTGGCATAATAATAACAAACTAAACGAAATCGATTATTGAATACTTATTCAAGATTTAATGCAAAAGATCTGTTAAATAAAAAAAAAACACCGTTTAACATTATTATAATATGTGTACGCGGACGCACTGCACATTATTTATTATAGGAACGATCGAACGAGACTTCGATTTCCTGACACGGCTGGGTGTAACGAAATTAGCGCTGAAAAATCGCTGAAACCCCCAAACGTGGTAAGCAAACCGACAAAAAAAAAAAAAAAAAACGCCGCTGGGCGTGTAGGCTGCACATCGGCACACGTCTTTCGCCTCATACTCATGAGCAAACGGTTTAAAATAATGTTATGTTGATTTATGTTGATTATCGAAAAGTGATCGGATCGAGCGGAACCTCGGTGAATTTATTATTATACTATCGTTTATCGGGAACGGAAACAAAAACGGAAGAACCGCGTTTGTGCAGACCGAACTGCGCGAGGGCCGACTGCGGCGAGAACCGATGGGCCAGCGCGCGGAACTAAAAAAGGTTCTAGAAACCGGAAACGCGAACGAGGTCGTTGCATCGTTGCGCGTGTGCACTCTAAGCTGACTGTGCGATGAAACCTATTTACCGCGTATGCGGTATACGGTCATATCGAGCCATAAGCATACACATTTTGAAGCCGTAAGGCCCATTTTTTATGCAAACGAACCTCGTTCATAGCCTGGTAAAATGTTTTCATCAAATCATTATCATAATATTATTACGACGTCATGATTGACGCTCGATTCAGCCAAATGCGTGTTCGGAACATTTTCATTCGATTTAAATATAAAACTTACATTTTGTTTCGGGATAAACAGTAGAGATTAACCTAATCCGACCTGACTACGCGTGCCGATGGTCACTTTATATTTTGTTCAACGACCAGTACGGAGGCCGACGGTCGATCGCAAATAATTCACCGCACGACAATCAATCGTGCAATCATGCGACGTAATACCGAACGACACTATTGATCGAAAAGACAAATTTATCGTAAGACCATTGATCGTGAATCGCCGATCAATTGATCAGCTGAGTTAGTCGCTATATTTCGTTTGGGTTTATAACTTAGGTACCATAATATAGTGTATAATAATATTATTATAACCTATGATGGTAATATATAGTGTATTAATCTATTTTTGTAATTCGCTGACATTATATTGGCAATGCGTTTCAAACATTGTTAGCTCAAGTTTTTGGGGAATGTGGGCAAATGGTACGCACCTAAATTAAAATAATTTCTATGAACTTGATAGGCAGATAATATTATAACCATGCAATTTTTTACGTTTAAAATTATACAGATAGTTATATGTAATATATACTTTTGTAAATTTGTAAGTCGGTACAGTAAGTTGTTTTTATTATAATTATACCTATTATTATTTTTGTATTTTTAATTAAATATGAATTTTGTAGCTATTAATAAGAAAATATAGCCACTATAATATATACTGTTATAAGTTGCGATATGTTTCTATATGTACCCAGTTCATTTTAATTGCCACGAACAATCTTGCGATCAATCATTTGCCGTAAAATGTCATGTGGTAAATTATTTACGATGAGATGACGGGACACCCGACCTTACACTAAGTATAGTGCCATGGCGAAGAAACTTGTCCACGCACTGACGTGTACCTATAATAAAATATTATGCTATTTCAATTAGTTTTTTTTACACTCGCTTATAATATTAGAGCATGAACATCGCGGCGCCGTATAACAGCGTTTTCGCTTTGGCGTCGACACGACGGACCGGTCAAATTGTTTTCCGGTTTCTGTACGGACGAATTTAATATTATAATTATTATGCGTAGGTAGGTACCATAATATATTTTTTACACGGATTTCAGTTGTTCCGCGATATCATGCGATCAGGGTGCGCTTCAAAATTTCTCGCGAGTTTATACATTTGGAAAAACTTACCCCCGATAGTAGATTATAGCGTTATTGTTAATATTATTATTGTACAACAATTATAATATAGTCGGGCCCATGGGCGTATTTACGGGGTATGTGTCCCGTGACCCACCCCTATTAGTCACGTGGATGTACTAAATTTTACAATAATCATTTATAAGTTATAACTACCAATTATAAACTACCATAATACTCATTTATATGATATGAATTTATTGGTAAATAATAAAGAAGATTTCTTTTTTATAGAAATTATTTAATACTACAACAATAATAGTTTGTATTCTATGGTTTGTTCAATACTAGCTACTATATAAATCAATTTATAAATTAGATTTACGCCGTCTCACCACCTGTTGGTATCTTATTTAAATCATGGAAATTAATATAAACTCAGTATTTTTAATATAATATACAATATTGTATCTAAATTAGTATTGAAAGACTTTTAACTGTAAATGCAACAATTTCCATAACTAATATAAAGATATTAGTTCTTTAAATAAAGATCATTTTCATCGCGGCTTAAAAGAATATATTTAACTATCTGTGATATGTAACGGGAGAAGAGATAATGAATGGCAAGCTTTACTCAATATTTGTTATCTCCGGAGAAAATAGTCGACAAATATAGATTCTATATAGGCGTATTCGATTTTTATAAATTATATTTAGTACATTTTGTTTATGTATCAACAATACTTACTATTAATTGTATGTATTTAAAATTATTACTTTATAATACCTTTTATTTGCGAACAAATCGCATACTGCAATTATATGCATGCGATTGACCTATTTATAGGACCTAATTATATATAATATTATTATGTTGATATATTTATTAGAACTTTAAATGTGTTCGGGTCCTCCCCCTCTAAATTTGATTTTTCTGAATACGCCACAATATAATATCATATGATCACTAGGGCCCACGAGTGCGTCGCGTTATCATAACTTACGATTATAAATATTGTCCGAGCTTCAAAACACAACTCGATGAATAGTGATATATACCACGCGCAGTTATATACAATAACGGGCGTATAGTGCGCACTGAATGAGGACAATTTTTCGATGTGCGACATTTTTTCATCGCTCAGTACCAGGGCACCCCACTCACGTAAATTGCTTACACACACACACACAATTACCTACGTGTACATTTCGTTCTATTACCAGTTTCCTATATGTCAACACGGTAGCTCGTAGCTGTCAGCCGCGATGGGTTCTGTTAAAAATTTAGATGGGAACAATCAACGCCGCGGCCTCCGGTTATATTATATTATTACTACTACATTGGGTATATATATATTACTAGGTATGTATAGTGGTTAAAAACACCAGCGTCGTCCATTAAAGTTGTTTTAACGTACATATCATATTATGTGTATATGCATATTATGCTATATGTATAATATAATATATATATCTGTTAATCCTTTATGTTATAATATATTATACACATATTATAGGATTGGACCACCACGATATTATAATATACTGTATTTTCATAATGGGGCGACCAAAAATAATAATGCTTTTCGTTGGAATGTGTAAAATTCCACTATTCGCCTAGTGTATAAAAATTACAACGACGGTAACCGCATCATTGGTATACTATCTGGCAGGTATGCATAAAATAATATTAATAAAAATAGTAGGTAGGTCCAACTAAATACAAATTGCGTATATAGGTAGGTTCGGGGTTTTAATTACGATTATAATTATTCATAGAACTGCACGTTTTATGCGAGGAATTAATCAAGAAACTTGGATAAATACGTTACAATAAAATGTTATGTGGTGCCTACCTACCTATAGGGTAACCAATTCTCATAAGAGAGACGAGAAAAGGTAATCATTCATTTTGGATAAATAATAATTAACAATCATCAAAGAAATCAAAAATATCTTAAAAGGAATTTTAATTACCTGTAATATGACATGGTATTTTAAAAAAAAAATGTGTATTACGCTTATTGCCAGTTTAAAAACAATTTTGAACGGTAATTATCACTACCATCAACTGTTAACGCAGTGATTAATGAAAATGTTTAAAGACCGCTTAGCAAAATATACGACCGGTTTATTATATTATTAAAACATGGTGTTATTAAAATACACAATTACAATGTACCTAATATAATATATGTGTCTGTGTTTGTGTGTGTGTGCATATAAATACATAAATATAAACTTAATTATTATTTTCTTCTAAGATACATTTCAATCGTTTATTTCTGGTTCGTTGAATCCGTATACCACGAGGTCAAAAAAAAAAAAAAAAATAATAACAAAAGACATGAAACAACAATGCATTTTTTGTTTTACTTACAAATATAATCTGTTGCGATAAAAGACGCTAACACGGATTTAAAAAAAAATTACTAAAAGAAACAAGAGATCTGAAATTATTGGTGTGTTTTATAACCATCCCAATATTCCTGTTGTTGAATCGGATTGCTTCAAAATCAAGGTCGTTTACGAAATAACTCAAAATAGAACCATAGAGTTCAGGTGATTTGAAATTAAATTATATTATATAAAAATTATAACAATAATAAATTATAAATTTGAATACGAGTGATAATTGTAACAATGATTGGTAAATTGAAGGGTTTTCAAAATAATTGTTTTTGTATTACAATATTATTGAAAAATCAAAATGTTCACGTTTTTGTATTGGTTATTTTTTTGAAAAATTTAAAAACTGGCAGAGATTACGTTTTGTTGGTATTCGTTGGTTAAAGAAGCACTCATAATTTATTATTTTAATATCAATTAACAATGTCGTATAATCACGAAACACGAATCAGTCATGAGTCATAATAATATGGTCATAAGGTTGTATAAGACGTATATCTTTATAAAATAATTACTGCAAAGGAATGCATATTACATATTATTATGATACATTTGATTCCAGGAAGTCAGTTGAATTTAGTTTAAAGCAAATTGAACGTT
Organism: Metopolophium dirhodum; assembly: GCF_019925205.1. NCBI lineage: Eukaryota > Metazoa > Arthropoda > Insecta > Hemiptera > Aphididae > Metopolophium > Metopolophium dirhodum. The sequence goes on from NC_083568.1 coordinate 22,942,446, forward strand.
ATTAAATTTTTTTAAATTGTCAAAATAGTTTTCGTGGAAATCGTAAGTAAGTCTCGTCGGACAAAACTCGTTTCAAATAAGCTCTGGTTAAAAAAATATTCAATAATTAAAAAAAATACAATTTAATAAGATAGCATATAAATGCTCACAAATGTATAGACACACGGTTTATAATCGTACGGAAATCGAAAATGTATCATCAATTTATTTGAAGGTTCATACCGTGGTAGCAGTTGAGTACCACGATGGTAGTCTAAAAGTTCAACATTTTCATGAAATACCCACATAAAACATTTTTTTTTCTTCTAAAGTCTATGAATTATTCATGACAATAAAATATAATAACACGTACCTACGTGTTATTGATCCATATTTTTATTAATTTTAAAATATTTTACTTATGGTGTTATGTGTTATAAGTAATTAATTCTCTGTAAAAATCAATTACCTACCGATTTAAAACCCCGAAGCTGAATGCCGAGTTCACAGGTATAATTTAACTACGTACATTTTATGAAATGGTTTATTAATGTACAGTTTTATTATACTAATTTCACTCACTTGCATTTAAGTGAATATTAAACACCGTGCGCGTAACATAAAAATAGGTACATAAAATGGAAATTGCATGAAATTATATTTTATGCCGGTCGTTAAATGACGCGAAATAAATAAATCATACGAGAATGTGAAAAATATGATTTTTTTACGAAGCACATTATTATACGACAACAGTGTAAAACGTGTTCTTTAGACATTGTTTTCGTAAATTTTACCACCTACCTATTATTATAATAATGTCTTAGAGCGCGGACGAATTAAGGTCTCGTGATCAAGGTATGTACATTGATCGACGTAAATAGTTCGGTACCCGACTCGGAAGACAATTATGGTTGTCCGTCCGAAAATCTAGTTCTTCGATCGGTACCAAATCGAATGCGGTTCTCGTACGGCGTAAAAATCGCACGCGATTTCCGTCGTTTCTGAGTACCGATAATTGGATAATTGCACACATGCCGTGTGTAAGATATTCTGTACGGGTATTGCCTCCTGTACATAATATACCTACCTAGGTAGGTACTAAAGGTACTTATTATAATGGACAGAGATATCGTTACAAGACTGTATATACTATAATACATGTACCTACGATGAAAAAAAATATATAGAAATAATAATATTGTGATATTATCATCGCATAAAATGTAGTGAAATATCTGTTTGATGTAATCACACATATACATATACATATACATATAAAAAGGTATATATATTATTATCTATTTATCTATCTAGCTGGTGTAGTTATCGTTAAATTTTCACCAACAATAAAATTATGGACGCACTAAGAATTCACTGAGGTCCATGATTCACCTTTGATGTAAAAACAATAGTTTAATACAATATTACAAACATAAGTAAAGTTATATCACGTCGACCATCGTTAAACTTTAGCATTTACGGTTGAAAACAATATAAACGCGAATAGGATGAATAGCAATATTATTGTTGATGCATGTAAATGACTCGCGTGCGTTTGTAGTCAAACTTGGTTCTACTGAATGTTTGGCCACTACTTTTTTGATGAGATTTGTTACATATTAGATAACCAAATAATTCGCAAATTTAGTTACTTTTTCATGGTAGGGCTTTGGATGAATTTTAAAAAACTTGTAAAATTGTAAATTCTCAGATACTCTTTTCTGATAAGAAAATGGTAATTTAACTGGCTGTTTTCTATTTTCTGAAATCGCTGTTTTTGTATTTTTGTATATATTTTATACTTAAATTAATTTTATTGGATATTTTTGCTTCATGACTGTGTCAAATGATACTCTATATAATAGAACGTTGGAGCCGAGGATTATAGGATCAGTTAAACTTTCTATAAAACATAAAAAGTGTATTTTTTACGAAAACGTTTTCCACCAATAGTTTTGTCGGCATTTCAAAAATAATTAATTGCTAAATCAATACCGAGTACCAGCGATAAAAATACGACCGCAAAAAAACAGCACATAATATCCACGTGGAGCTGCAAGACGACAGTCTAAATATTTCTATAATAATAATTAATAATGATTGTTGTTGTTGTTGTTGTACGAAAATTGAAACAAATAGGTAAATAGTATATTATAATATAGCATGGAACCCGCGCGCCCGATAGCTAAAAGTAAACCGTCATAATACACACATTACTATGCGATATCTTAGATTTACGGCACGCCAGGTGACACTTCAGTAGGATAAATATATATATAAAATATTAAACACTACAATAATGTAGTAATAATAATAACTGTCTGTGACAAGACTTAGCCCGCAGGAGATAAAAGTTCAAGGACGACGACGGTTGCTAGACAATAATAATATTTATATCGCAGTCCTGCGCAGGGATTTTTGTCTCAAGTTGGGGGTTGGAGAGCATGTGTATACGGAGTACGAGGATAAAGACTGTAGAGTCGTATCTATATTATTTTATAGTCTTCTTGTCCCACAGGAAAGTCGCAGGATTGACGACACGATCGAAGCACTACATAATGTGCACGTTTAAATAACTAATAGCACATAGCGCACTATTCTAAAGCGAGCAGAGGACATTATTACTTTGAATTTTGTGTCTGTTATTACCCTAGTTTACCATGTATGTTTTCAAATATACAATACATCAAGACAAGCATCTACACCATGATGTAGGATTTCAGTATACTTTTTAGGAAAGCAAAAACACAATAATATGTTCGTATAGGTAATATTATTATTATTTATTTTTAAATGCAAAATCAATTGTTTTTAAATTTATTCGTTGGTTACAGCTTCAGCTGATCATCTCTGTAATTTAAACACATTCAAATAATATTGTTGATTTATTTTATTCAAAGGAATTTACTCGTAAAACGTGAGTGCACCATCATATATTTACGATTAATTATTGATTACCCCTCTCATGAAGGGATGATCATATTATATTCTAAAAAATATTGTATGGTAATATATGCTTATAATTTTGAGTATTATATACTATTATACGTAAAAGAAACTATATGAACTAAAAGGAAGTCACCTAAATACCTAGGAAGGTACCTAAATACCTACGTCTATATTATAAGCGTATCTACTTATAAGTGATTTTCGTAGTTAAATTATTATTCAATTTTAAACGATAGCCACGTTTACGTAGTGAGAAATTCGAGAGCAGAATATAATTTCGTAAATTTCGGCGTGCATATACTACAAACTGAACAAACAGTTTGTTAATAACAAGCTTTTATAAACTTTAAATGTACGTAGGGGTACAATAATATAGCTAGTGTGGTTAAGTCTCGCGGGGCACAATTAATATCGGGCGGTCCCATTACTTTTATCATAACTTAAAACGCTTATACGAATATTAAAATATGACTATAGTTATGTAACCGTTTTACATCGGCTTTTCGAAAATCGATATTCGTACGCGAACGTTTTTGGCATATACGCAATACAGCTGAATGTTTCGGAGGTTATGTTATAAGGACTTGGGCAAACACCACACGAAAACGTAAACAGATCTAAATATTTTTACCGTAGAAAACACGAATTCTCATAATAATCTTCTGCGTGTTACACTGTTGGATAAATTAAAAACAAATCCCCATATCGTACTCGTTCTGATTCTGGACGGTGCGGTGACGTCGACGACGCTCGACTCGTAACATTACTATATTTATAGCGTCGAGGAGTGACATGATCCGAATTATTATAGCGGGACGAGAGAGAGAGAGAACTATAGGACTGAGGAACGTAGACACAGACGATGAAAATGTAACGATTTTGGCGATTTTATACACGCTCTGATCCCACTCCCGTTGGTGTCAATATGAACTAGACGAGGTCAATTTTCTAAAATCAATCGAAAAATCCGTGTCTTCGGAAAGGAATATGAGTACGTTAAAATACGTACGAGGGTACGACGAGGGAGTTGCAGACCAGAATCGTTAATCACTACAATATTATTGTCGGATCGGGAAATCTGAACACTAAAAAGTCGAAAACCCCCACTTCCGCATTTCGAGTGATCAAATATAATAATATATGCCTGTACTATTTTTACAGATATACAGTGTGTACTGTGTATAGTGACTAGAAAATGTCTATATAACAATTAACAATTATATTACACGTTCGATGACTACCACTACGGATCGTGTCGAATATACGAGAAAACCTGATCGAAATAATACCCTACCGGTGATCGTAATACTGCTTCCATTTACAAATTATTGTTCTGCAGTCCGTCCGTCGTGCAGACGGCGCGATAAGACGATCATTTTGACTTACGCCTTTAGTGTTTATGACAATAGGAATATTACTCAAGTTTACAAGGGGATTTAGTTTTTTTAACGGAAAACACACACACAAGCGTTAACGTCTTGGTCGATATTTGTATTTTCGAAAGTAAAAATATATGTTCTCGTTATGTCTCTCCTCTCTCGCCACACTATAAACGTCACATATTATTGTCCTTGTTATATTTCATCTTTTTTTTTAGCGCTAAACGAATTGTTTATAAACTTACTTTTATTAGTTAGGGCTTCAATTAATATTCAACAAAGCCATAATTTAAATAAAATTATATTATTATTGACATATCTTTTAATTCCTATATGCAAAAGTATTTTATTTACCTATAAGTGATTTCTTTTTAAACTATATCGTCTGTATGATATAATCATAATTAATGCAGGCGCATACAACGGTATTGTAATAGCACACAAAAAATATACGTCTTTGACAACGAATTTACATAATGGACGTCCACGCACATGACGAGACGCGCACAGCTGTGGGCGCATCATATTTTATAGGGTGACTCTCCTGTGCATACCCTACGGATCCCACGTACTTAACGTACACATTACAACGGAAATAATTAATTCAAGATGGTGGATCAAAAGCGGAAGCCTTTTTAACGTCATGGTGGAAAAGCGGAATACCGAAAATCCACTTTGGCTTTTCGATTTTATTAATAGAGTATACTCTGTTTAAAATATACAACAATATAATGTGGGTAACGAAAACATATATTACCTAAATATTGTATCATTTTAACTCAAAACTAGGTACCATCAGAGAACAAAATTAAAATCGGGTACCTAGTATGTGGACTACACTTGTAACACAATTTCGATGACTAGACGTGAAATATAAACAATTATGTCTAGCGTAGTCACTGACCATTGCGGGGGGCCTTTAAACCGAAATCGTTGCAATTGTTCGGGACAGCAGCTAACAGATCCGTTTAATCGCTGTCATGACATGAAAATAAGGAGTCGATAATAATAATATTTAATCACGTGTTTTACTAAGAGCAGATATTCCAAACAGATTCTCGATATCGGCATTATAAAATCAGGTAGTCCTCGTAATATTATTATTATTACGTTTTAATACGGATTTCACGAGCAGCGATGCGCGAGCACGTAGGTACACTCGGCTAGGTATAATATTGTACGCCATTCGTCAGGAGAAATCAAAATGTAATTCCGGACCGGTTTCAAAAATTATACGGTGGACGTCAGACGCCGGTGCAGAAATTAAATACAGTATTATAGTAATAATAATAATTATTATTATATGGGTACTTCGAGTTGTAGGCGATATGCTCAGGTTCCGATACGTCCTATGATGAAATGGCGGATCGCGGATACCTACCTATATATACACAGAGTCGTAATAAAAATATAATATATTTTCGAAATCACTCCATTACGAATGAGCCTGTTGATTGTTACGTCGGTTCAAAATATTTTTCTGAAAACATGACGATGATGATATGATAATATTATAGGCGTACGTGCAATGAGCATATACTAATATAGTTAAAATGTCCACGTCCATCGACGAGATAACTTTTCGTTTTCATTGTTAATCCAGTCCAAACATACATATTTTTTTTCCATCACAATTTATTTATTTATAGTTTTAAACTATAACTACACCTTTCAAAGGTCATAAAACTGAAACTTTGCTGGAACCATTTTTTTCAAAATTATTTAAAAAAACCGAAAATAAAATCAAAAGTGTATAATAATTATATTATTATAATATTTTGAAATTTATTTCCTTACGAGTTTTCAATTCAATTTATACTTATTGTGGCTTTACCGTCCCAATGCTCCGAATTTCCCTGGTTTTATATTATACACGTAAAATACTGATTCAAAACTTTTTTTTTTTTTTAATTAAACGAATATTGCAGTACCTATAGGTAATAAATAAAACTAAGTTTAAAATCGATAAAAGAATAATTTCGATATATAAAAAAAATAATAATAACAACGATAACGATATACCTTTAACTGTCAAACTTCATTAGCAACGAAGTTTTAACTTTAAAAAAAATCTTCCTATAAATCGTAAGAATCTTACAACGGTTTCTGCGTAGGAGATAGTAATGTGTATAATATACTATATATGGTATGTATATAGTACACTATAGTATACCTACATATATTATGTAGTATGTATGTATCACTTAATTTATTTATATTTTATGTACATAGGTAGGTATAGGTATTAGGTACCTATATATATGTATTTTTTTTTTGTTAACAATGGAGACTTTGTCGGTATATTTTCGATCGCGTTCTCACAATATTGTGACGTTGGTTTGACAATGTTACAAACGCTCTCGTGTTGATCAAAAGGTATCGATAACGATCGAGCACAATCGTGATTCTAGAACGGCTGAAGTGAATGTTAGTCAATACTAGCAGCCAATTCAATTGATACCGGTCTCTGTGGCCAATTATTTTCGAAGAAAATATGTTTTTTAACGATCGCGGTGTCTGTACGTTTGCGTGCATACGTCGTATTCGCGATCAGAACCTTCAAAGTAGGCTTAGCGTATGCAACAAAAGTCTGTAGAACGAGTACGTATATAGGTAATCAAATATAATAGAATATCGCAATAGTATAATATGATATTATATTGTATTGACATCGGATTGAAATTACATTCAGATTTATAATAATACGACGCGACGTCTTCTTTGTCACTAAACAAAGTCTTCTCAAATATTGGGAATTCGATGATCGGAAATCTTATCCAATAGAAATGTCAAAGTTATATACACTAACTAGAAATCGGATACCAAAAAGTTTTTCATCGAAGTAATGAAATTGCTTTTCTGCCGTTCCTCGTGATGCGCGTTTGCCAAAAACTGTTCTTTCATCGTAGCGTCAAATTAATGAAATAAGTTAATAAAACGGTATAATAGTAAACCGAGTAGGTAATAAACATAGTTTCAGCGAAACGCTATGCAAAATTAATGAAAATCGACAAAATATAATATAGTGATATGTATAGTGTATACGTCAAGTTATACACGCTAATAAATTACATAAAAAATAATCGCTATTAATTCGAACTTTTGATAACGGTTTTTTAGACGCGTAGGTACGCGTACAGGTGGTCTCATTCGTGTCTGTCGTTTTACTTTAATAATATTAAAGTATAGGTACCAGCTACCTAATTGTATAATACACAGGTAGGTACGTACTCTCAGACGCGCACGATTCACGAAAAACTTCGAGAGTTGAGGTAGGGTGGGATTCTCGACGATATAGGGTATAGCGCTAGAAACTGCAAGGAAACGGAGAGTGACTTGGGGGGGGGGGGAGAGTTCTTATCGTTTGTTTCGTGGACGTCGTTCAATTTGGCACTACTCCTCGGGGCTGCTTGGCCGATAAATTAAGAGGGTCATTCTCGGAAGACGCTCGCGTATATACTAGCTACTAGCTGCTGCGCCGGTTATCCAGCAGTTCGATCTCTCCCTAAACGCTTACCCCCCCCCCCCCACACAACCCCCTTGAAAACATTACGCGTATACAATTCGCCTGCGATAGGAAGGTTTTGCCAAAACGTGGGTATATATCTTCAGCTCTTCCTCGTCCTTCTCGTCGTCGTCATCGTCGCGGTCGTCGTCGTCACCTCCCCGAACAGCGCAGGAGACTGCACGCAGTATTATAAGGCGTGTTTGGGCGGAATAATAGAAATATAACAGTCTGTTTCGACACGACGTCAATATAGTGTGTAGACGGACGTGCACAGGAAGTAGGCGTCGCGAGAAAACTATACGTATGCACTGTACATTATAATATTATTATGTGTGTTGTGTATAATATTGTTGTTGTTGAAGTCGTATGACGTTTCTTCGAGATAAAGTCCGTTTTGACGGTTCAACGCGGATGGTCTATAATAGAACGTAGGTAAATAGATCCAATAGATTTTTTTATGTTTTAATAATGTTACCATAAAAATATGATGCGAGCATTATCGCAATTTAATCAAACTCTGATGTTATAAAAAATTTGCTCTACTCTTTGTACTACATTCGTTTATGTATTGTATCGGTTAGCATTACTCACAAACATAAATTAAAATAATGTGTTCCATAATAATTAATATATCCTTTTTTCTGATAACGTACTATTGTAGCTTTATACAATTACGGATGTTAAAAATAATACAAGCAAATTTGGGAAAATGGAAATTTGAAATTAGAAGATATAAGTACTTTTTTATTTACTTTCTGTATGTTTTAATTTTAATTTTTGTCATTGATGTATATTATATAGTTTAAGCACATATTATATCCTAAATTATTTGATTTGATTACTGTTCCTATTTATAGTGTACTAATTTAATAATTATCCAAATAATTAATAATATTTTTTTTTTACAAATTTAACGTTTAAGTTCATATTAACATTGTATGAAACGTTAATTTCCATCTCTGTTTGAGTTCTTAACAGATAACGAAAATCTTTTAACCAACGTAAATTTATTTATATTTATTTATGTCAATTTTTTTTAAAGATTTAATGATCATACACAAAACAGCACGCGTTCGTGCGGCACTGAAAAATACTTCAAAATCAGACGACGAGCTACCTATATATATATATATATTATTTTCATTACCATCACCCTTTCTAGAAATAACGGTTCGCTCGCAGTTGGCAACTGTCATGGGTGTATATAACTTGCAAACAGAATCGTGAACTTATCAAAACACTCATTAGAGTACACTTAATTTAGAAATGATAGGATAGAAAAAAAACCAAAACAATTGCTAACGAGCGCCTTAACCGAACACGAAGAATAATATGTAAACACGTCACCGTGCTGCGGAGACCTTAATGAGAATTTATACGTTTGCATTTTGTTACAAAGTGGTTAATAAGTGTGTGCGTGTGTGTTTTTTATTTATTTTTTTTAAGGAAAACGACACTGACCATAGGACCTCACGACTATGGAAATAATTCTCGTTTTAATGGGTAGGTTGAAATGCTCAAGAAAAATGAAATAAAATATTAATAGAAATGTTCGAAGTATCCTACACGGCATGTATATTATAATATAATAATAATATTATAATGTGTAAACACGAGATGAGAAACAGCCCGAGGGTCACTGGAGATGTGGTTTTGCGCGATTACACAGGTTACTGGTCAACGGTCGTTGAGTTGCGATTGAGGAGAGGGGAAGGGAGAACTTTGATTTATTATACGCATTCAATAGAAAAACTGTTGGCATAAAATTCAAATAAAACAAATGACTTTCGTTCACTTTGCTCGGTATCAGCCAACGTGCTTTGAGGTTTTCGATCTCCGCCGTGGGTGGACACCCCGAATGACCGACCCACAAGCTTTCGACCTTACTCAAATTTAAATAACGTAATTTTAATTTTTTAGTATTATTATAATAAACGTTTACCACGTATTTCAGTATTTGTAACCCCAAAAAAAGGCACTCAAAATAATGTATTGAATATCAAAAACTATGAAATAGTTACATGATTGAAACTTTTAAATTGTAATATTGCTGAGAAATTATCTATAAATCGCCCCCATTCAGGAATTATAATATATTATGTTTTGAAGTTGAGTAATTGTAAACAGATTATTTTAAAATATGCATTTAATATATTCAGTAGATCATAAACATGTACGATGTACATAACGATTAACTCTTTTCTCGGATAATAATATATTGTGCTAATAGTATCCATAAAATAACTAACTACCTACTCATAAATGCAAGCACTTCATAAATTATTAAATACTGTATAATATAATATAATATAATGTAATATAATATACAGTTATTAGATAGTTAAATTAGATTATTTAATTTAAAAAAAAAAAATCAGATGGATTCTTCATATAACTCCAGGAAATAATAAACTAACGAATATTACACAAAAACTCGTTTAGTTTAATTTATTTAGAGCATACGGATAAATGAATGGTTTTTTACGATTTTAAAATTAAAATTGTATCTTTTTTATTATTATGAATACAGAATTCCATAATACATGTTATAAAAATATGACATTGTTTAAGAATATTATTTGTGGCATTATATTATACAATTATGTTAAATTTAATTTGTGATACACGACAGCACATTGTGCATACCAAAATAAATTTGTACGCAATTTAATTGTTCGTTTTATGGTTATAACTTATTATAACTACGTAGTTTTTTTTTATTTGCGGATTATATTATCACTGTATAAAAACAAGTGTATACATTTTGTTAAATTTTCTAAAATGAAATTGATTAGTTGAACATTTTATAAGTGAAAAAATGTACTGCATTAATAAACAATTTAAATATTTAACACATCGTTATACATATTCTCACCAGAAAAGTAGTAACTTTGAAGCTAGTTTTTATTAACTCGATATCAAGTAAGATTGATACATAAATCAAAATTTGAAATTTCTTGTTTTTATTCCGGAAAAATACTAAATCCCAGAAATAATTATAGATAAATTTCAAAATGTTGAAACCGGTTAACTAACTAACCACTAACTTATTAATGTATAAAAAATTACCATCGACATTAATTAATTGAAGAAAACTTCAAGAATATATCAAACATTTGTATGTAGGTGCAAAAAATATTTTTTTAGTATATAGATAACAATAACTTAATTTTCCTAGAATACGAACAATGGCATTGGTGAAATTCACCGAACAGATAACGTTTTGCAGAGAAGTAAAATTGGTCAAAAACGTTTAATGTAATTCGATGGATTGTAAATCGATTATAACATTATACAGGTGTAGGTATATCGTCAATCCTCGATGATAGTTAATTTTCAGAATTTTCAGCACTAAATTATAAAACCATCATAAGAAACAAAGGTGACAACAACAACGGCGGACATACTATTGGTTTTTAACAAGATATCGATCATCTTCGACCGATGGATCCTTCATCGTACACAATCGTTTATTCATGTGACGATCGATCGTCGCGTTCAAATGTCGAAGAGTTTAGTAATAATTTATGACTCGCATGCATCGCACCGAGGAGAAGAGCGAAAAGTGGTCAACAACTACGATAGGAACGAGTATCGTCGAAGTGTTGTACCGTCCGCGCCTACTTTTTAAGTCTATTTATTATTACCGTATATTTTTCTGTTTCTTTTTTTTCATCGTCGACGCGAGCGTCACAAGCGCGAGTGTCCGATGAATTATTAGAAAAACGTGACATTTTAAATTACAATGGATGAACATATTTTACCGTCTGAAACGTATCGACGTTATCGGATTGACACAAATCTCGCTGCATAAAGTTGAATTGCACATTATAAATCAAGTAGCAACGCACCACAGCAGTATACTACAAATACAATAACGTAAGTGCAGGTATAATAATATTATAGCTGTTAATTAAAACAGTATATAGGTAGGTATAATATTATATAATTTCTATACAATAGGTATATATACTCGTACGAAATAATCATAATATTATAAATACACACGTGCTACGGATAGGTACCGCGCAGTTGTACCCCAACCCCGCCTGTACAACACACAAACAATTATTATTAATTACTGATGTAAGATAATAATAATATTAATATAATATACAATGAAGCGCGTACTATAAATATACACAACGACTCGAGATGCGATTTTGTACGATGTACTTCTAATATTATACAAACTGGTCGATCGTGAAACATACACTACAACTATTACTACTACTACTAATAATAAAATCTGTATAGGTAATGCGTATATTATGTATTTCAGGTATCGGTTCGTATCCGCAAATGTTAGATGTGTTATTATAATATATTTTTATCATCTAGACCGTTACCGTGTTTAAGGGAGCGTAGGTTTATTATAATAATAGTATTATTTGGTTTGTCCGCCGTACTGTGAAAATAATATATTAACACGTCGATATGGTACACTATGATATTGTGCACAAGATGGAAGACAGTTTGTTCTCGAAGAAAAATTTTAAATTTCTGCCAATTACTCATCCGGGGTGAAATTTAATAATCATCTTCGAATCACAGGCCGTTAAACGATGTGCATTAACCATATTATTGTACATTTGTACTGACGTATGCCGTGCTAGTGGGCCGGCTGGGTTATATTATATTATTTTTATTGAGTGTAAACTGCAGAAATTGTTTTCTCGACAATAATATACGACATGGTATTACTATTTTGATGATTACGTCAATATTTGGAGGAGACATAATATACAGAATAGCGCGTGTACACTGGACAGATAATACAGTTATTATTTATAGAGCTGCATAAATCACGACGAAATCACTTTCTCGACATGACCTTATCCACTCGTCCGATTGAGACGGTTTGAAAAAAAAAAAATACTAATCGAGACAAAAAATACGAATTGCGACAAAAAATAATCCGAATTGATCTCCATCCTCCGTGTCTCACACACTCTCTCACTCTCTCTCACTCTCTTTTCCATACCGATACGGACGGTAAAATTGTCAAAACATTTTCTGGCCATATACACATGTGTACATAATATAGGTACATATATAGCTTGTAATATACTGTGTATGGCAATATAGTCGTCGTTATTATTTACGCGCTAACGTTTCTTCATTCCGCCGCGTGCGCACGAGACGTATAATTATTTCCGAATCAAACGAACCATCTAATGGGCCGCCATTGCCCCCGAGGGCACCCGGAGTTTTACACGTCGGTCGTATATACATATAAATTTTTTTCCATCGAAAATTACCATAATCGCTCCGTGCCCCGGAACTTTGAAAAGACGAGTCAAACGGGAAAAAATCTTTGAGAGAAAAAAAATTCCGGAGCACACGCGGATTCAGAACATCGTCCAAAACTTCAAAGTTCGAGACATCGCGGCGGCGGCGGGCGTAGGTTGCTGGAGTGTATTGGGTATAATTGAAAGTATATCAAACGACGATAAAAACAATCGTATTTTATTCCTCGTTGCAGAATATAATAATAATAAAATATTTTATTGACGGGTCGTATCATGTTCATGTACTCTGTGCACAGGACTACAACAGTCAATATACATGGCAACAATACGTATAATATACGCGTTAAAATAGTTTAATTAAGGTTACACGCTGCTGCATATGTAACTCGACCGAAAATTTATTACAGTTGGCCCCAAATAATATTCATATACATATATATTATATACTATTAAATAGGTATGTCTGTATATATAATATATATATATATATATATATACCTACCTAACGCGATTTCATCTGATTGCGGCACTTACTCGCCTAAGTACGCCCAGCTTGTACATTAATATGTATATACATTAATACATTATACTCGCGTATTTGCATAATACATAATATATAACAATAACACAGACGAACCCTAATCCGCGGACGGGCTTGTGTTTAACCTACGCGATAAAAAAAAACATCGCCTTAGTGTACGCACCTAATGTATAAAATATACATTTTGTCACGAAAAATAAAATATATTCTATTAATACAATATATAAAAATCGCTCTAGCAAATACAAATATCCCGAACAATTTTTATCATGCCACAGTTTGTTTGAATAGCCTTATGAATTCGAATCGCCGCAGAATATAATATAGACGGGCCATATAGACAGAATTATTATAGATGATGGTTTACCGAACGACGATAGTAGAAATAATAATAATAGAACGAACTTCTTAAGTTTGTAATATTATATTTTGTCAAGATAATTTATTACAAATAAATATATATGTATATAATATAATAATATTATGCTATATAGTATATATGTATTACGTTATACGCATCGAGGAGTTTGCGTATATCGTCCGAAAAACATTTAAGTTTATTCCCCTTCCTTTATTTCCTTCCTCAACTGTAAAACTCACTCCTCGAGAAATGCAAGAAAGTGAATTGCTAGTCGTTGTCGCTTGTTTTTGTAAGATTACCATTGCGCAGTAAACTAAATATCATAGTGTCTTTCAAAACGTATTATGCTGCGGTAATTATTTATGAATACATCACAATGTTATTATAAGACTATAATATAGATTCAAATCGATCGTTACGCGTTATTATAATAGACTTGCTATGGTTATTATTATTCATCGAATAGAAAAATACGCATGCTAAATTGAAACATAATAAACCACATTAGTGTTTAAAAAAGTCACTGGAGACCGTCGGAGCATTAAATCGTGCAGATAGTTACTCAGACGATACAATCATCGATTATCTCGTGAGGATATCTGCAGCAGTAGACCACGGTCTGTACTTAATCGCTCGTATATCGCATATATAATACGCTGTAATGTTGTATATTATATGCATGTTGATATCCTACACGATCGATAACGATTTAAAGATAAACACGAGTCACTTGTATGGTATAATATATCCCTATAATGTGTGCGTCCGATGCACAAGCCGCAACATAAAAACTAGGTGCAGTTTTAAGCGATTTCACCGTCACTATATTATAATAATAATATATTATGTAATAATATTAATACGTACGATTTAATTTTAAATTTATTTTACATCGATAAGTCGTATACGATATTTATACTTGTTTAGAATAATAATTACTGTAGATCAATAAATGAGTTATACATCTTATAAAATATATTTTAACAAACATTATTTTTTTTCGAATCCGCAACCAATATTTCATAACGATAATCACTGCAGTTCATTTTCGATAACATTCCAAAACAGTTAATAATATTTTTGGCCATTTTGTTTGATTTTAGTTTTGAAATAAAACAATTTTAAATATATATACAGAATATCTAACCAAACCACCAGCCCAGTACTTATAGGTACTAAAAAAAAAAACAATTGTTATTTTCTCAAAACCGCGGTAGATAAAATAATAAACTAAACAATTAATCAACTCTCAACTCCTAATCCCTATTAACGTATACTACACAGTAAATAATTCTATATGGGGCCGTCCGAGAAACCAATCGTGTTACTTTTCGGGATTTCTCGAATGCGATTACTCTCTTTCTAGGATTTCAAAGTTAAAAGTATAGCGTATATATATATATATATAATATGTGTATTATGTGTAGCATATAGTAGAGGGTTGTCAGACAATAAGTCACGTAACGTGTAAAGGGGGGGTGGGTTTCAGAGATCCGGGACGAAGTTTGTTGTTTCGTGTATGCCTTCCTGAGAGCTCCCCGATAGTTCGAATCGATGGTAAATTTTCAACTAAGTACATCTAGACATCGAGTCAGCCGTTATTGACGTTTCATCGCAAATGCGCCGTCGGATGACGACTGGATCAGACACACAACACCACTGAGGAAAATCCTGGACTACGAGTGACTAAAATCCTAAAAACCAGACCAACTTCGAACAGCAAGTTTGTGAGTAAGAGCTGCAGACATTACATTTCAGCGTAATTATAGTGCGAACGGAAAAATATTCGGTGCTTGTAAAATGTCGGATATCCGAAATCCGTATTTATACATATTTTAATAACATTTTTTATCTAATCGGATAGTTACGGTGTTTCCGAACTCATTTTATTCACGATTCAGATATACATAGTAAAAGTTTAATAGCACTCAAACACATGCGTTGTAAAATGGCCTTATAAGTTATAATAACCGTGAACTAGAACCTTATATGCAATAAACTCATTAAATATATACACAAACAATAATTGATGGGCGAGTCGCGATTGATTGATGAATTAATTACAACAACTAATACTTTGCGTACCAAATACATAATATATTTTTGTGATAATGAAAAGCCAAAAAAAAGAACGTGAGGAATTAAGCTAATATAAGATATAAAAAATAAACGATGTGAAATATGTTGAAAAATTAATATAATGACTTGATGGATTGGTAATATTGACAAACATAAAAGTTTAATTATATTTTTCAATTTTTGTGTAAAAAAAAACAAATACAAAAAAATAATATTAAAATCGTAAATTTTCAAAACACGACCTGCAGTATAAATAATAAAAAGAAAAACCTATTTAAACTAAAAGTTGGAAAACAAAATACAAAACCAATAAATGTACCTAAAACTGTGCTCCTTATCAATACCATCTATGCTTAGGATTTATGTAAATATAATATAGTAAAATAGTATGCTAAAATATTCAATGAATTTAGCAACATTTACCGAACTATCATTAAGTGAAAGTGAATCATCTTCTAATTTTAAAATATACCTACATATTGAATGAATAGTTACTTTTTATGACCTACCTAGTTAATTCGTTTGTGTATGTATTCCTTTCAAATAAACCTATGAAATTTTTAATACATTTTTAATCGTTTTTCGTTTAAGTGAAAAATCACAGATTCCATGAAATTATCAACGTGATTGGACATGCAAGACATTGGACATCTAGCCTCTACGTCAAATTAGTTTGAATATGCCACGGAACAATGTGCATTTTACTCGTTTCTATAGTTGCTATAAAATGCAATAATGCGCGATAATTCATTGTACTCAAAACATATTTTTTTACAAGTACCAAGTCGGATTAGACGAGAGTTTTTGTAAATGTAAGTACCTAGGTAATATATTATGTTATGTTAAACGTGTGCGAAGCTAACCTGCCGATCCGAAAGAGGCGTGAGGGAAATTGCGCGCGACAATCGGAAGCATGACGCCGGAGGACATGTGCAGCCCTTGGTTGAGGACGTGCACAGCAAACGACACGGCCACGACAATCCATCCCCATCCACCTTCCGGGTAGTAGTGCTGCTTGAGGGTGGGCACTTCGGTTTTGACCACCACCGGACACAGGACTTCGCTGCAACTGGGCAGGTCACTGCACGTTGCCAGCCCCGAGTCCAAGTCTGCTTCCATGTGTGCCATTCCGTCGCCACTGTACGATCACTGTCGTTGTTTATATCACTATATTATATACCACCGTTGTCGTTGGTCGGTCGGTCGGTCGGCTGATCGGTCGCCACTAGTCCGCCACTGATTCTGCGTGGCGGCCGACTATGCGGGCCGTTCGTTTTCGTCACCACTGCCGCCACCGCCCCTGCAGCTGTCGCTGGACGACAACCGACTGCAATACGGATCCATAGTGATTACCGGCGATTCGGTGGGAGGGGGGGGCGAGGGATACACAATTAAGTATATTATGAAGATGAAAAAAATTAAGGCATAAAAAAAATTACTTAAAGTAAAACAAGTGTTTATGAAAACACGAAAAAATTTCGTCGAAATCAAACGATCGAATTTCGATAGTAATATGATGATATAATATTAGTACTATAATAGGTAAACTATATAATATACGTAAGATAAATTAGCAAATTTTTTTTTTGCTTATATCGCGATTGTTTACGTTTACGTCTAATCGTTTTTCCGACGCGTAAGGCTTGCACGTGAGTTATTGAAACGCATGGTTTTTTATTTTCCATGTTATAGTAATTTCTTACGGGTTTTTTTTATGCCATAAATTTCTTAAGTAATATTTGTTCAAGGTTAGTATACAAACCATCATCTAGAATGGTCATAATAATTTATATTTATAAAATAAATATAGAGTTCGTTCTAGCCGACTGCTAAATATAGGTGTGACGTGTGCACGACCCGAACGCTACGAAACTTGGGGATTGATCTGTTTTCAGCTAACCGAATTTATGAATCAAAGGAAACTCGTCCCGGGAGGCGTGTATATTGAATCGCAATTATTGTTATTCTCCTGCGCCCCATCCTGAGCGGTCATCGTTACATCTTCAAAACCTGTTTATCGGTTTTTTATACGTTATTTATTATGTACGAGGCTGGTTTTCAAAACAAAAAAAATTGAACGAATTAACTCATCATAGCTTAAATACAAGGTAGACACAGTATCGACATGATTTTGCCCGAACAACAACAAATATATCATACAGCAATGAAATATATAAGAAAAAATAGATCTATATTATTTACCCAAAACCTTGACAAAATGAACTATTTACCATGCCTAAAAGTTCATTTCAGAATACCTAAAGATATTTCTATACTATATAGACATGGTAATGGAAAGTTCGTATCACCTTGATCATATCATGTTTTTTAACGTTTGTTTGATACTTACATTACGAACTACACATAGGATTTCTCTTTTATATGATACAGTAAATTTATTATTTAAACAAAAAAATATGGATTAAAATTTTAATGTAAATATGAAGTACAAAATTAATTTAAGATCAATATTTAAAATCATTGATCGTGATTTTCATTATAACAAATTTCAAATATAATACTATTTAAAAGTAATATAGGTAATAAGTTTAAATCAACTATTAAAACATTAATAACTTAATGATGAAGATAAAATTTAAATTAAATTAAAAATCTGTAACGAATTACACGATTTAAAATCGAGCATATAAAAGTTTACAGGCACGGTAAAAGATGAAAATAAACTAAAGTTCCGATTGCAAAAAAACAATGTAACATGATATTTTCAAAAACTCTTTACTCGGGCAAATTTGGTGTTACGGATTCGAATTTAACAAAAAATGGGACCCGGTTTTCGTGGTGAAACGATCGAAAAAAAAAAGAATAAAATATTGGCCATCGGTTTGACGGTGATCTAGAAAGGACGAACGGCGAAGAAATGAAACCGGATTTGAGTTGGAATATGACCCGAACGAATTAAGTCGAAAACGTAAAAAAAACCGACATGGGTGCCTATATCGAAATCGGTTTCGAAACCGCAGCAGACGGTATCGCGTGCACACGCCGTCGACAGACACCACGTCCTATGATATTATTACAAAGACGAAACAATGCCGGATATAGTGTGCGGCGGATTACCTCATGGACGCGGAAACTGTGCCCGCTACGCCTGTATAGCTGACAACTCGTAATTTTCGGCACTAGATCGAAATATTGTAATAGTTTTTCTTCCGAAATTGCGCAATCGGATGTTAAAACCTTAACGACTCTCGCGCACGTGCCATCGTCAAATATCGCTATCGTATACGTAGGTGTATATACATATATATATATATATATGATACAATATGTAAATAAAACAGTGCAAAGAAGAAAAACGACAGACGGCACACCGTGACGAGCGTAAAAAATGTCCACCGCGGACGCGCACTGGTGACCGTCAGGGCGAACGCGACGGCAGTGTAATCGAGACTGGAGTGTTGCTCACTGGTTGCGAGCTTCGAACGGCGGCGGCTGCGATCGCGGCGGCCGCGACGGCGGCACAACCCTCCCTCACCATCGCGGCGCGGTGGGCATTATAATAATAATAAATATTATGGTTTTATACGAGCTTGATTCCTGTTGGATGGGGAGTGGCCAAGTGTGTGATAATTATTAATTATCGGGTGTCTCGGTCTTGCATCGTGTCTCCGAATCAGTGGCATGTAATAATATTATTTAAATGAACAGGAGAGTTGAGGGCGTACCCCCACGATTAAGATTATTAAATTGATTTTTTTTCAATATCTATAGTAATAAAATCAATTTTTAATTTTATTTATAATGCGTATTCAAAAATTTAAAAAATAAAGCTTAGGCTCAACTGTGGGGGATCCACTCATATCCCCCCCCCCCCCAATCCACTAAAATACGACACTGCCTCGAGTGTGCGTGCGAGTGTGTGTCCGTGCAGTTAAATGTTACAATAATGTTGTGTATGTGCAGCGTTTATCATAACAATATTATATTATGTTATGGCTATTGTGTGTATGTGTGTGCGTGTAATGATATGCGTCACGAAACGCTTTTCTGGTTTTTATGTTTTCACGACGGAGCTTTAACCGTTGCACGGCGGCTGAGTGCGTGGAGGCACCACGTGCAGACTTGAAACGTCAAAGTTCAAAGTTGGTTAATGCAAAATTATGCCGAAGACACGTCAAGAGATGCTATTTGGCCCGACCGCGTAGGTCGCTTGGAAGTCCGTATGATAATTCGTAATAATAGATAATAACGGCCGCTGATAAAATTTGCCTGAATAGGTATAACCTATTATAGTTGTTTTGTAGTTACGACAGCTTTGCGAATCCAACGTTAAGTACCCATAAATGTGGTTGAAACTTAAATGGTTGATAACTCTGATACCAATACATTATACATTACAATATGTTCTTCAAAACGTTATAAACGATGCTATATAATATAATAATATGACTGTTAGCCAAAAACTAAACCACAGTGGCGAGAATTGGCTAACAAATGGTTATATAGTTAATAATCGTAAATTATAATAGTTTTGAGGTATATTCAACATAAATAGGTACCGTTGCCATTAATTATTATTATGATATTATAGCATGGTTATTTGGCATAAAATCAATCTCAACGTGCGCATATTGCAACTGTGCCGTTATAATAATATATCGGTACTATAATTATGTTACTTTTTCAATGTCATCGTGATATCATGAATATTCCTCATATACGCAACCAGAGACGGATACAAAAAGAGGTCTATAAAAAGGCCTTACACTTTATGTATAAGGGCTGAAGAACTGCCTCGATATACTATTTTGAAGATTTATATTCGTTTATATCAGTTAATATTTATAAAAAAGGTACATATGTAGGTAGTTGTAATACTTTATAGTCATTCAAATTACCTACCCACAATACTTAATGTTATATTAATTATGGTTTATCATTTTTTAAGCCAATGAGTATTTGATTTATTTATAACTTTTAACATTTATCCAACTAAATATTTTTTGTATCTAAATCACCTATTTTGTTCATTACCTACAAAGATGCCCCTCGATACTCAACGTATGTACATGACTCAAGTGACAAATTATAGAAAATATAAATAGTTCAATAAATTATGTTTACAATGTAATCGTTTATAATAATAGATATATCCACAATCCACTGTTTTCACGAAATATTTAATGACTTTGCTATACATTATATACTTTTTAGGATGAATGCACTTTTGCAGTATTTACCGAAACTCTAATACGATAGAAAGGAAAAAATAAATATTATTATATTCAATCGCGTTTGTAATATCGTAATAATTATCAGTATTATAATCAAATAATAGTCAATAAAGAAAGATAAGATATACAATTATAATTCGCCAGTCACCGATACCGTAAAATTTCATAACACCTATTGATTAGGTAGGTTTTAATGTTTTAATTTGAATA
The DNA here is from genome assembly GCF_019925205.1 of Metopolophium dirhodum. NCBI lineage: Eukaryota > Metazoa > Arthropoda > Insecta > Hemiptera > Aphididae > Metopolophium > Metopolophium dirhodum. The sequence goes on from NC_083568.1 coordinate 22,963,902, forward strand.
TAAACACGAAAGTCACGCATTGAAAATCTACTGGAATAAGAAGTCCTTTTAATTTTTTATGAAATCGTTTGTGTGGATAGGTTGTAGACAATTGTGTAAAAGTATACCAGGTGATAAACAATGGTATGGTTATTAATATTATAAAATATTTTGTTCTTGTTCAAACTGCATAAGATTGATTTGCAATATTATATCTAAAATTAATACCAAAGACTAAATAGAAATGTAAAATTTAATTCCTTGTCAATAACAACGTGTATTAGAGTAATAAACTACGATTGGAATTTTTTGGAATATTGAAAAAATTATTATGTGATATAGGACTGGCGGCAATAGGTTTAATTTATTTGTATGCAAACTATACTTTTAAAAAACTGAAAATCTTTTATGTATTTACCAATTGCCTCACTTCAGCATAATATGAGACTATTTTGTCGTAGGTATACAAAACAATAGGTACTAATATGTTAAAGATGAAATGTTAATTATTGTTGACTGTATTTAAATTAGACGCTGACCGTATCGAACTTTAACCCCGAGGTTAAAGGTCCCAAATGGGGCATGTGCGTGTACGGCCATCAGAAATCCTTATAATTGACGCCAAAAACAACAAGGTAATAAATAGCGGATAATAATAAAAACCAAAAATTATAAAGCGGATTTGACCCCATTTGGACTTAGTAATTTTTTTTTTAGCTACTTATATCTAATAATGTACACGAAAGTGGTAATTTTTATAGCGACCTCGAACGATGACGACTAAAAATAAAATAAAAATACGAGTACCTACATAACAGCAGACTGCTGTTGTTTTAACAAAAAGGTTTCGGTATTTTATTTATTATAAACATGCATTAACTCTTTTTAATTCGACATAATTATCATAATATTATATCATTATATAATGACCGATTTTTTTTTCAAAATAATATTTATGAAGTATACCATCCGTATACTTACACCATCGTAAAAAGTACAATAATGAAGACATAAAATCGTCCAACTTTTATTTATGTACCTACATTTTATAACGATATAGGTACATTTATTACCTATAATCCGTGCATGTTAATATTGTTTTCTTTAATGTGCACATGTAAGTCGTTTTGTCGAGTTCGTATATGTAGGTATAGGTATCTAACGAGAGTTTATATGCGAATAATTAATACGAGTAGTAGTCTGCTATAATGATTGTTTAAATTTGCATGCGGTAAGCGCTAAGGATATTATACGTCACATGGGGGGGGGGGGGGGCTGGACGACGTGATTTAAGCACAGAGAAAAATAAATATAATTATTAGCAATTTGTCTATTCCGTATCTGAAAGCCGAATTACCATACATAATTGTGATGCATTAGACGTGTTTGTTAGTTTTAGAAGAAAATCAAACAGCCGTGGGCTGGCTGCTTCTATATACGCCAGCGTGCGTACGTCATCATTCGTATATACATTTTAATGTCTCCGCCCCATATGTCCGTCACGAGAAAATAAGTACAGCGTATAATGAAATAATATGCCTTACAGGGTAAATAATAATAGTAATAATAATAATAATAATAATAATAAAAACGTAATAACAGGTACCGATGCACCAGATTGTGTGTATATAAATTCTATTTCTTGAAAAAACAGTGTAATAACTAACCGTATATGTCTGCTAATTACAGACGTTTAGATATTTATAAACAAATGTATTATTTATTCGAATATTATATTATGACCAAGAGTCAAACTTATGTACGTCATGATAATATTGTTATAATAATATTATATAGCGTATGAACGAATTAATCCATCGTCGTGATTTATGTCGTCCTTATACATAGTATAATAATATTATAATCGTAAGAGATATGAAAAGTTTTCATATTAATAAAATATAATATGTTGTTGAAAAAAAAACAAAAATGTGCGTACACATACGACGCTGTCATTAAATAAAAATACAATATTATGATATACCGCGGCATATATTATGCGGTATCATAAGAGAAAAATTACAAAACACAAGTGCCCGCATACGGGTTAGAAAAAACGAGACCCACATTTAGATTTTCGGGATGACGGTTGGCGACACGTTGGGAGACGATCGGTTAATACTTGTCAGGGATTTTTATACAACCCTATCGCCCCATATATTATCCTGAAACTCGACGAAAACTACGGTTTGTTTAATTTCCCGTTGCATTAATGCCCGAGCGTACTATATATTATCTATGGAGGTATTTTTAATTAAATTCCACGAGCACGTGCACGGGAGGCATTCCACAAAACGAGAATCTCTATACTACTACCTTATACCCAACGGAAGCACAATATTATTTTCTACTTCTTCTATCGACACGGTTGCTTAACTAAACGGAAACGTAACCGCATGAATGATAATTCCGAAAACGTAATACCCTTTGTTTGTTTGTTAAACTTATTTTTTAAATTTTTTTTTATTCGATACGTATTACGATGACGATGTCCTACAACACGATATGTTAATATAGTTTGTGTGTGGGATTTGTTTTACATCTGGACACCTTAGCTGTATTGTTCTTAGTAGTTCGTTTAATAGTAATAATATAAATACTTAACACGTCCATTAAATACTATACTAATCGTTACTACTAGGTACTAACAATACTTTGTATAGGCAATAGGCAATTATAATGAGTCTTACGACAACTACTATAATTTATAGGTATTGGTTGTACTTGTAATGAACATATTTAAATACATATGACGCGTGTCACTAGTTATAATAGTTGCGTTGAATAATGCTCTTAAATGTATTTCAAACCAAAAACGTTTATCTATAAAATTGGTATTAACTATATATTATTATATTAGATAAATATAGGTACACAAGTAAGTGATTGCTCCAAAAATTTAATAATAATATTGTTATGCGCTTAACACTAATGCATATACGTTTTTAAATTCTAAATAAAAATCAATAAAAACAACTTAAAAATAAAAAGATTTAATAAAATAAAAAATACCTTACACGGTTGTACTGAAATTTCAACGATCCATCGGTATATCAATAAAAAAAGCCAATCACTCACCTGGAAAAAAAAAAAGGAAAAATGTCAAAACATATATTGTTATAATAACCAAAGCACATTGTTCGTAAACGAATAGCATAAAAAATGTAACAACACGATATCAAATTATTTTAACATAATATAATGTTGTCGGTAAGGAAGGTTGATATATTAATAAAATACAAATAAATTCTAAAAGCATACACAAGCACCGGACCGTTTATTCGGCTGTGCGAGTATAATACAGTTTCAACTTTCAGCGTTTTCCATATGCTGTTGATTTGTTGGTCCGTTTTCGGTTTTGGCACCAAAGAAGTTTTGCTAAAAACCAACGGAATTCTGTCCTCTACACATAGCCTGCTGGTGGCTTATGTGCGACGTATACGATATTATAATAAATTGTGCACTGCTGTTATTATATGCAAGCAGACACTCCTATTCCGAACACCGATAAGTCACATGACCACGATAGATAAAATACGTAATGCATTTATATCATATTGTATATTATGCTCGTTTTCTTATTCTATTTTCTATCTCAGTCCTGCGACTAGATCATAATAATAATAATATTAACAATGATATAAAATCATCGAGTACGACAGAGACCAACCAACCACTACCATGGTCCTTCTACATAATAGAAAAAGTAGTAGGCATTTTTATTTTTATTCTCGTAGTTATTATTTATGAACTGGAATTGGCGCCAACGAGCCTAGCGCAAAAGTTCCGTCTCCTTGGTCGGATACGTACTGTACCATTTTAGGGATGTTTTTAACGATTCCTATCTCCCCCAACCGCAATGACAATTCGCAGACACCAAACTGTATTTATTATTTTATGTCATGTGAATACGCTTATTTTCTGGTTGCCATTTTTCTGACAAACTCATAACTTTGCTTTTTTATTTCTTAAGTAACACGCATTCGACGAAATTGATGTTTGGACAACTACAATCTGGATTTATTTTTGTGCTTGTAAATATATATATATATGAAAATGTCAATTGTATTAAGCAAATTTATGTGCGAAGTTAACATCCAGCTGAGATTATCCCTATATTCCCTGGATATGTAAGTTTTGAAAGAACTCAGACTAGCTGTAGTATAATATCATGGTATATAAACAAAAAAAAAAATACACGGCATTGTGATTTTAATTTTGTAATAAAAAAAAACGTTAGAAATTATTTACAAATTAATGAATAATAAATTCCCACATATTTTTTTTAATAATATTTAAATTTGATATTTTTAAAAATAATACGAAATTGTACGATGTTAGTATTATGTTACCAGTCATCAATATACCTAGTTTTTATATTTTTCACATAAAAACACGTTCAAAGTTAATGAGGTCCATAGATTTATAAGATTTATCGTAGTTGTATTTTAAACAAATTTAATTCGGCCAGAGCTTAAAAATATATTTTATATTTAAAAACGAAAACGCCCGTATGTTACATATTATAATATTAGTACGAGTATAACATAAATGCAATAATTATGCTCCCAATTAAAAAAAAAAAAAAAAACTAAAAATAACCTATATGGACCAGTTCAGTTTTTATATAGAAATACTTTGGGCATAAATTAATTACAATGATTGTACAAGTGCATTTTAAAAATTTAGCTGCAAGTCACGAATTGCACATTAAATAATCGCACCTGATTAATGTATGTATAATTGGTGAGTCCGTAAAAAGCAACACATTTTACCTCACGTTAAGTAATGTCAATCGATTTAACAGAAATGTAATTTACAATACATTTTAAAACTATATAATGAACTATTATACAAGGTTTTGAATAGGTATTTTAATTATCATATCGTCTCATTCGTGGGACTTAATTAATTTAAATAGATTTATCTATGAGTGTATTATGCATACGCAACTATACGCGAAACGGTATTTATGTTCCTACTATGAAAATTAAACGGATTTATACGATATTAGATTGGTATAGGTACCTATAATTTACTCTTTGTGTTCACTCTCGAGTTCAAACTTCGGTTGGATTTACCTATAGTCATTAGAGAGCAGGCTATGTAATATATTATTTGCAATTTCTTGGCACTAAATTATCATTATTTCATCTGGGATTGAAAAAAGCAAACACGTGCGATGACCTGTCAGTTTTTAACACTAATTCATGCACCGATAACTTATAGTGTCTTCATTAAGGCTAAAGCCTATTAAAACTGACAGTTTATATACAAGTCGTTAATGATAAAAATTAGCAAACCACGTAATTTCACTTAGGCCGGCATGAAAGGAAACCAAAAGATTACTCGTGCCGCGAAAATGCGTAGAAAAAATAGTTTAGTTGCATCATGAGAAAAAGATCTACTGCGGCAGTAGTCGATTATTAATGTGATTCTAAAAATATGATGTCTCTATTTCCAGTTTTAACCTAATAATATACAAATACTAAACTTAATAATATGTTTCGAGAAAGAACATGACACTTAGCTAGATATATGTCAACAAAGTGCAATGTTTACGGTAGTTCAGAAAATATTATTCAAATTGTTCTGTAAAGCTGACACTCGGCCAACAAAATCTACTTCGGCTTGAATAGTGTATCATACAAATTCCTTTAAATATTATAATAGGTAATACATCATAATACGAACTATTAATAAACGTATATTTATTGGTCAATAGCTGCGAGAATGCAGATCCAAAATATATTAAAAAACGTATAGGTATATATTATATAGTTATAATTTAATGTAAAATTAAGTATATGTATTATAATATTATGTATTTTCGACAGTACCACCACTATAACAGTACCTACCTACCTACTATACCTATATCATTTTATGCTACAACGTAAAAGCAACCAATAATAACTTTGATATGGATAATAATATTAAATAGTTAATTAAACACACAATCATTAAAAAAAATAAATTGATTTTTATGATACCATGGCATTAGGTAGGTACCTACCGCTTATAGGTCCGTTCAAGGTAGTCTAAAGCTAAACAACTATTTAGTTGATTAAAAATATACATAAAATGAATCTATTTTCAAATGAACGTCTTATAACATAACGTATTTGAAATGACTCGTCGTATACGAATATGATACTATTATGTGTGTGTTTTTTTAAATAATCCAATTCACAAAAACCGAGATATTATTATTACAATATGAACGGTTAAAATCTCATTACTCTGCCATTACTCATCTCATCAAAATATTATGTGTATATATGTATACACCAAAATAGCGAACCTGCAGTAGTACGTATAGATAATAATAATATGTAATTGTATATTTTTTAATATTTATAATTTTGATAGATAGCTTTGAGCGTATTATATAGGTAAAACTTTATACATTTTAATTAACTGTAGGACTGTCTATAATAATCTCGACTCGCCACAGCGAAAAAAAAAATACGTAATGTATACCTACCTGACGTTTATTTGCATAAATATGTTTTAAACAAATAATATTATGATTTTTAAATCGTTTTCGTTGTATATATTTTAATATTTTAATCGATAGTAATAATATAATATTATTGTGTCCTTCCAATAATTTATTATTCTACGTGAGGCCTACCTGACCCGGGACGCAGTATTATTCATACAATAATAATTATTACTGTGAGTATAAAATACACTGGCTAATTTATAAATACGGATTAATTTGAATATTAATTCATTCAATTTTAAGTATGATTTAAACTGAGCCGAGAGTTTGAGAGAAAAACGGTAAATCAATTAATTTAATAAATTAATAAAAAAATAAATAAAAAATTACTTAGCTGTGAATAGGTAAAACGAAATGAGAAATAGAATGAAGAAACCTTGGAGCTTCATACCACTGCCGTTAATATTAAAAAATAAATACAATAGAATATCACGGTTTTTCTGGCACTTGCTTGGCTAAACGCCAAAGAAAAAGTGACAAATTAACATAGTTTGTTATTCCACGGAAACAATAACTTTCAAAAACACTCCGAGTAGAGTGGAGTTTTGTTTTGTTCTATTATTTTTATTTTTTTTTATTGTCCTTTGAAAACACACACACGAGTTTCCATTAAAAGCGTTTTCCGGTGACGAAGCGCGTAGACGAACAAAAAAAAAATGTCATCCGTTCAAAACTGGTTTTTTGGTTTTTATAATTTTATACGGATAACGATGAGAATATTATTCGTGTGCCCAAATCCCTTTGCTTTGTCAAAACAGTAAACATCTAACTGATGTGTGGGAATTCACAAATCTTTGTACGCCGATCACGCAGATTGCATTAACATAACCTGTTAAGTTTTAATTACTAATCAACTATATTGAACATGCAATCCAAAATCACTATTGGCTGTATAATAGTTGTTGTATTGCCTCAATTGATTTTAACATTTAGTAATTATAATTACACACACATTAAAATTAAATTCTACCCACATACATATAATAATATATGATAATATAATATTTGCCCGTTATTATTATTCGTGTATAATAAATAATGTTATACGATAGTGATGAGACGCTTTCGATTTCTATATGAGTGACTTTTCTGAAATCATTACTTGAAATAATTTAGCTGTTGCAGTGATCGTTCCTTTTTACAATGATGCATATTAAATAAACAAATCTGACACTATGATATAAATATCAGATCGCACGAGAACATTATTATTATTCTATAGAACTTATTCAATATCAGACATTAGGTACTATTCTAATACGTGTTTTTATCGTTCTAATGTAGACAGTATGTACCTATTGCATTGAATAATATATAACGTGAAATCAGTTTATTAAAGTATAACTGTTTTATAATATTTGTTATTCAAAATTACAGTTGTGAGATTTCACATCGCTCGGATAATAAGCACTTGCATATTATATAGATAGAGTTGCATCATATACAAATAAAATATGAACACTGCAACAGTTACGATCTCTGAACAGGCTAGTTCAATAATAGACCAACTGAATCACTGCCTAGCAGTAATTTTTGATTAATTATTAAATCGTTGAAACCTACGTATCTAAAACCTGTAAAATTAAATTCTAGTTGTAGCGTGTACGCGTAACTGTAATTGTTTCATAAAATCAATGCACACACGCTATTTGAATTAAGTTTGATACTTTATGTTATTATAATAATATGTATTATACTATACCACTATATTTATAAATAAATAGTGGTTTTATAAAGTAATAAAAAAATGAACTTCTTCTGCGATTACACGCTACGTTATTATATACTTTATAGGTCGTTCTCGCATGTAATACGTTTATTATTTTTAATTCGAGTAGGTAGATATAGGTATCACAATATTATGTTGTTTAAATAATTGATTAAACAATATTATCTCATCGACGTTTGTCTGAGCGTTTCAGCGTATTTTTCAGTAGGCATGTGACATGACGACCAACTACGTATTGGGTTTGACTTGAAATACAAAAATTAAAGCGATTATTTATGAAAATATTATGTATTTCACATGATACGGAACGATGAATAATATATTATCATTATTAAAATATAAATAAGGTTGTTTGACATAAACAATACCTAGGTATGTTGTGTTATATACCCGTATAATATGTATCAGACGTGGTTTTTTTTCATCATCGTATGGTAAATAATAATAATAATAATAATAATAATAATATACTGTGTACAACATAACAGTAATAGTATTTATATTGGACGCGACCGGTCAGGTTCTTTTCTATCACAGTAATATTTAGAATTTAGATGCCGAAACCGAAAACACTTACATACGGTAATAAATAATAACTCGCGATAAGTATAGGCACGCACAGACATCATATGTCAGAAATATTTTTTTTCTCCCGTATATAGGTGATAGGTTTGGTAACTAGAAATGTGAACTACGACGGAAATAGTAGATCCGAACAATTTCACGATATTTGCTGGTATAGATAATAGCTCGTGTGATTATATCGCCTGTATTCGATTGTATAAATATCACAAATCGTAATATTGTTATATGCGTACATTGAAATAATATGAAATTATGCTCGAAAATCATTCACTGCAGCTCGACCGTAATAATGGTCGACAGCTGCTGCAGACACGTCGCAATAATTATGTTATGGTCGACGAGCGTTGACAATATGTCTGATCGTATCCGTATTTTGCTACATCTCTAGCTCGCATCCGAAGTTCTACGAAAGATTGGCAAATATAGTATTATATACGCGGCGTGCCAGTGATATAATATTTAATATAGTATATTATAATGACTTCAATGATAATAATAACAAAAACGCGTCAAACCCGCCACTATAATATTATATAACCACTGCGCGACGATTACGCTGATGGTGTCGGGGGGGGGGCACATCCTCGGGGGCCCATTAATCCTATCCGTTATTATTACGAACCCTATCCGTCACACTCGGTGTACACATATAAAAATAATAATATAATATATACCGTCGTCGTCGTCGTCGTCATCAGAGGCGTCCTACTTCCACCCTCCACACGCCATCAACCACCCCCGACCGCCAAACCGCACTATAGCACGCGACACCCACGCCACTTCACCCATTCACCGCGCAGAGCCTGCGTGCGTGTTCGCGGCGGATTTATTGGCCACTCGAAATCCCTCAGTATAAAACGCCAAAGATCGCAACAGCCAATTCACCATATATTATAGCTGTTTTGCGTTGCGGTGGGAAAAAAATTCTCGTTAACGGAATATTAGAAGCGAATATTATAACATTAATATCTCGGGGCGTGTATTATGAATGCATTGTTCACTGCTGCAGCTGATAAATTATAATAATAGTATAAGTGTGTATGTGTGTGTGTGTACTATACAGGATGGTACAATAAGTGTCGATTATTTATCATAAGCGAGAGCGCAGTGTTTGCAGGGTTATAAATGTTAAAATAATATTTGCAATTTTTTAGTCCAAAACGATGATAAACGTACGTAAAGTAATTTACTGTGATTATTGTGTAAGATTCAAATAACGCCCCGTTCAGCATAATTTCCAATCGTATACCATTATAATTTAAGTTATTATTATAAGCAGAACATTTCACTCAAACAACTATACAACTGTTCGTTGTTTAGTAAAGTAATGAATGATTTTGATTTTTAAACAAAACGGCTGTAATAAAATATATTAGCTTTTACCATTTTCTAGCGTCAAAATGGTTGAAATTTGTTTTTAATGATCAAACTACTGTATATTGCATTATATTTGTGGCTGTAAAATCAGAAATCTCTGGAAGGCTAACACACGATGTACACTCGTAAAGTTGACTTAGATTTCAGTTATTTTAATTAAAACTGTTATTTAGTTTAATAAAATAAATAGGACTACCGTGGTTAGTATATAAACTATTGAACCGATGAATCTATTTATACAGATCGCTAATATATTTTTAGAAATGCCGGAACCGTGTTTGAAAATAGAGATAAATTTGATATCTAGGAACATTAATTTGAACGAGTGAAAAATGCAGCTTTCAAATTTATATATTTTTTTAACTATTTCGTCGAAAATAAATATTATATGTATTATTTAAAAAAACAAAACAAAAACGACATGTACAGGGACACGGTATGAGATACATCCTGTACAAATATAAATATATTTTATGAGCTTACGAATCAGATGGATCGGTATTTTTATCGACTATAATAATATAAATCATAAGAACAGCCGTTAGTGTTGGTTATGTTGGACGTTGGTGTTCGATAATGGTTGGAGGGAAGGGGGTAACAGTCGATTTTACGCACACAAACGGCTTAATGTTTTTTTTCTCAATATAATCTATAAATTTGTCCGATACGATCTATAATATTTATAGAGTTTTATACTTTAATCACCTTTAAAAATTAATGGATTTTATATAATAATAATAAAATAAGTACTTTATGTATACACACACCATAAAACAATAATTATTATTATGAAACTTTATTCGATCGAACATGTGGATACAATGCAATTTATATTAATTATATTTACTTCTGAGGTATGTGCAGTATTCAGTGCATGTGTTGGATAAATATAATATAGTTAAACCTTAAAACTAAATTGAAACTAAACATTGTACTTATAAAATATGCAATGTTCGTAAAATAAACGATTCAAAATTGTCTGTATAAACTATCTCTTAACGTAAAATGTAATTAGCTTTTTCGTTATAAATATTAATTTAACTAATAGAAACGTTTATTTTAATTAAAAAGAATATAAACTTAGCAGGTAGGCAGAAATATAATACTTAACCACTAAATATTTTTGCTAAAAAATAATATATTTTACACAACGCACTGTAGTGATATTAAAACAAGGTATTATAAGACATCAACATGAATACGTCATTATTATAAAATATAAATTAGGATGATAAAATTGTTTATGGTTCATAATACCATATAATGTGATGTGATTAATAACTTTTATAGAAATCTAAGTCATTTTGTCTTCATTAAACGTTTTACCTAATCATAATATACGTAGGTATTAGTTAAATAAGAAAGAATTTTACGTTGAATATATAATAGATACATATATTTTTTTTATCTAACACAATAGTTAATTTGTATTTTATAAATTAAGATCATATTATCAAATACCAATAGTAACATTGTGTACATAATTACAACACAATACATACTTGACGATTTTACATAAAAGAAGGAAGTGTGCTTACATAACATTTTTGTTAAAACAACATGTGTATATAGGACATTTTCTAAATTATTTTGTTCAACAAAATATTATAATTTATTTATTTTATTAATTTATTTTGCGTATTAACTCATTAATCAAGAATATAGTAAGTAAAATTAAATAGTGTTGTATCAAGATAGATTTGAATAGACAAACATAAACTACATATAATTTAATAATTAGGAACACATAATTTCAAGGCTGGGCAAGTTAATGATTTTTTTTAACTCAGTTAAGTTAATATGCACTAATAACAAAAAGTTAAAAGTTAAAAGTTAATTTAACTATAGGTTAACTCAGTTTAGTTAAAAGTTAATACAAACGTTTTGTTAACTTTTTATTAAGTTAAAAAAAAGTTAATATGTTTATACAACGCTAGCGTACTTAATTTTTTTCCAACCCAAAACTAAATTATAGAATATAGTGTTAATACTTCATACAGTATTTCCATATAAGTTAGATTCGAATGATACAAATTTTAAACTTTAAACAATTTACGACACATATTTTTTGCCACGAAAACGAAATAAACTGAAATAGTGAAACATTATAAAATTAAAAACAAAATAAATTAACTTAACTTACTTCTTAAAATGAAAAATTAACTCGTTAATTTCACGTTAATTAAGAAAGAAATTTAGTAAGTTAACAGTTAAGTTAATGAAAAGCCAAAAGTAACTAGTTAAGTTAAAAAGTTAAAATAAAATTAACTTTTTAACTTAACTTTAACTTTTTAACTCGTTAATGCCCAGCCTTGCATAATTTAGATTTCCTTCACGTTACTCATAAAAATATAATTTCCACAAATTAAAAAGCCAACTCACAAAACCGTAAATGAAATAATGTAAAAACAAAATGTGGACATGATCCGAGCACATAGTAATATGTTTGGAGTAGGGTGTTTTGTTAAGTAGGCCATTAGAGTATATAGGGTTAGGTTTTTTTTTTTTTTGAAATTGATATGGGTACTAAATAAAATGTTTAACTGGAAAACCGTAAACAATTACATTTTGAAAACCAGTGGCGCCAAAATCAATTTTTTTTTCATACATTTATATTGCAGCAGACACCAATGCCATTAGCAATATTTGCGTTGAAATGTCAACAAATATGCCTCACAGGCGATGTCCCCAATTATTTATACTGTGATCGTTCATTCGTTGCACAAATATAAAATTATACGTAAAATACAAGCACAGAAAATAATTATTTTAATTGGAGTTAATTTTTTAGGCACAAAGTAAAATTTACATTTCAATTTTAAATGTTTTCTTGGGTAAAAATACTTTATAAAAGATAATTATTGTCGGTCAAAGTTTTTGAATTATTCCCCCAAGTGCTCCGTACAACCCCAGTGTTCATAAATTGTATTTATTAATTGTTTTTCTTTTTCCGTCATTTGTTCAATGAACGATTTATAAAATCTGAAGACAAAAATTTAAACAATAAACACAATACATAACATTTATTCGACATACTTTTACCATTCAAATGTTCACGTGCGATTCATATAAGTTATATCCATTACCATTAAATATGCAAAAACTGAAACGTAAAACCAAAATAGATATTATATTTTTTTTTTTTTTGGTATTCAATATGTTACAAAAAGAGAACAATAAGAATAATTGATAGTAAATATAAGTTAAAATAAAAATAAAAATAGATTAGCGTAGTAAAAATATGAATTTGTATAAGTACTGTTAATTGCACAGGTACAGTAACAGACTTTCTGCGTTTTTTTTTTTGTACGAAATCTTTTCTTTTTTTTTTTATTAAAAATATTGAATTACAATCTATACAACTTCTGTACAATAAGTAATTTTGATTTAAGATATTTACACAGCGAGACTGACAGATAAGGGAGAGCAATCAGTAGTGCCACCCGATAGATTACTTGCACGAAATCTAAAATACAATTCTACTGCTGGATATCAAATGTAAATGAAATTGAATTCTGTAAAAATTTAATTACAAATTGTCTATTAGATGGAATGTGACTGTTAAATTTAAATTTACTAAATTAAATTTGTTCTACAAATATTTAAAATATGTTCACATATGATAAAACAATTAATCTAGTATATTATCAAACGACTGTTCTTAAAATTTATTTGTATATAACAATATATTTTATTCATCTAAAATACCTTTTTGCTATGCACGTACTAACAGTTGTTTGTAAAAACGAATCTTATTGGCCTTATTTGGCTATTGAATGGGTGACAACTAGTAAAAATTAAAAATATGTTTTCACATAATTATAATATTTTTATGAAATATTATTGATATAATATTATTATACGCGTAGTGCGTACGTGTAATGTGTGTCAAAATTGCGTTACAGATAAAAAAAACAAGTGGAGACAAAATTTCGGATCAACTAGAAAACAAGACGCGTGTTTATAAAACACCCACTATAGTCGAGGCACGTGAAAGTTCAGTATTTTGTTTGATGGATACGAATATAGCAATAAATTGTTATACCATAGGTACTGTTTCTCTATTTGGGGGGTTTTTTTTCGTATTACCCCCTAAATCGATACCTAAAAAATACGTTTGGCAATCGTGACGGCAAAGAGCAGCATACATTGCCCCGCCAGACCGTAGCTAGTAGGTAGGTATTAGTCCTGACTTTATGAATTATGTAGGTACATCGGACCATGCGACGTGCTAACCCGACCACGCTCCGACCATCGATAATCCTTTACCTTTTACTTCGTTTTATCTTTATTTATTATTCTTTTCAACAAACACAAACTCACGTCCGTTGCACCCGGTGACGGATCGCTTGCAGACGACGGCGACGGTCCAATATATAATGTGTTCTTAATCACACGCGTGAGTAGAATATTTAGATAGGAAATGGATTACGGCAGAATGATTTCTAATAGCCGTCAGACACTACGGTGTGCATCGTTGTATATATTATAATATTATGCTACATTGTACATTGACGTTGATCGGCCGCGATGAGGAGAAGGAGTAGGACGAGGAGGAGGAAGGTCATTTTCGTGATTGGTCCCCCGCAGCTAACGCTACATATTGTAATAATAATAATAATAATAATAATAATATAAAAACTATTACCTATTATTATTATTATTATATATTATTATTGCCACCGCGAGTGTATACTTTTGGCTTCAATGGAGCGTTATCTACAGGGTGATTAACCAAATACGAACTCGTGTTTTGTACCTTTGAACTACACATTCGTACTGTGATTTTTGAAATTTTTTATTTTATATTGTGGGGGGGAGGGGGGTTGCAGAACGATATTTTAAAATACCTACTTAATCTCGTATTTCAAACTAGAACCCCCCCCCCCTCTTTTACTGTATTGGTACTGTTATACGGTAGATGGATGATTTTTATAATACTGTTTTTCTGTATAAATCGAAATTCAGACGAGTTAATTTACTTTATGCATGTATTAAGAACAATAGTAAATATCATTATCAGTAATATCATTCTGTATATGTAGGCATACTGCAGTACATTTGTACGCATCATTATAAGAAACGCGAAAATATAAAATGTTTCGACTGAAAATGTTGTCTAAAAAGGTTAACAATATTATATAATGATAATATTGTTCCTATTTCATGTTTGTATAATATGTGTTTACGTGCTCAGTAATTTTCATTTGTTTTGCGAAATAAATGCGAGGGAATGGAAATGAAATTAAACGCGCTCGTAAGAGTAAACTTAAATAATTTGTGTGCCGAACGTGCGATATATTTTAATTCTGTAGCTGTATTCGAGTTAACTTATCGAACACCTTGTAATGATAATAAATTATCATAAAGTTGGTTGATAAAATGTCATGAATAAAACGATAATTAATCATGCAGAGTAAAAATAATAGTAAAATATATTATTAACTAGGTGCTTTTAAAATAAATCAAAATCATTTAATAACTATTAAAACGCATAATATTTCAAAAATAAGAACAATCCATTAATTACGCTTGAGCGGAAGATGACAACATTGACAACGCTGTAGCAATTCGTTACTGTTATGTTAATATGCTTATGAAATTTTCGAGTTGATGTATTACAGAGTTGGCCAACTCAAAGCGATTAGTGGGTTAATTTTTTTTCAACACCATGAAATACTTTACTCGGAGGTCAAAGCCAATTTTTTACGACACACAATTAATTTTTACATTATAAAGGTAATATAATATGTAGGTGTACTTATATTAAACCAGGGGTCTTCAACATTTTTAGGCAGCGGGCCACCTTTTGTTTTTTAAAAATCTCGCTAGCCGTATACACAAGAATATTATATGATAATAAGCAAAAAAAAAAATAGGTTATCAATAATATTATTTTGACGTATAATGAATATACAAATATTATTATATGCTTAAAATCTGTTGGCGAGCCTCAAATAAATATATGGCGAGTTGAAGACCTCAGTTGTAATAAATTGTAAACATACGATAATCATTAGCTAGTACCATTATATAATATTATATATTATTTTAGAATAATCTAAATACAATTACGAAGTAAATCGATATTTCCAAAAGCAACCTTCAGCATTCTTACACCGAAAAAATGTAAAACCTAGGGTAAATTAACGAGTTTTTATTTTTTTTTACTGTTCTTAATCAACATTGTTGACATTGGCTAGTAGTTACAAATTAACGAGTGTAGTGTAGTTTATGTCAAGAGTCGCATTGGAAAAAAGTCATTCAGTATATTCGCCACGAGGAAACTGTCTGTTTTATAGGTTTCTAAAAAAAAAGTATGTAACAAATTTACAAAATAAATAAAGATATACCTTATACCATATGCCTATCGTGTGTGTCCGTTCATCTGTCTGGCATGTCCACAACCAAGTCACCGTGGAGAATACAAAATGATTTATGTGTATACTTCGTACGCACTCTCGTCTATAGAAACTAAAACTTCAGTTCGTCCGAAGAGTATAACATGTATCGTTCTTCCACGCTCAGTTGTTTTCCTATATATATATATATGTATAGAAATATACTGCTTGTATGGGGAAGTTCGATTGAAAAAGTCTACGAAAAAGTCCAAGATTTTCTTTTAAAATTCAGAATTATTTTCATTCAATAATAAAAAATAAAAATCGTACCCGGAATAAATAACTACGGTGTTGAAAAACAGCACAATATCAATATTATATACTATACAGGAACGGATTTGATTTGATTTTAAATTATGTCCACTGTTTTGAACACTGTTGAAATTAAATATTATGAAAATCGATCAGAGCATAGGTACATTTTTATAACGCAATACAATAATAATTGTATATTCTTGTAACTTTATATCAATAATTGCATAAAAAAATTAGGCACAAAAGTTACATCTCATGAAAAGCCAAAGGCCGTGCTTGAGGGGTGAGCACAATATATATTATTATACGCATTGCGAGTAGCGGACTACATAATATATTATAATTTGTACAATTTTAAACACGACTATCGTATTATATTTCAACAATTTAGTTAGCGTTGTCCAAATCCATTATAGAAAACAATATAATTTTTAGCTAAAACTATGGCTATTACCAAAATGTAAATCAACGACAAAAAAAAAGTAACACTATTATATTTCCCGCCTATTCCCAAATGAATATAATCACTGACAATATTTTTTATCTATTATAGTCACATCTTATTGTAATAAAATTACTTTTCTTTATCTCTGCAGTATGTATATTTTTATGTTTTATTTGAAAAAATCTAAAACTGAATATAAAGTTAATCATAGACGATAAGTTAAAAATTTTTCGAATAAATTCCAGGGGGATAGAAAAACTTCTCCAATCAAAAATGAGTTGGTGGCACTCAAACCTATGCTCAGAAAAATACCAAACAGTCGGTCGTGGACTGCGTTTTAAGATAATATTATAGTGAAAACTATTGTTTAAAATAAAACATTTATTTCCAATTACAATAAAAATAAAAATTACGTATTAAAAAATTGCGAATCATGTGACGTTAACTACACATTTGTGAGCAATAAACGTTGACTTGATGTTATCGAATTCTAAAATACTCCAAGGGTTACAAATCAATGGGAATAATATTTCACAAATATAAAAACGATACGCTAAAAGGGAACACTATTTGGCTCGAAGTAAATCGTCTGCTTGAGTTTTAGTAGTTTCATTAGACACGATAAATCACTATAAATTGTCTCAAATGTTCCGGAAATAAATGTGAACGATTCTCTTATTTCCACGCGAAGATTCATTGGGTCATTTGCTTTGATACAATTCCACGATTGCAATATGTATTTCTCGAAGGCTGAGCGATAATAATATATTTCGGACGATCACGTAATGTGAACCAGATAACGCTCTCTGTGCGACTACGACACTGTACATTTCAGCAGCCATCTAGTGGTAGTCGTTTGCGTTAATATTGCATTTTTATACCGCTAAACGAAGATTTCCATGATATTGTAATATTATTATTACGATAAAACATGACATGAAATAATCCAAAAACCCACCTACTTTTAAATAAAATAATATATAACACATTTTGAGAAGATTATTCGTGACTCATTTATATACGCCACTTATAACAATAATTTATAATATTATTTCAGTACCTACCTATTCAATTAATAATCGTTTTCAATATTATATATTATATACCTAATGTATACAGATCATAATATTATCTGGATAACCCACTCTTAGGAATTGTACATGAATGGAACAGCAAACACGAGCAATATATTATCAAAAGTTAAAATTGTGTAGCAAATCATCAACTCTGTTTCGTAATAAATAATTGATTTACAAAAAACATTAGATATACACATAATATAGTTTAATCTAACACATAGAGGCAGGCATCCTATTTATTAACATGACTTCTATATATTTCATTATATTTAATTATCGAAAGTAGAGGGAACATTTTCAGCGCAAGAGGCATTCTCATCATCTTGATATTACTTTAAAACGTAGCAGAAAACTATCATTATACCGGGGAAATAGACTCTTAATGCAAACAGTGGTGTAGCTAAATTGCCTATCCAGGACGCCGGTCAAATTTATATTTTGAAACACGCGATAAAAAAGAAACATACGTATAGCAGGTACCTATTCAGATGTACCAGGAAAATGATAACAACAATGATGAAACAAACATCAGTACCTCTAAAACAGTATACTGAGAAAGGTAATAAATTTTTTTAGCGTTTCTTTATGATATAATATGTAAGATTAAAATAAAAAGCAATCATGATTGTCTACATATGTAGATATTCTGTACAATCTAGTTTTCAAAAATTGTACTAAACATTTTAATCGAAAATGTAGAATAAAAATGTACGTTTTTGTAAATTCAACCTAAATGCTAATAAGTGTAGATTAAAAATCAAATTTTAAACGTCTACGAAGTATTGACATTTTACGATTTATATGTTTATGAACAACTTAGCAAAAATTTCACTTTTTTTTTTTAGTCACTATTAATATTATCTTAAAAAAAGGTATGAACAATTTAACAGACCTTATAATAACCAGACCAAGAAGTGTTTTTTTTTTTAAAGAGGTATCTAAGTAGGTGTCTCTCTGCTGTACAGTAGGTAACAAGTGAGTCACTGGAGACTGTAGAGGATGGTGTTATTTTAAAATTCAATGATATAAAATCATTGTATACGAAAAAGGATTCTGAGTCTGGGCTGTCAGACTATAATATAATTAAGTATATTTGATGATATTATTGTGATTTAAGTCATTTATTTTACTATTAAGCATTAGGTAGTAGGTACAACAGTTGGATAAATTCATTTTTCTAAAAAAAAATTACATTTGAAATATAATTATGTGTATAAAATATAATAATATACTAAAAGTTTCACACACACACGAATAATATTTTTAAATTACAACAAAATAATCAAACTCGTTATTCTTGGTTTTAATAATATGTAATTTTGTCCAAATTTGAACTTAAAATGTCTGTAAAAAATAACTGTGTATATATATTTCGTTTATAGACTTTTAGTATGATCTATTTACGAAAATGTATGTTGTAATTCCCAATCCTTATAGCTATAAAAAATGAACATTTTATAATTTTTAACTATAAAACATTTTAAAATTTTCAAGTTTTTGATAAATTTTGTTATCGCGGTGCATATGGATCTTTAATATTTATCAATTGCTATTATAAATACAAATTATGAGTCTTGTATTAAATTTTAAGTTTTTTAGACCCAGCGAATACAATTGTATTGACATTTATAGAACAATAATCTAAATTGTTAAAACTTGTTCATTTTTTGTTTGTTTTTCTTCACACTTTTGAAAATGATTGGACATTTTTTACTTTTGACCCCTTAAACTAACAATTACGTAGATTCGTTTTCCTATGATCAAAGATGCTGTTAAAGAAAATCAAATAATATACACAAGTACAAAATAAAATAAAATAAAAAAAACACACATTATTGTAAAATTATTAATTAATATCGCTCTGCTCAGAACTTAAAACTATTTAGCTATAGTTAAAAACTATAAAGTAATTAAAGTAACTACTTTATCCAAATATAATATAAAATCATAAGTATTTAGTAGTCCCAAAATATTATAAACAAAAATACATTTGAAGCGTTTAATTATTAATAAAATTTAAATATTATTAGTAGAGTCACGGGAAGAATTTTATTTAGTTAAAATATTTAACTCAACAATATCAAATTAAACAATAGCAAATCAGATTTAAAATAAATTATGCTGTGAATAAAATATTGGTAAACAAAATAAAACAAATACCTACCAAGTTATTGAAAATACGATAAAAAATGTTATTTTATTTTCAATATCAACAATTTCAAAATAATTTATTAACTTCTTGAAAACCATTTAACATGTATAACTATTCCTTACCTAATATACAATTATAACTGTTTAATATTAAAATAATGTTTCTATAATGGTTAAATAAAATAAAATACGAGACAAATGGAAATACCGATTTAAAAAAAAATTTTATTATTATTATAATATTCATTTTTTTATTTTGTTGGCTAAAAATACATAAACATAAGTACATTAACATACATTGACCAAAAATACTAGCAGGATATGCCTTGAAATTTCCGCTCCATACGTCCATCTGGATATTCGAACAATGAATGTGTCCCTACGTTAAATACATTTAAATTGTGAACGTTGACAGACGTGTAATTTTTTTCTTTTTTGAAAAGTCGTTACACAAACTTTGGATTTGTACTTGAATATCTAGTTCCTAACAATTTTCTATTCAACGTTATTATACTATACGTAGCTGATAGTTCATTCTGTATTGTACAAGATAATCCACATTTTACTTATTTTAAATAGTAGCCTTTGTGGGCTAATAAAATTTCAGCGAGTACGCTACTTAAAATTAGTGAATCGTTGAAGGAGTAAGGGACAATTGATAAACTTCTTCACTTAACGAGTCCACTGTTTTGGGAAACTTAATCAATTACCTACGGTTGTGTAATTTGTTTTTAAAACAATTTCACAAATAATTACCCCCATGATTAGGAGGTATTTTCATTCGACTACATGAATTTTTATCTAGGAACTTACCTATTGAAAATATGCAATTTAGGATAATATATTTTACACGTTTGATAACATGATTTAAAATGTTATTGAAACGTGAATAATCTCATTGTTGTATAATATATTAGATGGTTCTACATCCGTATTAGATAATATGTGTTATAATATATGTTAAAACCGGATAAGCATTTTAAAAAAAATTACTTTATAGTTTATTATAAAATAAATTGTTTTCAATTAGTTTAAAACATTATTCCGTTATATTGTATGTTTAGAAAAAATAAATTATATTAATACCGAGACGATAAAATAAACTTTTATGTGAGTTTTATCAAATATTCTTTCATCTCCCTAACTATTAATTTGTTTAAATCGATTTTTAAATGGAACGTATAATCACGACGTAATTTATAATATTTAGAGGAAAACATTGAAAATGTACTGTATTGCATGCATTATACTACTATATATGATATCGAATTAATATGAGATAGACCTCTTGGTTTAATGCTACGTAATGGAATTTTCAACCACACCGATGCGTCATATAGCATATTATTATTATTATTATTATTATATCGGAGAGTAGGCATTATATTGTGATACAGCGTGGAGTACTTAAATACGCATTTACCTAACAGCCTGGGGCAATTTACCAGAGGGTTTCGCGTGTTTCATTATGCCGATCCGTTTACGACTTGGTAAACTGATGTCGTACAAATAAACTAATACGAGCGAATTGTGCACGCTAAAGCACATAATACACAACATACATATTATTATATATGTGTGTAGCGATACATATACGTATATTATACACGTAAATCGACATGGGGTGATTAGAGGTCGTCGGAGGCTAGTAAATCGCATTATTTGTTTGTTAAGGTCGTAAAATACAAATCTCCCTCCCGTAGTCTTTTTCACTTTCAGACTGCGTTTCTACAACTTTATTATTGTTTTATTTTATTCGTGAACGGAAAAAAAAAGTTTTCTTTTAAATTATTTCGTATAACGAATACCATATTGTCACATAATATATATTATGATATTATTATTAAGAACACGAACCGTGTTACCGCATGTGTGTGTGTGTCTTCCGTCAATAACTCCAGTATATACCAATTTTTATTTTTTAAATATAAATAATAAATTGCATTATTCTGTACTTACAAGCAACCACGAATCTCGATGAATATAATTTTCAGTGTTTTATAAAAATGACACTCATAATAAAAATACTGATAATTGTTATATTCCTCCTTTCACTAAGCTCGGAGACGGATGAATTATAATACATTAAAAGACGAAAGTTGAAAATGATTAAAATCCGTTAAACGTTTGAATAGTTTTTTAAGTACAAGAAGGAGGGGACCTGGACATACTTAGGTATTATAGGCGGATGGATATGCACATGAGAGCGAATACCGTAAGATATACTATGTATATATATTATATGGGACATAGGTTATTTACGATATACATAGAATTGGGTGAAATACTTTAAGTTATGCGATACTGTGATAAATAAATTAAGATAATAAAAATATGCGTACATTTGAGTAAATATTATGTTTATAACAAAGTTATAATGTTTGACATATTATATCAAATTCATAAAAAAAAAATTCACAGACGCTGTCTGTCAAATACAGGAAGACTATAGGAAAAGTAAATATCAAAAAGAGAAATTTAGAAGTTGGTAAAAAAAAAATAAAAACTGTAAACTTTTTTGGAATAGCAAATAAGATATGTTACAAAATATTTGAATTCAGCGAAGGAGCGTAAAAAAAAACTTAAATCAAATCCTATTGAGCCATAAAATATCTGTCAAATATTTGAACAACAAAATATAATCTAATGTAGCATACAAATAATAATCGTCTTATGTTTTCAAATACAAATAAATAAACGTGCAAGTGTTGGGTCGAAGATTTGACGTTAGACATTATTATAGTGTTGGTATATTTAAATTTTTAAACTACAATCGTATAAAAAATTAAACAATTCAAACAAATGATTTTTAATTTTAATCCCGCATGATATCAACGTAATGTCCAAACTCAAATTACGTTGCATATAATATATTATTGATTTATGTTGGTCGGTATATGCAAATATTTACGATATATTGTTTTTTTTCAACTAATGACATTGCACGTGTTTAAAGAATACAAGTCACGAGCATAAATTTAGCCAAATTCTTGTAAATAACAATACATTTAAATGATGACAACCGCAACGACAGCAATAAAAATCATCTGCCCATATTTTTTTTTACAAGTATGCAAAAAGTTTGAACAACTTTAACTTTTCTATTATACTTTATTTGTATCTGACTTAAATCACGTAATTACCAAAATATGTGATACGACGAGAAAGTATTATAAATTATTATACCCTACGGAAGTGGAGTCTTAAGTAGGCTCATTTATAATAAACGTTAGACATGAACGTTTCGTTAACCGTAGACGTGGATAATACTACAATATATTTAAATAAATCGTAATAATACTTATTTTAAACTTTTAACCTCACATTTTATTACATGTTTAATAACTGTTATTATACGTCATAATATATCTTATACGATATACGACTAAACAAATCTGACGCTCTTCAGATGGCTGCTAAAGACAGCCTCCGGTATAAAATACAAATATACAAAAACTGGAGTACCTAGATATAGAATTGCTCAGATTACATAATGACTTTTATCTAATTTTATGTGGCGTGAAATACAACCTAAAAAAAGGAACGCAAATTACCAAAATCAATTTTAAGACGTGGCGAAAATTGCATTTATTTTTTGTTGTTTTGTTTCCGACGCAAATTACATACGCCTACAAAAACGGTACAATCAGATATGGCAGAGGTTCCCGAACTCGATCGCGACCCGAGAATTGGGTCATAGTTATATTTTTAGTAGGTCACGTTAAGTTTTGGAATATTTATATATTTTTATAATACAAAATATTTAATATTTGATTATTTTAGAATTTATAAGTATAAAAAAGGTGGACAAGTGGGTTCTACTCTGCTGTATGTCATTGACCATATAAGATGCACAATCATAAAATAACAGTATTATAACTTGTTATTTTATTTATATTTAGTGCGTGGACTGTTAAATAGTAACAATTTAACGATATTTAAAACGGAATATTCACATGGAGGAAATACTGTAAACAATTATAATTATGAGTTATAACATAACTTATGCGTATTTTAATAAAATATAAATAATAACACCACCATAAAAATAATGTTATTAATATTGCAAAAGATGTCAAAGGTAAAAAACATAATATTTAGGAAAGTTTGAGCCCCCCACCCCTACTTAAAAAAAAAAATAAAAATAAATTGAAAGCCCTATTTACGTTTTTTTGCGTGTCTTGTCTTATATACACACCGTATAAAATTATTACGATAATTAATTTAAGCACCTCGTTGATAGGTACTGTTGAGACTCGAGACAATTAATTATTTTGCCTTGTATTGCAAAACCATACTAAAACTGACGAACCGCATGCGTCGGATGCAGGTGTGCGCTTACTTTTAATTTCATGATAAAACGATAAAAACAATTAATACATTTAATATGTGAAGTAAACGTACGGGTATGGCTTGGCGTGGCACGTTGGCTGCTACCAGTCGCGGAATGCGACTGGGAGTAAGTGACGGCCACAGCTACTAGCTCACGGATGGGTGACCGCCCGGGTTCATAGTAGTTAAAAACATTGCCACACATACACCTACCGTAACAACCATAAAAACAATCGTAATATCAACCTACCGTACCAACCTTACCCCTACCACAGTTTATAACCCCAACAACAGCTAATGGCCATATTCGCCGGGCCTAAGTTCAATAAAAAAAAATAAAAAAAAACGTACGAGTATAATAGTAATATGTATTAGCATATCCGTAACGCTACTAAAGTCTTCATATAATTTAGTAAAACGTCGCGGTTTAAAATTTATTATAATGTCTATTATGTAATTGCGTAAGTAACCGAGTGACATGCATGGCGTTCGTTCTTAATATAATAATTGGCCAACAATTTGCCGATATTGAAAATTTTTTCCAACTGCAGTTAAGTATAGCTGATAGCAACTAAAAGCAATTGCGTTGAAATTATTAATTTTCGCTGTTCCTAAAGTTCGAAATCTTCGATATGATACATTTTTCACCATCTGAGTCGTAGCATAAACGATTTTCATTAATCCCAAACCGTTATCTTAAATATTAAAATGCTTACGAAATTATATTGCTTTATATGGTATATAATATGTATACATACATACGAGTGCATTCACTGAACGTGTCTGAATAGTTGAAATGAATAATAAAATAAACGCGTTTTCTCGTTATTACAATATTGTAAATAGCCCGGGTAGAGCTACACTCTAATCTCAATGAATTGAAATTCACAACAGCTCGGAATCCTTTTGAAATTTCTTGAACGTCAGAATTTAAGTTAATTTTCGGATATACGACGGAAACTATAAATAAATATTAGATATCTTAAGTGTCCGTTTGCAAGAAAACAATCCCGATATCGATTATGGGATAACCAATGTTATCTCTTTATTAGGTATTTTTACTTTATAAAGAATTTAAATACATTAAACAAATAAATATAAATTTACTAGATTTAAATTGTACATAATATACAATAGATATTATACAGTGCATTTATCTTTATCTATATAATAATATTATGCAAATTACAATAGTTTATAGCCGCGATTTAGGAAAAATATTTTATTTCCACAGTTTCGAGGTGTTTATTTTATATGTTGTTATTAAAAATTGTATATATTACAATATTTTAATAAATTGTAATTCAATAACTCACAAGAATCAGTGAAATTATTATACTTCCAAAATTAACCCCGTTCATTTATGTTGTAGTAAATAATATTCTAATATTTAAAAATATGATTTTCTTTGTCACAAAAGTAGTAAAATTGCCTATACAACGCCCCGTGTAACCTGTTAATCCTAAAATATAAAATTATGTTATAATATACACTCAGCATATTATATTAGTAAATATAAATATATAATATTAACACAATGTACGTGTTCAGAAATAATTAACGTTTTTATGATCTCAAATTCAGTCTATAAAAAGAAAATGTCCAATCATAAGCCATTTAACCGAATGTACTTATTAAAAACCCAACATTTTCAATTTTGAACTATTTTACCTACTAAACATACGGCTAAAAAGACAATTAAACATTTTTCAATTTAATATAGAAAAACCATAAAAACACTATCGTCTGGGTTTTTAATGTAATACATAACGGAATACTCTTGAACGACCCCTGTTCGTGGTTATTAAATTTGACATTTTTCCATTTCGTCAGATATATTATGATACTCTTGCCGTTATCCGTACAAACTACAGTCTCACAATTAATATTTTTAATCCATCAAAAAGTATTGTTATTGATAATCCTGTAAGTGAAAAATAAATATTAAATTAATGCAAATAATACGTAACACGAGTGTTGCGAACTACTTTGTTTGGCTAATTTACATTATGCAATGGATTTGGAAAAAACGGCTATCAAGGTGTCCAATAGGTAATCTAGATCTGAACTACTTTTAACCTATATAATATGTAGTACTTATTTCTCTAAATACTATATTGAGCCAACTACTATATGGGTTTGTTTTTACTTTGGGTGTTAGCCAACTTTTTCTTTCATAAATGACAGAACCAGCAAAATCTCCTTTAGTAATCCGATTCATTTTCGATTTCAAATTTCTTCGGAGCTCAAAGTAGATTGACCTGAATTTTATTACCATGTTGATTTATATCACAAAACAATTCCTTATAATACGACATAAACGATTTACGACCATTTAAATTAACAAGGTACCTAAATGCTTATAATATACTTAACAAATATTACTAAAAAAATAAAAAATAAAAATGACAGCAATAACTAATATAACGATTTTCGATAATTGAAATGTCGCCCCTTAATTATTAAAAAAAATTAATATGAACATTGATAAATTAATTAACCCTGCGTACTGTTACACAGAAATTAATAATATAAGTTATAGTAGTAATATAGGTACTTGTATTGTCAAAATATATATAAACAAAAAAAAATAGTCTCAACTGATATTTCAATAAAAAATATATATTTTTTTGTTTATTCATGATATTAGGATGGGCTTCATTAAAATATACGATGTATAGAGGCAAGCGTATTGTATAGGTCAAAGTTCACAAATAATAGGCATAGGTTAGGTTGTACTAAATGTAAAAACGAATTGCTCAAAATGTTTTAGTATTATAATATGGTACTGGTAAGTTTGTATTATACACGTGTAGGTATGTATGTTAAATATTATAAAAATAATAATATTATTGTTCTAGCCATGAATGCCCAAGTAGGTACAAGAAAATAATAGATTGGATGCTAATAATTATAACGTCCAATCATTCTACTGTTGTTTGCAGGGGTGGATTGGCAAGGATGGCCGGTGAGCAACCCACACCTGGGACTGGCGAAAATTTGGGCTGCTTGAATAAATTCGGTAACTTATAAATATTTTATTATTAGGGGCTGGATTTTCTGTTTTCCCAGGGGCCAATTTTTATTTTCCAGCCCAGCCCTGGTAGTCTGTACCAATATTTTTCAGCTGTTAACGCTCTTTTGTATGTTTGATATTTATTTATTTTTCTTCATGCAAAAGGGATGAAAAAAAGTTTAAGAGAAAACTATCCATTAAAAAAAAATTCCAGACGGTAATCCTCTACAGTAAGTATGCATAATGCATAGGAAGACGGTGTTGTGGAATGGGGACAACAAGTTTTTCTGACACTAAAGCCCCTCCCAAAAACCAGTGACGAGGTTACCACGCAAAAACCGAGTGATTAATTGCTATTTATTGACACGGCGCTTACGTTATTGATTAGCGATTTGTCATACATTTCAAAACTTTCAGAATAAAGACGACAGACCCGAGTTTTTTCTATTTTCAATATTAATCTATACATACAAACATCATAAAATATTAATATATTATACGTTCTGTTTATGGTATTTGTACCTATATAAAAGCATTGACGACCATAAAAATATGTATCTAGAGTTTTTATAATATATCAGTATTTATAAAACCATCTTAGAATGTATAAATATAAATATTTAAAAGTAGAAAAAGTATTCGAATACGTGCATAATGTAGCTAAAATTATCATATGATTACTGTAATGATGTACTGTGAAACAAGTAAGTACACAATTTACTGGTGGTTTCACAATGATATTTTTATCTTTCTGTTATACGTTAGTGGACACTTTTTGGGGAGAATCAGTGCCAAAACTTACAAGTAGCCCTAATATGTATCGATTGGAAAACGAGTCTAGTTAGTACTTTGAAAAAGTAATTTTTCCACTCTCTGGATAGTTATCGTAGGCATAAAGAAAAACTACAAAATTGTTTCGGAGAAATTGAGAGATTCAAGCACGTGTGGCTTAAATCAAACTTCGCTCAAGATAGATTTATTAAATGCGATTATTTCTTAATTATTATTTAATTATTACCATTAATGTACCAAAACCTGTGGTATGCAAATTATAGCTCACTCAACTGCAGTTGTAACAAAATTATTTTTTTTTAACGATTTGATCAAATTATTGAAACAAATTTTAAATATAATATGGTATACTTTATATTATAATACTAATGATGCATTATAGGTAGATACACTCAGAAATCGATGCAAATTTAATTCAAAATTTAAATTTAAATTCACAGGATTAACTTAAATATTTTCTTATTAATCATATCAATATTTCAAATATTATATTGGTATAATTTTATAAATGTTATTATTATTGTTATTATTTTTATGCATGTAATATTGTTATACAAAGGTGCACAAAATAAAAAAAATAATAAAGAAATACATATTAAATTGTAGCTTCATAAAATATCAAACAAAAACATGTTTATTCACCCATAGTATATGCGTTCACAGAAATAAAACCACAGATCGAATTAATCAAAATTATGCGTCTTGTGGGTATTTAAATATCCACGAATTTTATTCCACCCGTTGTGTCGTTAAGGGAGAAAACCAAATTGATGTTATTTAAAATGCTAATTACGTATTAAAACAATTTCAGAGTTAAGACCTGTCTTCAATTACTCAACGTAGACAATTATTTGATTACCTCCCCCCCCTCCCCATTTCAACTTATAAACTCTATTAGCTGCTATTTGAAATTCAAATAAATGCTCGTCTTATAATTTTTCAGTAGTATTATTATAAGGCTACTTTTTTTGTTTTTAATTTAAAAATAGAGAACAATAAATAATAATAATAGTTACACAGATTTAGAACGGACTCATTCGATTAGGTTAAAGAAAGCAATGTGATAATATATTTTTAGTGTTTTACAATAATGCATTTTAACATAAAAGTTAAAAACAAATACACAATTTATAAAGCAAATCGATTTCAAATTTTATATTTTCAATAAGAATGAATCGTTACTGTCTGCTTGCATCAGAACAAATCGTATGCTTCCATATTATTATAATGGAAGTTCGAGAAAACCGCGTAATGAATATAATAGGCATTAAAAAAAAATAATGCAGAAGAATATTATAAAGGAAGCGCGGACAACTGTATAATAGTACAGCGATTTGAATGAAATAAATTGCTCGTGACACTTTCCACGCGGTGACATGTGGATGAAAACGAATATATTATTGAACTCCGTCATTATCGCGGGCACAATGTCAACGCCCCGAGGAACGAATAAATTATCAATTTAATATATGGTCATCATCATTGGTCTACCGGTTTGCGGTTCTTTTCAGCCGATCCCTATATAATATTAAACCGTATTCCGGTTGGATTATGTCGTACTTAATACCCATCCGATGTATGATTTAATACAGTTAAAGACTTATCGTTATGCAATCAACACAATATATTTCAATGAGCGGATAAAAGCGAATAAGAAAAGCGAATTTAATAAAACAAAATGTACAGATACGGTTTGTAGGCTATAAGGGGAGGTTTTTTTTTTTAATTTGAAAGCAATGATAAATCATTGTATTATATAAATTCGGTAAATGACCCCTCTAAATCTTTGTTCAATTTCCAATCTACAGACTGCATGGAACTTTTTGAGCTTTTTTACTGCCCTCTAAAAAATAAAAAAAAGGCGTAATAAACCCTTCTTCGTAAGCCCAATAGAGCTCCTTCACTACGTTCAGAATCTACAATAATCTATATTATTTATTACGCGCCGAGGGACATTTTAATAACAAATACAACTTTGGTCGTAGGTTTCCATAAATACCATCAAATTAATGTTGGGACTCGAGAGGATTTTGAACCTCGTGGTTTAATTTTTTTTAATAACAGAAACATCCAATATGCAACAAATACATTTGTGTGATTTGGATTAATTTTATAATTAGGTATTTGAAAAGAGTATCACTCTCTAATGACTACGTGGTTTTGTCACGAATTCCGTTTCCCCGGTTACCGATACCATTATATTGTTAATTATATGGTTAAATATCCTGTAAATTAATTGTAGTCTCTGTTGCTTCTCCTTCGATGGCTGTAGTTGTTATCAAAAATATAAAAAATAAACTAGATTGTTAACTCATTATAATGCGGATGAAGTTTGTTTTTGGTGGAGAATATTATCTTTCATATCTAAAGCGTATTACGTTTGTTGTAATTAATAGTAATAACAAATTACTATTAGTTATTTGTTATTATGCGTATTTTAAAAACGAGAATGTAAAAAATATGAAATTATGTTTATTTCTAAATTAGTTACGTCATGCAAATCGTTTACATTATGTGTTTTATTATATAGTTTGGAAAATCCAGTAAAATCTCAGTAAAATCGTCGATTAACTCAAAAATATTTTTCTACATATTATTATCATCGTATTTTATTATTCGTGTGGGCGTAGCGTGTGGGTATATATCGTATACGGATAGCGTAGGTATACTAGACGTGCAGCAATTTTAAATAATCTCGATTCGAAGACGATATGATATTGGTTAGGGTGTGTTTTTGGCGAGCTTACAGATAAATGCTCCGCGAGTATAGTATACGTTTTAGCCTTTAGATAGCGGTAAATATACCACTTAATATAATATAGATTGTTAGAGTAGCACCGATCGAGATACGCAAATTAATTATTTTTTATAAATTATATATACTCACATTGTTGTTTTTTGTCATTATAAAACTATAAAAATAAAAATGTTAGTGTCGACATAGGTGCACATGTAATATTATATGATCAACAAATAGAACAAACAGTTTGAACTCAAAATGTATTAAAATCACTCTCCATAAAATATATTATATATATATCAAAAAAGAAGTTTTAGTTATTTTACTAAAAAAATCTTCTAAGTCTTAAGAGTCTTTATTGATAATGGGTAGCAAGAATGTATTAATCAGTAGCATTAATCCTTAATCAGGGCCTAAACGATCGCTGTATAAGTGCAAACACCAACAATTTGATTACCCCGTGCTGACACCTGCATGTTTACATCACGGATTGAAAATTCAAAAATATGTAGGTAACAAACTGAAAATATGTATTACGATAGCATTATGCCTATTTTTCAATGATTGACATTTCTGTTGACATTCTCTGTACGTCTCGCATAAGTTCGTGCGAACGGCGATAAAAAAAAATGTTTATACTGTTTCCGTCGTATGGAATGTGGCACACGTGTCTCCGCACAACAGACAACAGTTGACGTTCAGGGGACACTGGTAGTTATACCGTTGTCAAAATCTCGCAGTGTTTCCGGTGGGGAGAAAACCCTTCGAAAAACTAAAAAAATTAATAAATAGGGGAGAAAAGTACTGTCGCGTCGGAAAAAAAAAAGATTTGTGCGATCACAATATTGCCGCCCGCGGCAGCAGTGCACACGGAGATCGGTCAATTTGACGGTACAAAATACAACCGTTTGTACACGCTGGCACGATAACAATATGTTCGTACAGACCGCAGGCCACCATATATTATTATTATTATAGACCTCACACCCTAGCCCATCATATTTTGACCATCACGCCACCCATCCCTGCAGTATAAGTACCAATGCATCGGGAGAATTCGTTTTACGATTTACACGTATACGTTAACGACGTGTTATTGGCTAAGCATATATTATTGTGATGATAATATAATATTATATCAGCAAGCAAATTATTAACGACCGTAATACAGACCTTTGTAGTAACCACAGATAGGAATGGAGGTAAATAAAATAATGTCAACCTTCATCCTGCATCCACCAGTTTTAAAAAAATTTTCATTACGACCGTACCCCGAGCTATTATTTATGAAAATGTGACCAGTTAAAAAAGCTCGCAGAAAAATACTGAAACACTTCATGTTTGCCAAAAAAAAATTGAGACTATAAGCTGCGCTCATCGCGACAACCACGCATTGACATCACCAAATAGCCTATAGGGTAGCAAAATGTAAATAAGTACCTACATAAAAATGGTCTTGATTCACATTTTTGAATTTGGTACAAATAAAGTTAAAACTAACAAATAGAGTCGCTTATTCAGTATAATGTCAAGTCTGAAATGATTTCTAATTAAAACTCTTTATAATATACAGAAACAAAATACAACGAAAATAAGGGGATGCGTACTTATCTTCGTACCTGTGCACCAACAATCGTTATCATTGATATACCTGTCGTTTATCGATATATTTTGGCGATTGCGTCACTCCAATCGTGTGCCTTCATAATATTATTCAACAATAATTATCGTCCTCTTTACCGTTTCCATTATGCATATAATACGGTATACGTCCTCATACCTATTACGTGTCTAAGTGGCGGATTTTCATGAAACCACACTCATAGTTCGAGATAACATCGATGACGACGTCAACGTCAAAAACCGTTTCTCTGAAACGCGGGCCTACGCGGGTTTACGCTTCGAAATATTATTGTACGTCATGATGGTGTATCCGTTTAACGTGTAACCGTTAACGCATAGTTTTTTAATGATTGAATTATTTTAAATTATGTTTTTTTTTTTTTTAATGGACAAATGTATAGATTATAAAATAATAAAAATTCCATTACATCGTCAATCCAAGCGACTGTTCAATAAGTAGGTCAATTTTTATTAACCAAATACGGATTCAGAAATTTTGCACCCTGGGTTAGGTATTTTTCCTGTCTTTATACCATAAGTTATAATTTATATATACAATAAATATACTTAAGCATATTATGTAGATAAGTACTGTAAAGTTGTATACGGGATTTTTAAAAACTCGTGCCTTGGGGCAGGTTTGCTTCCTTTAATTTGGCTCAATTATCAATATGTCAGATTTCAGTTTTATTTATTTTCAAAGTCGGGTTTGTAATAAGCTATAACTCAACGGGTTCGCTGTAATTATATGTGTGTTTAGTTGTGCTAATTTTACCATCTATTTTTTTTCAGATAACACACGATAACGGTAGTCCACGTGTTTGTACTTAGTACTTAAATATCTTTTTCTAATTATTGTCATATTTAAATAACTAATTCTATAACACTGATTATAATATTATAATTACAACCACCAGCTTATGAAACTAAAATATACAAATTCTCTGTAATTTTGGTACTCAGTTTAATTCAAAACTAGTGAAAACTACCAATATTTTCACAGTACGCGTTTTCACAAAATATAATAACTCAAAATTATTACAAACCTAGTAAATTTTTACAAAAATACAAATACCTATATTTCAATGAAGAGCTCGATTAAGTGGTACTTATTCAAATATTCTAAGTTAATAGACATATAAATATACGTATTTATAGTAATAAATTAGTAAAGAAATTAATACAGTAGAAAAAATTATTCAATAAACTTTGTTTTATAAATGTACAATTAATATGTTTATATTTCAACAAAAATACGTGTTTACACACAGTGTACATTAATATCTTATATTTTCTTGTGAAATATTAAAATCATAAGAAATATAACAGAGCATAATAACTACAATAATATCTTTGGTTTCATTAAATCTTTATAATTTAAGTAATCGGCCCTAGATTAAGTCTAATAAATATGGTTTAATACATATGAATTATAAATGTAATACATTTAGGGGCGCAGAAGTACCTTCTCGGGCACCTATTAAGTCCGAAACTCTAAAATATCCAGATACTTTAAACAAAAAAAATGTCAGTAAAAACCACGTTGAATTTATCTATTTATCAGTAAGAGGGTTTCGTCACATTTAAAAAAAACTAAAAAAAGCGACGTATCACGTTGCGTAAGCTTGGACACACTCTAAACCAAATCCGAAATAAAACTTCCACTTAATTCTAAAGTAATCCTTCAGATAGTTTCATATGAACACAATAATATGCATATGAAGATATTTTACATTCCGTATATAATAATATGAGCATTGTAAACTGGTATACAAAAAAAAATCAAGGAAAAAAAAACCAAATTGATAATATAATCAACATTTTTGCGATATATCTTATTTATATTATCTAACCTTTATTCTATTACTGTTACTTAATGATAATAATATTTGTATTGTTCTTATTAAATGATATTTAAACAAATATATATATACATATATAATTTTAGTATAATAAAAAGTAACAAAGCAGGGCACTAACTAATTAGAAAGTTATTACCCACCTACTTAATAATTAATTTATATTATGCATTACATTTGAAAAATTGTTTTTAAATTTATATTTTAAACTAATTTCTAACTTCTACTCTAACTTAAGTTACAATTTTCACCAAACTAACTTCTATCTAACTAAGTTTGAAATTTGGTAAATTTCAGAAACTAACTTATATTCTAACTTAGTTACTTTTTATATTAAAGTAATTTGACTTAACTAGTTCAAAAAAATGACTAACTCGCCCAGTTTTGAAATTGGATAAAATAAATATTTAATTAATTGTATAATTAATGTATATATAATTTTTATAATATTGATAACACAGTATATATATTGTATAATATTATATTTTGTGATAATGCTAATTCTCTGATTAGATTATCACTTTGTTTTTTTTCCTCGGGATTCATGTAAACTACTGCGTAAACAGTCCAAATTTCGGACTACCATTAAATTTAAACCGTTCTGATGTTATATTATAATAAAATATATGATCGACTTTATCGGAAATAAATGTTGTAACGCCACAAGGCCATTTAAACAACAACACAAGTATTTTCTCGTACATAATAAGTGAACTATTGTGACCAGTCGTAACCATAAGTCGTATATACTTTTTGAATAATCGTGTGTAATAGAATATTACTTTTGATTGAACATATTATGAAAGTATAATATGCTGAATCTAGATACAGACAGTGGTCGTAAACCAACGTGCATGATAATATATACCTACCTGTTGGCTGTTGAACCGTTGCTGTTAAATATCAGTCGACCCATTATAGACACAAAGATAATAATACAACTAATACATTTAAATAATTACGTAGGACCAATATTTATAACCACAAATATATTATTATATTAATGTTTTCGTCAATTTAGGCACTTGAATTCATAATTAATAACTATGATATTGTATGTTACTTAGAAAATTGGTATACAACCTAATAATTGTCATTTCAATACATTTTTCAAGACAAACATTTTTAAATAAATTACAGATAAAAAATAAACACTAAAAGTGTATAATGTCACAGAATAGGTCAAGAATAGGTAAATTACATTAATTTTAGATACAACATTTTATGTTTTTTAGTGTACGTTTCTGTACGAACTTCTCTTAAAATAAAATGCAATATTTTTTAAATTTTTTTTTAAGAAGGTACCTACAATCCAAAATATCAATTAACTTCTAAAATGACTTATTTAGTAATCTTTCAGACTTAAATAATTAATATAATCTACTATCTAATTTAACAGTTTTAAATATGTCTGTAAATTATTTTTAAGGTACCTAGTTGAACAAATATTAAAAAATAAAGGTATTTTAAAATTAAAATAAAACTAAATAGGAATGAAACTAATTATATAATATGTTTTATTTATTTGAATTATATTATTAATGTAATCTTTATAATTTATTGGATTTGATTTTTTTGACTATTATTAGTTATTAAAGTAGGTAGGTAATATAATTAACTAAATATTTAAAATAAAGTAAAAATTCAAACATTGATTTACTTCTGTTATTACAAAATATAATGTATTGATTTTAGATAGAATATTAGTTATTAATACTATTTTAAATTTTTATTATAATTAAGATTCATTATGCTGTTATTTAAATAGACACTTATTCCTTTGTAGTCTATTAAATCTTTAGTAAAACGATTTACTTCTTAAATTACATTTTCCAGTTGCATTATTGTGATTAGTAAAAACTGTGGCAAAATGGACATCGCACGTTATTAATACACTCAATTTTATAATGGATTTGTAATCTAATTTAGGTAGCCGTTTTTAGATGGTGTTATCAAGATTGTTTTTTTATTATTATTATATTTTGATTATTCTGAATTTTTTTTTACAACGTTTTATATTTAAAATTCATGAACATAACCAGTCGTGACTACAAGTTCTCGACACACACGTGGAATTTATTCAAGTGGAACGTGTGAAGCTCAGATTAAGCGATACACAAGAAAAGTCTTATATTATTATACTATTAGTATGCGATTGCAATATTGTATATGACACACAACAGTGCGATATAAACGCGATACATAAAATGTAAAAAAAAAGCCGTAGGAAGACAATTACTGAAATTTACAGAAACATCGCTTTGAAATAGTTACTATCAGTAATATAATAATCCGTGTAATAAAAATGACTAATGTCAAGAATGTTTAAAGAAATAAAGTATTACTTTTATGCCGCAAAAAAAAAAATAAACCATCAACTAATAAGACGTATCTGTTTTTGAATATTTGAATGGTCTCTTCGAATAAAGGTTTCAATGTACTTATATTTATTTATTTATGTTAATGAAGTATATGTAGATATTACGTGTTGTACGTTGCATCTACATACGTATATTATTTAGGTACGTATATTATTACGGAATGTTAATACATTTTTGTATACTTCTATTAATATATTTATTTATGATGACAATGTATTATGTTTCAATAATTTGATTTTATTAAAATAAAATAGTTTATATTATGATTATTATGCATTTATTATAGATTTTGTAAATAAAGCTAACTAAAGTTAAAATAATCTATATTAATTGTTGTGGTAAAAATAATAATACTCTTACGTGTTAACTCGATTTTAATTTAACTATTTTTATTTATTTATTTAATAATAATATTTTAAGACTCAGTTTTAATCACTTTCGTGGATTTATGAAAACTAATAAATATATTTGTTTATACTGTGAATATTCAACAGTTTTAAAAGACACACATTTAATTATTGATAAATTCATGTCGACAAAAAATAAAATAAACATTAATTATAAAGAATGATTGATTGCAACACACAAATAATAATATTATAACTGGTATGGACGTTATTAATTATGACTTATGAGGCAACTCGAATGCATTATGTTTAATTTAATAATTTGATGAAATAAAATTTCTAAACAACAATCATGTACAATGCATCAATTCCAAAAATAAACAATATAACTATTATTCCTATCAAAAACCGTCAATTAAATATACGTAACTCAATAATTATTGCTCCATTCATAAATAAATCTCATTGAGGAGCTAAAAAAATAAATGTCACCTATATAAATTGTTGTACCTTATGAACGCACAAGCGATCAATATATTATTTACTACGACTATTAAAAAAATTTCTCCGGGACGCCGCAAAACTCTTATTTTTTAATATAATACTAATATTACGTATGCGATATTTTGGCGATTGATATGAGATCGAAGAATAACAAAAAATAACAATCGCATATGTCTGACAAAATAACGCCTGCGGGTACAGACTCCTGGTGAGTCTGCACGAAAACCATTGTCGTTGTCCGACCGACACGAACGAACTACTAATATCGTCTCCTACGGAGTGAACCGGTTGAAACGCCTAATGGTATTTACACACGCGAACGATACTTATATTCACCGAAGCAATCGAATAACACTGCAGCAGACGTTTGCGAGGTAACGTGAAACTTATCGTTATTGTCCAGAAGAGGCCATAAAGTAGGCAATGTACAAGTCCACACGTGCTAAATATATATATGTATATATATATACACTCGGGAAAAAAAGATGAAATAAAGGTATCGTAATAAATAATTCATATTTTATGAGGTACCTATACCTAAGAATAATTTAAGACGACGTTTGCAACGAAACATATTTTCTTATAACTCGTCGAGTCATTATATAGTCAGTAGTCACATAATAATATTATAACATATTATGGTGTTTGAGCAATGTAAATGATCCAAATAACATTGTAAATAATTGTTTTCGAAAATAACTGGTCGTAATCAGAAGAAAATGCATATCGTGACGTGAAATTATCCGAGAGTTGAATACACGAAAACGAAGTATCCGCGAAATATTATGCAGGGCTTAGTACCTAAACTAATAAAATATAAGTAATATAAGTAAGACTGGTAACAGTACAAAACAGTACAAATGACATACAAATAAAAAACAGATTTACAAAATGTACGAAATATTAAAATATTATTATCGTATTAACTATAAGACCAAAGACAATATTATAAAATTAATAGAAATATTTTTCAAAAACACCATGTCTTGCACTTATATTAACAGATAGTTTTTAACGATTTATATAAACTATTTTTTTTCAATATATTAATAAATATTTTTAAGAACTGTGTATGTTTAAACTTATTGTTTACCTAAACTTTTTATAGTTCCACCTAAACATGATAATGCGCTAATAGGATTACAATTTTAAATAACTATAGGCAAGTTATTTTGTAATGCATATAAACAGTATTTAAACGTAAACTCTTTTCATATTATTTTAATAATATATAAAATATATTCATTTTATTTATACATTTTAATTTTAAGCACCCGTTATAAAGGACAAATTATGCATTTTCCTCGCACGGCCATACGCATTATGCTTTTTAAAAAGTGTAAATATTATTATTATTTATGTTTCAGGATATGTATACCTCAGATAGTCATATTGGTATTAATTTAACTATCAACTCTAATACGATTTGGACGGTGTAGTTAAAAATATTATAAAGTAAAAACTATAAACAGTTATAATGTGAATAATATGACTGCCCGGAACGTTATAGAGTATGATTAAATATGAATTCTATTCATAATACTTATTCGTATGCTGTTATGAATTAAATTAAATTGAATATGAAAAATATGTGAATATGTGAATGTGATAGACAAAAATGGTATTTGAATTCGAACGTGTACGCCCACAGGTCTTTAAACACATTTTAATAGACGTATAGAAATGACTTATCTAAGTCGTTCAGTTCCACCTGTATATTTTATTTTTATTTTTGCTGATGAATTTCGTTTTGTAATGCAATAATAGAAAAAATAATAACACGATCCATTGTACAACATAATTATTTTGTGATTTCCAGATCCGTGTAATAAAGTTTGTTTTTAATATGTACCTAATTAAATAATTTTAATAATTGATAAAGAAATTTGTCTTACTAAGTTAACGCATATTGCTTGTAGCGTGTTTTAATATTTTGATGGGTATAGGTGAGTACGCAACATTTTAACATTATAAATATAATAGACTAATGACCTGAGAAGTCGAAGCCTTGTAACGTTAATAGAAAAAAAAAAAAAAAAAAAAAATATAATAGAATACTAGTCTTGAGGGTATAAAATCAAATCTAAAACTTGATAAATTCGGTAAACATTTAATTCATTCCTGTCACGTAAGATAATTTTTAGACATAAATTATCAAAAAAAATATTATTTTTTAAATGCTATTATTAAAATTTGTTATATATGTTTTAGGTAGGTAATTGAATATACTAAATATACTACTAAAATGTCATTCAAAACGATAATATTATTATTATGTCGCTACCTTGCTCTGAATGTAAAATACTGCATGGTAGACTATAAATCTGACAACACCGTATATTATTTATGACTTAACTTTTTATTTAAAATTTAAAAAAGTATATGATTTTCTTACGATTTGTTGACATGTCAGAAAATTCGAATTTAGATTGTATAATAATATACAGTATAACACTTCAGCATAAGCAAATTGTATTCTTCTTACCTGAAAAATATAAATTATCAAATATAAAAAAAACCATTAATGTAATAAATATCTTTGATATATAGCAATATAGGTACCTAAAAATTATAGCCATACGATATATTTTTTTTAATATTTATATTGCAAAACGGTTCATTATATTATAGTGATGTTGCGATTTTAAATAATTATAATTCAATATTTTTGAAAACTAAACATTACGGTTACGCGCCTTAGAAAACGTCAAGTAAATGATAATAATATAATGGCAAGAAAATAGTTTACACATTATATTTTCACCCCAACAGTAGTTCTTCTTGGTTACAATTTATCATAGAGTATTAATTAAAAAACTTAACTTAAAAAAACAACGCCCTAATAGTATAATAGTATGGTTTTTAAAATAACCTAGGTTAAAATAAGAAACAATATTAAATTATATATTTTGTAGTAAAAAATATTCAAGTTGATAAGTCAAAGCAATTTTTGTGTTTAAACACATTTTAAAAGTTAAACCGAACGATTGTATTAAGATAAACAAATCATTCTTTTTCAGTAACGAATGTTAAACGTTAACTATATTGATGTTTCGTGTGTACTATAGTACCTTATATCGTAATTTATTGTTTTACTATACAATTACCGAAAATCTCACACTTCGATTTAATTATTTCTCCCTTATAACTTTTTGAAAGGCAAATAGGTAGGTACAGGAATTATTTTATTTTGTGAAATTTCCATTTGAAGTAACGGCGATGAATAAATTAAACTTTATCGTCTATATTGTAATATTGTATATATGTATAGCTATTACGTTTGAACGCAAAACCCATATGGCAGTGCTCGAAAACGCAATCGACAAACCGTCTGTGGAATTGAAACGTATTAGTTCATTGTCACAACGAGCAGCAATAAAAAAGGTTTTTTTCACACATTTTCTCGGAATTTTAATCATGACAAACGCGATTACCTCAATCACTGCCGGACAGTAAACATTTACAAATCGAGGGGGGGAGGCGACGCGTACTTACATATTGTATGAATTGTGTGTACCTATATCAGTATGGCTACGTGATTCGGGTGAATCAGCAATAAATCATATCACGAATTCCCCAAACACGATGTCCCAAATCAAACTGCGTGATACGAATAGGTTTAGGTTCTATGCCGATCGGATCGACACGAGTTTTTCCGCCCGATTTCCGTCCACACGAAACATTAAAGCATTATTTGCCGATTAATTAATAACAACGCTATAGATGCGATAGATAATAATGAAAACTAAAGAATATATTATAAAGAGAGATTTTTGTTATTCAAAACCGAAGAGTTGACCATCATTTTTCGGAGTACTCCTTTGCCACGACTCGACTAAGCCCATTAAAAAATTAAATATCCACCTATATAGGTGTATAAGTTATTCACTACCAGTAGGTATATATAGTGAAACGAATGCGCTAGATATTTGAATTTTACACACTGAAATATACTCAGAAGCATATTTTTTTTCAGAATGTGAAATCTAAAATGATGTATGTTGTGGTCAAATTATAACTACATTGTTTATCAAATAAGGTAAAAATATATTTTAAAAAATGTTGATAGTTTTAAAAATAACGAGTGTCTCACAATAAAACAATAACTAGCCTGTATATTAAAATATCGTGCACTACCTACGTCTATGTGCTGAAAACCAGCTGTATATTATTCTGGCCTACTACATTATTGTAATACAGACCAATACAGGTAGGTACAGTGTATACGGTCGATTTTGCAAAGGTTTGACTATATAGTGTCACTAAAAGGAATTTAAAACTCGTATCCTAACCTACACGGCTTTATCACATCGATTCATTTTTATGAATCCAATTCGTGAAGATCGAAATCAAGCGGAAATAATATAGTCTAATATACCTGCCAATATTCGTGGCAAGATTTTTGCCTTTCATTCCCGGAGAAAGTGAGTTAAAGTACGCGTATATGCGTTTTGCTCACCGTAAGTTCTTTGTTAATTTATACCTACCTGCTACGCTATAATGAAGTTATTATTATTGATTAATTTTATTGCATTAAGTACTTATAAATACTGATTATATGGTCTCATAAAACTGAAAACAGGTTCAAGAATTTTAATTTATGACATGATAATAATCTTATTTATGACCACGAATATTATTGTTGCTATGTGTAAAAAATAAATCTATTGCTTAATTATTTATATTATAATAATACCATATAATTGTTGAGCCACCGTTTAACTAAATAATTTATATAATTTAAACGAATTGACTATATTACATATTATATACATAATTTTAAACGAATTTCGATTGATGAGGGGGGGAGTTTAAACAACCGCTCTACAGTCCGTCAGTAGGAGACAAGTTTATCTTGTCATCCAGGAAGTCACTATAATGTATGTGTTAAACTTGAATTCAGTGATAAATCAATGCACTCGAAAATGATTCTGAGCAAAAACTGTCTGATATTATATTAAGTATATTTTATGATATATTTATAATGCTATTAGAGTAATTTATTTTAATATTAGTTTAATACAGTTGGTTGAACTATTTTTTGACAAAAGCATTGAATTTATAATGTTGTTAATATTTAATTATTATATTAGTACCTACCTATAATATTTATTTATAATAAATAAATAATAATATTATTGTTATTGCCGTGTTTTGAGTCATTGCTGACTTACCGTTGAACTGTATGAATAGGTTCGACGTATAAATAAATATTATTTCGGCAATAGCTTAAAATGTTATTTATCTAGATGTTTTGAAAATATCATTGTTTGTATAAAATATAATAATATTATACATAAATATAAATAGTGAATATTTCAAGCCTTCTCAAGAATAGTATTTTTGAATTACTTTTAACTAAATTTGTTATTTTGCATTTAAATATCTAATTTCGTTAAATGTCATTAAAACTATGTTTTTAATTTTAACATGTTATATATGTATACGATTTTAAAATTTCAGTTGAAAAACTGCTTAGCAGATACGTCTTATTAAATTTTCAATCTTTTGCTACCTACAAAAATTAAAGATTTTCGTGCTTTCGTCAACATTTAAACTAAAAAATTTTAAATAAAATCATGCATATTATATAACTATAAAAAAAACCTATGTGGGATCTTAT
This sequence comes from Metopolophium dirhodum, assembly GCF_019925205.1. Lineage (NCBI taxonomy): Eukaryota > Metazoa > Arthropoda > Insecta > Hemiptera > Aphididae > Metopolophium > Metopolophium dirhodum. The sequence continues at coordinate 23,007,628 of NC_083568.1, forward strand.
AATATATGTTTTAAATCACGTTTTATATTTTAATTTTTTTTATTCTTTCAGTTGTATTGAAAAGTACTGGAAAACAATTACTTTTTACATCCAAGTGCAACTAAATCCAAATCCAATTTCCGACAAGAAACCACCCTCAAAGGTGAAAATCAAAGCATTTTTACTGCTCCAATAGGTGATAACACAAAGAAATAAAACGTAAAATCACTACGTTCATCGTTCAGTTCATATGCTAAAAAAAATTGTATGTAATTTACTTATTCTATACATTTCAAACACTTTATACTTAGATAAAGGATATATATGTTTATTTTGTAAGATAAAACGATACAAACACTAAAATCTCTTATTTTGAAAATGTCCTATGCATAATAACCAATAATTGGTACTACTATGCATAAGTAATAAGTATACTAGCCTTATTTTAGTTTACTAGTAGGTAATAGGTAATAGGTATGTTACAATTAATTAATTTAAGATTATATAGTTTTAATATATTAACTGTAGTTATCTATGTACTTGAATTTTGATATGTAATTATTTATTATGAATTTGTATTATACTTTGCCAATTAGAAGATAATTCGTCTGCTAAATAGATAAACGGTAAATGTTCAGTTTTATTATATCGATTCCAATACTATATTATGATATATTATATATTATAAAACAAAATTTGGTAATTTGGCATAAATTTAGTAGAATGTATTACTAAACTATATGCTATGTCTACTTATTTATTTCATACGGCAGTTAACAGTTTGGTTTAAGGGTTGTTCATATGTGTTTAGTGTTTTGGTAATGTCAATTTGAACACATTGAATAATATGAATAGGCAATATAGCATTAATTACTGGTCATATTACATGTTTTGATCGTAAATTATGTATGGAACCCAGAAACTTAGTATGTTCACAGAGTGCTGTTTTCCTAACTCGTATAGTATTCGGGTGGATCAATTATTGATTTAGATGGACATTTCTATCATGGATTCTGTACATGAACCCATATAGTCTATTACCACGCATTGTGGGTATTTAAATTTGCTGTGTCATCGATCATTTTTAAATCCAAATATAGACAAACAAAAAAGAAGAAGAAACATTTTTATCTTTTGTCGGAGTAAGTGACAGATCATTTTTTTAATGACAAAATCTGACAGTGATGATGACGTCCTAATATATTTCAACTTTCAAACCAGTAGGAGACAGCAACGGATAAGAATTGTAGATTGTATTTTGTTGTATTCTATTCCAGCATCGCCTTGGGGAGGGGGTAAGCATTGTGGAATAATATTTAGGCACGTACTCTGAGGGTACTCAACTCAAAAAGTACTCAATAAATAAAAAAAAATACAGAAAATAAAATGTATTTTTATCTGTTTGAAATAATATTCTGATGTGTTTAAAAACCTTTTGTCAATATTAGAGTTTCGTGTATTGACACAAAAGTTAAATACGTAAATAAATTGCACTTTCATTACCACCAAATTTATATTAATAACGATATTAATCAGATTAAAACGAGACACAAGTGGGATACCCTGTTGGGCTGTATTATATACAAACCGTTGTGTAAGGAAAATAGTATTTTATAGGATAAACTGGTGAAGGGACATAATGTTATGTATTCAATAATTAAACGCCCCTCTCGTTCTATAATATCAATACAAAACTAACAATATTGTTAACTTTTACTGCGTAAAAATAAATACCACTCTTCAGTGATCACTGAAAAATAATTCTCTAGATAATTAACAATGGTAATTGTTCATCATTGTTAAACCTTTAAAAATGCAAGGTTTCTATGTATTAGTTTAATAAATAGGTATAAGTGAAATAGTTATAAATTATTATAAAATATATGAAAGCGATTATTGTTGCTTTGAATTATTTTTAAAGGCGCTATTAAGACTTTTTTGAAATATCATATAAAAAAAAATGGAAATGTAAATAAATATTATCAATCAAATTTTTTTTATGTAACGTTATTCAAATGGTCAAGACGTAATTAATATTGGCAATCCATCATATTACCAATAACCATTATAATAGGTACTTATACTATTGGACTAGAATAATACTTATTCAATAATTATTGTAAACTGTGAATTCGTGTATAATATGTTTTTGCAATCTGCTAGGTGGCTATATAGTTAATTAAATTGTTCGTGTATTTTTACAAAATAATTATAGCATTCGCTAAACTTTTAATACAGAAATGTCATTCAGTATTTACTCCAAAAACATTAAAACTATGTAATAGTAGTTGGTGTGAATGGGATTGTTATTATTTAACTGTTTGCTTGAGTCTTAAGACAACCTATCCATAAAATTAGTGAACTAAATAAGATGTCTTAAAGTTATTCTGATCAAACAATATCATTAAACAATGCACTCTATAGCAGCTTTAATAGGAATTTAAAATGATTGAACGGTAAAATGTAAACTCGCCAAATTGATGGACCTAGTTTTTACAATATTAATAATAAACACATAATCTGTGACAGTGAGCTATAATTATTGTCAGATTTGAAAAAAAAATTATTCACTAGAGTATAATTATCCAACATTAAACCTGCAGTTTAATTAAGTTGTGGAATGATCTAATAATTACCGTGGTATGTTTAACATAAAACAAAAATCTACAAATTATAATCATGTTATAAATTATTTTGATGAACATGAGTCCACCATGGTTATATAAATAAATTATTAAAAAAAACCAATAACAAAATACGCTAGAATAAAAACTCAATCTAAAACCAAATAAATTATGCGTTTTAATATTATCGTTATTGTGATGTTTATTTAAAAAATAATGAAACAAAGAAATAACACTATTTCATTATTTTTTAAATGGATAAATAATTTTTAATTGGATAAATCAATTGTTAAAACTTTATATTGTCTTTGCAAAAACTGTTGAATTAATAATACGTATTAATAAAATAACTAAGAATATAACCGTATACGGTTTGAGAGGGAGTGGGGTTAAATCAACATTTTGGAAGTAATAAGGACTTGTTAGTTTTGTAATTATTTATAATCGTATATTATATTATTACAGTTAAATTATCAAATAAGCATTAAAAAATTAGTAAATAAAATAATGAATATAACTGTTGAACAAAATTAAAGAAGTTGATTGATATGGGGTGGTGGGGGGGAACCTTTCGTACGCCAATTAATGTATACTTATATTATCAACGCTCCAAATTTCACAATATTATGTACTTGAACTTAAGAAAGTAATACTAATTCCAATCCATATATTATTATGTGAATTTCACAACAAGATCATATTATTGTTCTTTACTTTCTTTTTAATAAAATATCAGGTTTAAACGAAGAATATATATAGGTAATTTTCTATAAATGGAAATATTTATTTTTTACTGAATTCAGAATAATTCTAATCAATATAATTACAACAGTATAAGTAATTATTGTTTTATTACAAAGGAATGTAATTAATAAATATTGTTAAATGTATGTATAAAAAAATAATGTAGTATTTATTAATAAAAGCAGGTGAAAAATAATAATTGTTGTTTACTATAAAAATAATTTTAAAGATATATAGAAATGTAATGTAATTTTTATTCCGAGTGCCGAGGAGAAAGAGTTAATTTCATTTTAAGTTCAACCATATTTTTTCCATGGAAATGTTGATATGAACAGTACGCGTAGCTCCCAAAATAATTGCATTACATCGGATATGTTACTTTGATACCTTGACAAAATGTTCACAATTTGTTATCATCAAATCATCAAAATTATAAATTTGGATACTCTTTTTGTGTTAAATATGTTTTAAAATTCACTTGAGTAGTTTGATTAATTATTGATGGCATATAATTAACTAATAGCGTACGTATTTTAAACAGTTTAATACAAATTATAGTTTAAAGATTATTAATTTGCAAACTATCAACACATTTTAAATTGAAAAAAACTACTAAAACAAGTTTCTTCACAAAATCACTTTTAAAAACGCCTACACCACAGTGGCCCTACCAAAAAAAACTGTCTTTTAAAACGTGCGAGGAATGTCCACTGTTTTAAAGTTAATTTTATGTTTAAACGTTTCGTGAAAAACAATTTAATGAGCGAGTAAAAAAAAATACTGATACTAAAATGTATAAGATAGATCACTGAGTGGGTCTTTATAATTGTAAGCAATAATAAATTATTGAGTTCAAAAAACGATTCCAGAGAATTGTTCACCACAAAACATTCAAGGTTCAGTGAAAAAAATGCTTGCTTACATTTTATTCACTCTTATTTTTCTGTTTCCTCGATAAATTTTCAGAGATTCGAAAGTCGCGTTTTAAATTACTGCTAGTCCTCAATTTCTAATACATATGATTCTGTCTGTGATTTTTTTATTATTAGTCGAAGAAATGTCGATCTATGTGGCTATGTGGCTATGTCTAAAGTGAGCACGCGATTATACTCTTCTAAAACTAGCATCAAATCGTATATTATTCATATCTGATGATATAATATATTTATAACAACTATAATTTTTACCACGGACATACAACATTTTACCTGGTTTGGTAAGGACGAGAAACATTTATGTAACTTGTAAATATATATAGTACCTATATAGTATATATTCTTCAATATCGGTTTTTAAATTATAACTTAGACTAATAATATACACTATAGGTACCTACCATTATTTTTTAATTTTAAATAATATATATGTTTATAAGTACATATATCTATAAATAGGTTAAATACATTTCCATATCAACATAATGCGATTACAAAGGCCACTATAATATCAACAAAAACCAAAGTGAGCAATAATGAACAATTTCAAATGATCTTTTTAATCACAAATATGAAAATAAAATCATATTTAATCACATCATTTTTAAATATCAGTATCAATATGAAGCTCTAAATATGTTTAAGCATTTAATTTTGAAAATATATTTATAATCATAGTGTTGAATAATGATTTATAATATTATATATAATATCAAAATACATTTGTTTAAGTCTATTATAAGTACATGCAGCCGAAGATATGATCTCAAAAAATGCGGTTGGATAGCAGTAGTGGCATTTACAGCATATAAAACAAAATTACAAAACGCGAAGAGTAGTGAATTTGTTTGGGATATTGTAGCACGAAAAAAAAATGTTTATGTCCATATGACCATATATGTTGAAGTTTTCTGTGTAATGTTAGTTCTTGACACATGCCGGTGGATTCAGATTGTGGCGGGATTTATGAGAGTAGTGCAACACCCTACTCCAGTATCACACTCAAGTACACTTAAATCTACGCAGACATTTAAAGTGATATACTTATGCAAATCAAAAAACACGCGAAAGAGAACCTAGAATCGAGATTGAACAGACATGTAATGCTGGTGAAATTAAACGGAAAGGGCCAAAGGAAAAGTAGGAAAATTGGATGCTCAGATGTTTATCCACAGAGTGTAATATGGGACGAGCGTTTCACACAACTTACAACACCGTTAAATTCAATAAACGTGACCAATAAAATACACACTGAGACCCCCTATGACAATCTAGTATATTTTTAAATTTATGTTTTTCTCCCCACTTTAACATTTTCATCACGTATTTTTTGAATCTTCTTATAGAAATACATTTACAAATTTATATTGCACGCGCAAAAACATAAAATATAAATTGGATAGAAATGCGTGGTGTTTTTAATCGTTTTTTTATTTTCTCATCCTCTCGAAGTGTTATCAATACAATATAACGTAGGAAATACAAAGGGCATCAAAGAAATATTCCAAAGGTTCAATAAATTGTATTGAACTTTATTGTATGTGTTGGTTACTTTGAATGCAAATAAATTAGTCATCTGACTTTGGTCGTTTCGTCAGCTTAGTTAACATTTGGATATCTTTGAAAACTAAAACAGAGAGTTGAACTGAACGCAATACACTCATAAGTGATAACTGACAAGTCATACAAATTTACATTCTATCGTTGCATAAACACAACATTTAAGATGCCAAACTATAGGTATATATGTATTCCAAAGCACTCGGCGAGAACCAACCTAATAAGAACGAGGACAGTACAATTTGTTTTCGAAATTAAATATAATATTAGTAACAAATTGTTGCAAAGAATATTTAGTTTTTTTTCGTAACCAAATTGTGCCTACATACTAAAAATAGAAATCAATATATGTTTATAATAGGTTAATAACAATTAACTTTATCGTTGAAGCGTTAATCATATTATAGTGTAGCGATTATGTGCTTGTTTTACCGGTTTTTCTGGAAATCTTTTTACGGGGGTCAGTAAAAAAAAGTTGCGCACCATAATATGTTTATGGGTTCAAAATTTAACAGGTACTAAAAACATTTAGTTTTTCAAGTTTCTATGTGCAGCCGTTTTAGAATAAACGGTGTTGGACAGAAAAATAACTGTAAATAATATAATAATGTAGGCTAACGTTACAAACTAATTCGTAAACATTTTTTTTCAGTAAACTGAGAACATACTACACAGAACTATAAATATTAGTCGATTGATAGCTTATCAGTTATTTAAAATAATATGATATGTTACTCTCCCCGCTGAAACATCCTCCTACTTGTATAATAATATATATTGCGTTAATTTGTAAAATATTATGTATTGTTTATGTACCTATTTAAACGTTGCAATTCATATAATAATACTATTATAATATGATTGCAATAAAAATCGGAAGGCATTTCGTTATAATATTATTAGTATTATTACAACTATTTTACTGTGTATAAACTACTGTATTTAATGCATTTTGTACGTTATGTAAAACTAAAATATTATCAAGACTTAACGCCAAACTTTTATTCATTGTTGGATATATATTTTATTGGGAGGATATAAAATGCCCAAATTTTTGGTTGTGAAAGCTAAGTCATCATTCAAAAGTTATATTTTTCACGCCAATAAAATATTATCTTTACGGCACCAACCTTTCAATTTAATTGTATTATCTGAACATATGTTGTGTAACAGTAATGGTTGGTGTGAGGTCGCAGGAATGTTTGTAATCAACTACAACCAACCGGGAATCTGACAATAATGACTTAAAACCTGCCACAATTGACAATCATTCGGAAACCGCATACAATGATAATGAAATTACTGTCCAAATATTTAATGAAACTGGACGAAATGAGATTTTGAAATTTTATTAGCCAGAATTCGCACAAGTGATGGATAGAAATTCTAAAGGTTTTGTATATAGCAGAGACCGCAAAAAGTCATATTTCCGCCGAAGGGATTATTTCCTAATGCATTTGAATGCGAATGTAATTTCCAGAGTTATGTGTGTATCACCACACATTTATTGCACATTTGCACATAACTACCCTTTTGCAAACCATAAAAGCTTATTTCTTACCACAAAGTCAAGAGGCCATTGTTGTTATTGTAATGGTTGAAATTCGTAAAATAAACATTATATAATATTATATTATTGTATACAAAATTATTAATGTATATTTCAGCTGTACTATTAGATTATATAATAATATAATTAATAATGTGATACAGGAGAGGATTTAGTAAAGTAAAACGCTATATTTTCTGCAAAAACTAAAAATTTCATAATATAGGTACATAATACCTATACATAATTGGCACTAATATTGACATAATACAAATATTATGATAGATAATCTCACTATAGGTTAGGTTAGGTTTTTAAGATTTTTCCATTACATAAAAACAGGTTACAATTACGAAAAATAAATAAATTAAAAACAATTAATGACAATTGGATAACGATTACTTCGTTTTTTTAAGTTTAAAATTAAAGTAGAACGCAGATTATAATTCAATACTTATTTTCTTTGTTTTTTTTTTTGTGTATAAATTAAGCATAATATTACTGCGGTGGTATTTTTTCGTCGATCGTTGGTGTATTAAGTGGGAATCACGTGATTATTACACACGAGATATATCGTATAGATTGTTACTCACGTAAACGTTTAGTGCAAAATGAAAAGCAATAATGTCGACGGTGTTGCATTATCGTCACCGAATTGCTAAACAATGGCACGTATCTAGATCTCCTACGGCCCCGGAAGTGCAGTGAAGATGTTCGTCGGAGATTAGGCAGATCGTTCGATTACAATATGGATAACTGCAGTGCAAACGGCGGCGTAAAGACCGGGCTTTGAAAGGCACTTACAGCAAGCTACAGTATAGCGAAGTATACGACGTATAGGTAGATATAACGAACTTATATTATAATGTCGTTCGAAAGTAGCACAAACGACGGAAATTCAGTGACGTACGAAAATTTTACTGTACTGTAGTATCTGGACATTTTTTTACTATTATTATTATTATTAAACGCATCCAATAACAATAATATAATGATAATATGATCAATTATATTATATTTTATATTATAAAGATAATATTTTTTTCTTTTTGTCCCGCGGAACAGCATTTTCAATTAAGCATTGTGCATTACTGCGTCGCGGCAATGCGACGTTTGAGATTAACTCGATCTCAACAATTTAATATAGAATCAAACTCGTCTATCTGTGCACAGAGGATAAAAATCATTGCTGGGCTCAAATCTGAAGAAAAAAAAACAATAGTATTCCGGACGACAAAACGAATTCTCGCTGGACGATAAATCAAACTTAACAGCCGAGTAAAACGTTAAAGCACGCGGCTGTATAGACTTCTAAAATTGAACTTGTCGCCTGGTTTCGCGTGATGAACGACCGGCCAATATGAATCTTCGGATATATATATTAGGTATTATATTAACAGGAAACCCCTTGGTTATGTCACTAACTCACCGACCGACGGACGAAAATATATAGCGAAGGATCGAGGCCTTTTATACGGTTTAACGTCTCTTTCTTTTTTTTTCCAAATCGACTATATTCTCCGCGCCAACCACATTATGTTTTCCTATACGCAAAGATCCCCCATCGATGGCCGTCGATATATTCACGGCATAATATACGCGTATTATAAAAGAACAAAAATTTATATAGATTATATTTTTTTTCCGGTACACATGCTGGGAGAGTGAGTTTACGATCAAAACGGATTTTGGGAAATGGCCAATGGACGTATTATATAGTCAATCTCGCGTCGGCAATATACGGGTAGATTTAGGCCCTATACATACATTTAATCGTACGCCATTTGTATACAACGTTGTTTCGATTTATATTATGCCGTTGACGTCGGTGTAAAAACGGAACCCATAAAACACGGTTTCACCAGCATTTTACAGAATTTACCTTTTATTATTATTATTTGAACAGCATATAGGCAATATTTACACTTTTAACATCGTTTAATGCAGATATTGATATTTTTATTTTATAGTGTAAGAAACGTACTCCGTAGACCATTATTTCCACGTGTTTATTCATAACACATGTCTATAACGATTATAAGTAATGTGGATTAAAATAGATCATCAAAAAGATCGATAATGAAAAAAACATGAAAATAATATAATAGTTATAATTTAATGGTTAGGTAGTTAATTCAAGTGGAATAATTCATAGAGCAGTATTCAAGTAAAATAAATTTACAAAATTATATAAATCCGTTTTGCTATAAATTTATGATACGTGTTCGATACTTTGACAGCATGATGGACTGTTAAGACAGTACGTCAGAACCTACATACAATTTTAAAAAAAAATAAACAACCGTAATTAATTAAGTTTTGTACCAACCATTTTTAGCATTTTTTTCGTTAAAAATCATCGAGTTATGAACGATCATAAATCATTTTATGAGTGACTACAAAATAATAAGTTATAACTTTACGTTCAAGGGATACCGGTTGGAAGGTAAAAAATTTTATATAAAAATGTTATTAAGAAAAGTGCCAAGTCCATAATAATTTTTTACTTTCATTTTGGGTATACTTCTTATATAGACCCATCAAAAGTTTTTATGCGTACATTTATTGAACCCAAAGACGACTCATTCAAAATTAACTTAAGTCACATTTTTTTTTTTTTTTTTTGTTAAGAATTGAACTCACTATAAATTATGCAATAGATTTTTTACGAGTAAATATTTAAACATAAATTATGCTTGAACCACGGGTGTGGTTATTATGAAATTGCTTTGACGATAATAGTGATTATTATCAGATCATTTTGATAATATAATGACTATATAATCGAAATGAGCTATTAAAACGATGCATATTATATAGTCTAACTGTCGAATAATATAATATTATTATACATTCTGAACTCGACGACAAATTATATGTATAATATTTTCTGGTCAATTCCTTAATCACATCATATCACATTACACTATATCATTATATTAATAGCTAGTGCACGGAAAATATAATTAAAAACGATAATCCACTTAATTATTTATAGAATATTATACACATATCACCTATCACCTATATTACAAAGAAGGTACCAGCAGATCTACTCGGTAGAAAAATTAACATACGCGAATGTCGAATATTATGCTGTTTAAATCGGTATTAAATCAGTAAATTATCAACCAATACGTTTTTTTTTCCTTTTAACCATCTCGCTTATAGATACGGGTAGGACGCGCGGAACAATAACAACAGGAACGTGTTTTGCATAAAACGGACATTAATCCGAAAAGTTATTGAGATTACGTCTGGCGGCAAGATCAGATAACATAATAATAATAATAATAATATCTTTAGAGTCACAATTGTTATTGCCCTAGGTCCTGGTTTGGTAACCACGACACTAAACGTTTTGCACCGTGTACGCGACGTCCGGTATAAATCATATTTTATCTATTCTACATTCATACACTCGCGAACATTCACTATAAGAAGTATCTAAGATCTAATTTTTATTTCGCAACAAAATGAACGACGTACGCAACCCGGCGTGACGTTATTATTATAATAGAAACGTTATTCGTATCCACTCTATTAAAAGTTCTAATTTTCGTTCACCGCGCTACAACTATTTTCGGTTAACTCTGCAGGATTCCGAAAGAATAATTAAGTCGCTATATGGGATTTTACCTTCTACACGGTATACAACTATACATTTAAAATGGTAAGTTTTAATTTATTCAATTTAGATCTATTTAATAGATTTATGTTTCTTAACAACATTCGTGTTGTAAATTATTATTTTTTTTTTTTTGTTGGTTCAATTTAATTTCTACGTCATATTAACATCTACAAAACAGCTAAAATAAACATACCTTTATTGAAAATTGTATAAAAAGTTTTAAATTTTTTTTTTTTAGTTTCTGAGTGGAGAGATAAGTATTTGTTTTACAATGATTTGTGTGTATGTTTGAAGACACTTTTTAGCAAACTGTAGCAAATTGTATCTAATTTGTTATTTAGTGGGTCAAATGACATTTCCAAACACTTTTTAAAATAACTAGGGAAAAAAATACCATTATATTTTGTTAAAATTATATTATTATTGTTAAACTGCGTGTTTGGTAACCATGGTTACTAAAATAATAATGCATCTTCGCTCAAAAACGATTTTCATCGTATACAATGAATTCAAGTGTTACATATCCATTACAGTGACCTACCTTATGGCAATGTACACTCGACACCTACAGTACAACAGATCGGTTACCTATACTTAACGGTTTTTTTAAATTTAATTTAGTATATGTACAATGTATAATGTACATATTTTATTTAAGCTATAAGTGTGAAAATACAGGTTAACATTTTATGCATTATTAAATTTTGACTTACAGGCAAAAATCGTTTAATCATAATAAAATATAGAAAAGTAAGCATATTATTATATAATATCTATTTAAGCTTAATATATTAAATACAATCCGTGAATGTATTCCGTATTATTATATTGTATAAGAACAGAATTTATTACCATTTTTTACAACTGAAGTCTGAACCTTAATGTACCAAAGTAAAAAAAAAATATTATTGTTGTTATAAGACTCACAGGCGACAGGCACTGTATAGTATAAATCAATCAGTAACAAAACATACTATATTACTATAAACCTGTGTACTTAAGTCGATATTGTACGTAAGAACATAATATTATGATATTTTACGTAATAAATTTGAAGAAAGTCGTGTTATTATAAACCGTGTTTAATATTATTGTTGAATATTCTACAAGTACCGTTTTGTTTATAGAATAAACATTGAACGATACAATACTTTGAAAGTATATAATATATAAGACAATACATAAATATATATAGGGTGACTCCCCAGGAATACTTACCCCCATTTTTAACTTAACTATTGAATTCATTCAAATTCTGATTTTTGGAAATTTTAATTATACCTTATAATTTTAAGACCAGATTATTTTTGAATAATTACATAAGTCGTTTAAATTGTGTACTGTTGTGAATTTTTTAGCTTGATTTTTACGTAGAAAATTGACATTTGAATGAGTGTTTTCTGTATTGTATTAAACTTTATAATATATTATTAGAATAATATTAGTCCATCATATTAGGTTTTAAATATATGGGTGGCCATGATATTAAATTGTGTTATATAATTATTAATTTGCCTTTTATAATTCGTAAAAATATCTTAGCTTGATAAGTACTAGCTGACTACATATTTTACCTTTGTAAATTACAAAACCATTAATGAGAATTATTATTATTATGACATAAACTTGAATAACACACAAACTCGTTAAAATTTGAATTTATATGCAACAACTTTTGAATGCTGTATGATTTACAGCACAAATATTGGTTTTCATATTTTGAAAAAATGAAGTTTGCATTGCCATCGGGCACTTGACCTTCAAATGTATGAAAATGTCTAAGTTATTACATTTGTTTAAAATATACTTTAAATATACTAACAAATTTAAAAATCCAGAATTTGAATAACTGTATTATTAAAGGATAAGAAGGGGACATAAATGTATAAAATATGGAAACCGTAATATATTCAGGTGTACTACAATATTATTATAAAAATCAATAATCTGTGGTTAAAAGTCACTACTTTAATGCAGTAGGTACCACTACGCAACAAAAAACAGAAAAAAAGTTATTCATTTCAATCATCATCACGATATAGTTCTATGTAAATGTTGGGGACCTCATAATACGCTAGTTTGTTTTATTTTCTAGTTAGAAAAATCTGCAAAATCGATCTTTAAGCACTGAAAGGAAAACCTCGAGCCAATTCGTCAAATATGCCAGTTTTATGAAAACGGGACTTACACTTACGACTGTTGTAGTAATGTTATTTTAGTATTTTCTTAGGGTGCGTTAACATTTTTTTAAAAAAAATTTGAATGAACCGACAAAAACGACGAATAGCGGCGCTACCAAAGAAACAAAAAATTGTAATCTAGGAATTGAAGCTGTTCCTGAACTATATCATTCGGCTTTTGGAATTGAAATGTCAACGAAATCGCTGAACGAAAAATGTGTTTTAATCTCGTGGGATAAAAATATAATAGCCACCTAATGGTGGAGTACGCTCGACGTATTACGACACATGCGATATCTTATACGTATGACTTTTGCACACACTTCGTGCGGAAACCCCCCTCTGCACACAATAAGTATATACAACAGTAGCCGACTGTCGTAATAATTGAGTATCAGTACCAATATTAATATATACGAATAGCAGTGATCGACCTAATACTACCTACCTATATACTTACAGCGCTGGAGGCGGACTACAATAATAATATAATAATAATATTATATTATTATGTGAGACATTGCCTTGCGTTAAAACTCACATGTACGAATTATTATTACTATAACTATTATTGTCGTTAAAATTATTATTACTGTTATGGTACGTTACACGGCCAACCGTATTAATACAGAATATATTTTATTCTGTGGCATATTAATAAATAATATAATATGACATCAAGTATGCATCGCCGACGGTGGCGATTTCGACTGCGATATAAATGTTATGATACCATTGCATGCGACCGAATAAAGAAAATCGTTTTCGTCGACAGTTCGCAATAATAATAATAATTGTTTCTCGTCAGCAGCGTTAGGACAGCGTTAGGATATTATATTTTTATCGCGGACTCGAGCGACAGCGATGCGAAAGAACCACCGCAACGATCCACCATGACTATTACCGGGTAAATTCCTTGCTGCATGTCGGCATTTTATCGACGATGACCTCGAAAAAATATCTGAGTTTCTAATGAAAACGTTTACCAATTTGATTATAATAATACTAAATAATACTCGTTGAACGCGAGTATAAAATGTCCTAATTAATAATCGGTCATTATTTATTTATTTTTTAATTATAATAAACCTCGCGCTGTACGAAACCGCGGGACTTTATTGTCGGTAACACAATAATAAAAAAAAAATAATAATAATAATAATAATAACATAATGCGGTACCCAGTACTTGTGTGGAAACCACTCGACGACGGCGATTTATAATATAATCCAACGTGTGCGGGTGTAAAAAGAATAATATTATATGACGAGGCAAATATGTCTGAAATCCTAATTATATACATTATCGCTACGAGTAATAACAACGTTCGGTATTATAGAGAACTATACACATTATCGTTTTCACGCCGAAGACATGCACTAGGTACGAACTATATTATAATGTGATATTATATTATTGTTACGGACCCGATACGACGTTATGATGAATAGATTTCACTAACAATAACCAATTTTGCTTAATTCTCGTATTCAAATTCGTCTGGAAATATACAATTTAATAATACACTCCGCAGAAAAAAAAATGAAAAGTCGTTCACGAGAACATTATACATTTATACCTATTAGTATTAATATATTTTATTACCCACCGGCTAATGCAATAACCTTAAATTATTATCTTTTCCGTACCGTTGTCCGTTGTATAGTACGTCATGGTCAAGCTCACGTCGTGTACCGGATGATAATATAAACCTACAACTATAATAATGATAATCGTGTAGATTAACCTAGTAAATGGTATACACCCGTCATTAATTATCCTTTAATAATGCATAATTTACTCAAATTCTGATTTTTGAAATTTTCGAGTAGGTACCTATAATACTTTTAATAAATCTCATCCGCATATTGTGTTGTTGTCTTCGCCTTACGAGTGTGTAATATACCGAATTCAGCCATTATCATGTTAAGTTTCGTTAGTTTTAATACGAAAATGAGCTATCATCAAACTCAAAAGATAACAATATAATATTCTGTAGTTGGTCGGAAGGGTTTTTTTTTTTTGATATTTAACTTAAAAATTAGTATTTTGAGTGTTTTTATTGTAATGTTTTATACGCTATAACTCACTTCAAAATTAAAATAAAAAACACTCGACGGAGACAGACAGCACATGCGGGTGACGTGTCTTCTTAAGGACCATATTTTCAAGTTCTTATACTAAGACTTTTCATACTAATAAAGTAATAAATATGTGTTTTGGTGTTGATACAAACTTTTTTCTTTCTTTTATTATGAAAAATTCAATTTTTTTTTTCAATTGTAAAGTATTCATTTTTTTTTGTGTTTAGTGTTGATTTATGTAATTTGAAATTCAAACGAATAGTTTCTGAGTTATTTTTTCAAGTATTATTCCGTATGAACTATGGATGAAAGTCACTATAATAATGGATTATCATAAAATAAAAAACAAATGTAATATAGCTTATTCTAGTAATGATTAAAATATACTTTTAAGACAATTTCTACAAATTATAAAATGTTTGTATAAATTTTTATAAAATATAAATTACTATCATTTTTAATTCATCATAGCCCCCAAATCCTCCATCATAGTTATTATCACATGGCCATTTTATCCTCAGTATATACAAACTCAAAAACAAGTCGTTATCAGATTTCAATTTAGATACATAAAAAAAAACTAGGCTTTGAAAGTATACATTAAAAAAGTTGTTCTCATTTGTATTACTACAGAACACTCCTTGGATGGTATAACAAATCTAAGTATACTTATTAGTTATGGCTAAAATACTGCTATCTTTAGGGACGAAAAGAACCAGTTTAATGTTCAACTTGTGGAGAAGCTCTAGCAGTGAAACATGGCATATACGATATACCTTACTATTGCAACTGTTCAGCTAGCTATTTATCTATTTTAAACATACCTGAACACCTATACGAAGCATCGGAACTTATCCAAGAAAACATCACTAAAATCCTAAGATTCTGAATAATAACTAAACTATATAATTTAATCTAATTTTTTCTTTGTTTATTTTTTAATTTTTTCTTCAAGAAGCCTTCTTGTATAATTTACCTGCTCTAACATATTTTCTATTGTAAGATTCACACTGTTATATTTAATCTCATAATGTAAATACTGTGGTAAATATTGTAAGCCAATACCCTTAGTAGTTGTGGCTCAAACAAAAAAAAAAACATTTAAGTATAGGTTTTTTAAATTTTTAATAAAAAATGAAGAATTTATATCAAGTTAAACGTTATGTGTCTCATTCCCCCCCCCATGTTTCTCTATTCAATAATATTATAATACCGACGTACGTCAAAGCATTCCAAAAATCAGAACATTTAAACAAATTAAGAGGAAAAAATTATGGCAAGCGTAAATCATGGTGTATAATAATATATTATCTACTATAGGCGAACAGGCGAAATAAAAAAAACGTATGTATGTATAACACTATAATGTATATCCCAAACGCGTTATATGCATAGTATATTCTGCTCGGTCGTTCTACGTATATTCAGAATAAATGTTAATTGAGTTTTTACTTGTCATGTCCGTTGCTGATATAATACTTAGGTAATTATATGTTACGTACATGCGCGGGAGTTTTGGATTTTTCTCGTGTCGAAAAAAAATTTGTTTCCAAAGAATAAAATATAACCGTATAAATGTTCGTTTATTAAACATTATGTTTTCGTGTACCCACATGTCTTGTTAACACCATCGTATAATATTATTATTATTATTATTATTATTATTATTATATTGTTTTATGATAATCCGCCGAGCCGGAGCCGACGACTATATACAACTTCTATAATACGACGACGACGGTTTCGAAACTATTGTTCCAGGATACACCTAAACCGTTTCAATTGTAAATACATTACGCACGCGGGCAGCACACAGCAGTAAGGCCAGTGGGTGTATGTGTTATTGTCTTTTTGGCCGGACCGGTTGCTTAACGACCACCGGCGAGAGCGCATAAATCATCCGTCGCTTTTCATTTTATTAACTGACGTTGATATTAAAATAATAACAACGAACGCGCTATACACATTCGTGTTCGGCCCCACGTTTTAAGACGGATAAAATACAATATTAAATTGCGCGTTGTTATAATTATATTATACTATTATATTTTTTTATCGTAATGTCCACGCGGTCCATTTTCTTCGTGTGAGACGTCCTCCACGGCTCCACGAGCAATATTGTGTCTTCTTCAACACGTATACCTATAGAATGTCACGCGACACGACCACTGCCGGAGTTGAGCGGCAAACAAAATAGTTTTTTTCTTATCTAAAATACGATAGGAATCGGTTCCTTCCGATTTACATAGAGAGGTATTATACCTAATTATTTAACTGTTAAATTCGCGTGAGAAATTTGACTGAGGGTAATTTTGTATATAGGTACCCGATATAGGTATTATTAAGACAGGATCGTTACGATCGACCTAATATTATGTCTATTATAATATGTTATAATAAAATTATTGATCATATTATTGTATTATATATGATTCTATTTAGTAGGTAAAGTAACTCGACGAGAAACCGACGAAATATTCACCGATAATATTTAATTGGCTGTTGGAAAAGGATTTTTGGGTCTTACGATCCTTCTTACAGTTTTTTACACGCCGACTGACGACGTGCCGAATCACTGCACCCATGAAACGCGGCTCTTTCAAAACTAAAACTATAATATTCACCTGTTTGACCTGCCAAGTCGTAACACGTTTCCCAACGTTAACCTTTCTGCTGCGTTTACAATAATAATAATAATATTTTGACAGTAATTATTTTGTTCAACTAATTTGTTTGTCACGTTCAAATTTATAATTATCTATTAGAACATTAAATATTATTTTTTTAAATTACAATTTATTATTTCTGGTGTTCTTATAATATTATACCTACCTATTATAAAATAATGGAAAGTAAAAACTATATGCATAAAAAAAAAATCAAAAGATACATTTGCATATTAATCGCATGCGTATTATATTTAGTACAAAAATCTCGATGGTTTTCGAAAAATATTTTTCCATCCACCAATAAAATGTTCTCATAACCGCGATATCTAGGCCACGTTACTCGCCTCGTAATCCAAATCTACATACATATTATTTATTTTATGTCTGTTAAATATAAAAACACAGTGTAACTCGAACACAAATTAATAAAATCCATGAAAACTGGAAATGAAACCAGTTTAGTAATATGATAAATTGAAATCAATATAGAGTCTATATAAAATATGTAGATTATTTGAGCCCGAGAGTTAAACCACATACTTGATTATATTTGCAGAAACCATCACGGGTTACATCTGTACAAGTATAACAAAAAATATATAACATAATATTATGAATAGCGTCCAATAAAGTAAATCATTTACGTTTGCATTTCACGATGGTTTAATTGCATCGCCCAGCATGCATTAAACGGATGTTGTTATTATTTATTAAAGTTATTGTAATTAAGAATCAGATTTATAAAATGTCAATCATCAATAATATGAGACGTTAAAGTTATTACGAAAAGAGTAGTTATTCAGAATTTTTTGAGGAATATGTTATTATTATAGATTTGTTTATCTTATCGTTATTTGTTTGTATTTTAAAATATAAACACATCACAATATTTATAACACTGTTCCATGATATGCTAGCTATGTTCAGATCACGACAAATGCAGAATAACTTAATAGTTTAAAATTAATATGAATTAAGTACCTAATATATTTCCGTCGTAACTGTAATTAAATAACATTTTATCGTCCACCTAATATAAATTTAACATGAGTGTTCAAATCAATTTTTTTTTTTTATTTCATCATACACAACTAAATTTCACATATAAATTATGAGGCATAATATCTTTAAAGTCGGTAGGTATATATATAATGTTGCTTATTTTCTCAACAACAATTGAATGGAGGCAATTCAAAATTCAAATGACATCTTGTCAAAAGTTTGAAAAAAATACTTCAATTATCGTTGAGAAAATAAGCAACAATGGGTCACTCGAATTGCCTAACCCATATACTCGAGTTGTCTCACGATTTTATCATAAAAAAAGATACAAATATTTGAACACTGATAAAAGTAAAGTTATTTTCTTATAGAAATAAAGAATTAAAGATATTAATTGCTTTATAGGTATTATTATTTTATACGTTATTTATGATTTATCTATTTTTTTAAATATACTAAATTATGTTTTAGAAACCACTATTTAATTAAAATTTAATTTTGAAATTACCTTCAAAAAAACCTGGAGGAGAAAATTCAAGTTGAAAAAAAATGTTTTTAATTGTTGTATAATATACCAGTTTACCTGTTAATTCTCAGTTCCCTAAAATAGGTACCTATTTTAGAATATTAAATATTATTATGATTATTGTAATATTTACTATTTTATTGAAGCAAGAAAGTAATTATTATTATTAAATTCAAAAATAATTTATTTTAATATCTCTAATAGTTATTTAAATAAATTATCCAATCAATGTAATGACTAATAACTAAAGTCAATACATTTTTATACATTACATAAGACATAAAACTATTACATAAACCATCAAAAAATTAAATTATCATGTTCATATATTTTGATAGATTTATTATAATTTAAAGTACATTATCGATAATTATAGTATGATAGTAAAGTATATAATATGGATAGGTATTTACTTTATTATTTATTTATTCAAATTTCATTAAAATTGCGTCAAATGTATTAAAATAATATTTGCCAAGATTATCGGTTAGTTTTACTATACTTAACCCAGATTGTCTGACGAAATTCGATAACCATAGTAAAATAAAAGTTCGGAAAGTAACAAACATTCTTTGTTTTTCACAAAACATGATTATAATTTATATATATGCGGTGCTGCTATCGAGTTTTTCAAGTAACAAAATTTTAAAATTTATTATATTTTAAACCTAGTTATGTTTTATCTATAACGTTTTGAAATAATTAAATTACATAATACACTAAACATTTGGAGGTTAGCTAGATTTTTTAGAATTTAGTTTTAAAAAACATATATCTCGTAACGTACCTATACCTTATTTTTCTTACGATTAAAAAGGTCACGTAATTTACTTATTTTACAAAGATTCACATATACTATGTAAACAACATACGAGCAACCAATAATCCCGAGCTAAGAGTCACGTAAAATAGAGATATGATTTATTTTTTTTAATCGTGTGTCGGCGTGCGCTGTATATTAGGGTTCCATAATATTTTTGTCAATAAACCATTGGGTCATTATTAACTCATTAATAATCGTCATCCACACGCTTAGGAATAATTAATAATAAATATTGCGAGATAATCCAATTTAAAAATTTAAAACATTCGATGATAATTTAATTTAAAATGTATTTCGATCGGTACTCTACCTAGCTAGTATATATATATAAATATGTTTCAATGAATAATGGAAATTCTTCACCGTTTAGATACGTGCGACTACGTGGCGTTAAAGTCCGCGAGGGATGTATAATTAGAAGGACCGTTCAGAGGATCAAACGTGATAAATATCCTGTATAAGGTTCTTTAATCCAAAAAAAGGGGATTCGACGACTCGGCCACGGCTTACGCCTCACCGCCTCATTATATCCGTCTCGCCTCGCCTTCAATTTTCCAATAGGAATTTCATTTGGAATGACAATGATGACTTACGCGCACGAATGAAGTGACCGTCGAACTGTGATTAAAACGCGCACAGAAGTCGAATGCAGAATGACATCGGTATAATATGGTTTACCTGCAGCGGCTGTTCTCCCCCCCCCACCCCAACGACGGCCATGATTATATAATGACTTGTCGCGCACGATTTTCCGCCCAAAATAATAGTCACCATCCGAGCGATCGCACACCCTGTCCGCGGCGGGGGATTATTAATCGAATTTAAAACCACGGCGATCCCCGACAACAAATGCAGCGTATACGTGCATATTCCCCGAAAATGTATCTTGTACCGTCATTTCCCTCCCGTTCCACAAAAGCTCACGAAACAATTGTACGAAAATATTTTAATATATATTAAATCTAATATCATATAGGTAACGTTTGTTAACGGTTGAAAAAGGGTCTACCGAATGAATTTTCGGCACAGCACATTTAAGTGCATTTAAATGTGTTTTTGATATAGCTTATGCCGCGTGCCGTGTAGGTACCTATTATATTTTATTGGTAGGCACACGCATTTCCAGCCATTAACATAATATTATTATAATTGTGAACTAATGCGCATCGCACGAATTGCCTCCCAAATCTATAGGTAAGTTTTATTTTTACTCGAATTGCCTCCGGGTGTTGTCGGAGGCAATTCGTGTACACAATGTTGGTCCTCTCAAAATGCCTCCTATAAGATACCCATATTAATAATCAATATATCTAAATAAAAATAACGTATATAAGAAAACGTATATATACAGGGCATTCGCCAAGTATGCTCAACCCATTTTTTCTTCAATAATACAGTTATTCACAATCTGATTTTTCAAATTTTCAAATATACTTTAAGACCCAAATTATTTCCAAATTCTTGAAATTTTTTCTACTACCTACTGTTTTTCAAGTGAGAAGACCCCTATATTCGACTATAAATTATACATTAGATAATTTTTTTATAATTTTTTACGTATCGATATTTAAATGCGTACGAGTAGTTTTTAAGATATTTTACTTTGTGTTATAAGGATAATAGGTCAGTGGTAATAGGTTTATAAGATATGGCGTCTATGATTTGAAAATTGTAGTCATTAATGTTAATCCATCAATGTTAATGATTTGTAAAAATGGCCCAAGTATAATTAATACTATAGATCCAATTTTATGTCTATTTTATATTTATGTAAAACCATTTTTAAGAACTATTATCCTTAATGCAAACATTTTAATACCTAAGAAACTACTCATTCGAATTTTGAATTAGGAACATCAAAATGTTCGAAAAAAATTTCCACTAAATAATTTATAGCAAAAAAGGGGGGTTCTTATATGAAAAGATTTGTACCTAACATTTTTGATTTGGGACGGAATTAAGTTTGGATTGTACAAAATTGTATACGAATACAACATATTATGTTCAACTTATTAAATAATCCAACTGTTGCCCGAGTTAAGACTTTAAACAAAATCTCGAATAAAATAAAACAATAATCTTAGTTTGTAGGTATTTATAAATATTTAATGAGATAATATTATAATACTCTCGATATATTGTTACATTTATTGGAAGCAATTCGAGTACTAAAGGGTCTATTACCTAATGTGAGAGGCAATTCGAGTTAATGTACCTAGTTTGGAAATCAAGAGATAATTCTAGTAACCTTAAAAAAAAATTCTCTGGTTGGAATTTTCAGTGTGCCAAATGTACGATGTATTATTGAGTTTATTCTCCGCGTAATCTCGCATAATATGGCATTTTCAGTTCACAATTATTTTGAAGTGTGCAAGTGGTATATACGCAACATTAAATAATTCATTAAAACCACTAAATTATAATTATAAGGTATGTAAGTAGTATACAGTACCTGCAGGTACCACGGTGCCGGGTCCGAACTTGTTCACCAGCTCCTGGACGAACACGCCAGACGCGAGGTGGAGTCCATGGGTGAGGAGGTGTGCGGCCACGGCCACGGCGGCCACCACCCAGCCCCAGCCACCCTCAGGGTAGTAGTGCTGCTTTAGGGTGACCAGTTGCCGAATGTCGCCGAGCGCTGACAGGCCGGCCGGTTGCGACTTGCTGCAGTGGCCCGGCAACGGCGCGCCGCCACCACCGCCGTGGTAGCCACTTCCTGGGCCGCCGACACCACCTTCCGGACATCCGCCGCCGCCGTCACTGAAGCTGCCGCCCACGCCCGAGTCGTTACCCAACAGGTGTGGAAGGCTCCTGGACCGGAAAAGACCAGGTCCTCCGTTGCAGCCGACGCTTCCGACGACAACACCGCCGCTCACCACCACTCCGCTGCAATAGACACGCGTCCACCGGGCACAGAATATTGTAAAAAAAAGTTCACACACACATCTGAACGCGCGATGACAGCCGTTCAATCAAAACACGCACCGACACGAGTGACATTTTTCCCTCCTCCTATCCGTGCTTAAAAATAATAATTTACATATAATACAGGTGCTTATACAGGTTATTTATCAATAAGACGGAATCATCCAGATTCCGAAAGTCGAAACCAGGAAGCTGGATAAAATGTTCGCATGTAAAGACCCGATATCGAATAGTAGAGGGAAAATGTCACCCGACGCACGGCGCACGTCAATCGAACGTCTACTATAAGATTATATTATAACACGTCTATGAGGTTTGTTGTTTTTTTAAAAAATGTTATCGTTCACCATACACGTCTATACACCATCGTTGGTTTGAAAACCATCCGCGATCCGCCACTGCCGCACGACAATATAAGCTTAACTCATATTATAATATTTCGGTACAATTTATTAAATAAAATAAAACGAATTGCTATCGCCCTACTCTGCTGGAGCCGCGGTAAACAAAGCCGTCCCGCCAATCGCCATGTCCCGCGTCGTGTCGCCATTCCGATGTAGCCAATCGAAGCGCTTTCGCCAAATCGATTTGGTTCAGTTCTGTGAAACTGTGGTTATTTTGGCAATACGATTGGTACCACTGTAGAATAAATGGAAAAATTAGGTGTTTTGACGTGATAACCACGGACTAAGATATAATGGACTGGAAATGAGCAGCTTATCACCGCCACAAATGTATGTACAAAACGTAAAGTGCGGTGGGTCGCAATGAGCACCTATTTCTTATAAATTATCATCCCTAAGTCAGTGATCGAATGGTTTATGTTTTTATGACATGTCCGTCTGCGTGCTCCGGATGTGTTGTTCGTCGCCATAATTATATTATATGGGTCTATCCAAATGAACAGACTCGGCCTTCGAGATCAATGTGTCGGCCGAAACGACAAGACAAAGTCACGCACAATAATATTATGCGAACGGCGTTTTCTGGCTGTGCTGGTAGATGTGAATATTATTATACTCTTCCGACGAAATAAAATTTGTTATTAAAAAGTTATCGACATAATATTATTGAAGCCGATAGACCGTTGACTGAAATCATTAGTCTACGATCACGGCAGCTGCGGTAAAACACCGGCGATGGCGCCATAAACGATCGGAGACAATAATATAACAGTGCAGTAAAGGATACGAGGACAGGATTTATGTGTGCGAAACTTGATTGCCACCGACCAGTGATAAAACTTATATCGGAGTTACCTAAACCTTTAAACGGAGCGGACCTTTCATAAAACGTCTCACTCAATACGTCAATATTATGTATAAATTCGATATTTTGGTCAACGAGACACCAACACGTTTTGAGTTTTTCCACTATTCGTCTCACATTACCGTCTCGAAATCGCGTTCCTGTATTATCGACGGTCGTTTTCTTTGATCCGAGATAACTTACTACAGTCGTCGGGGTTGCATCGAGTTTTATCGACCGGACTAAAAATTTCGAAATCGTGTTGAAATAGACTGCAATGGTATACGAGGTGTACGTCAACAAAGGTTGGAAAAATTAATCGTTTCAATAATTCCCCTATAACGATATTATTATTATTATTTATTTATTTACAAAATACAAAAATATTACATAGATATAGAGTCCGAACCGAACTGTACATTTTGGATTTTCTATTAGTACAGAAACTTTTGAAGAGCACCGTAGAAACAACTCGTTCGGATTTGTTGTTCAATATTTTACGTCAAATCATTACTTAGACGCGATCATTATATCACATAAAAAACACTGTAAGAATTATATTGGAATTTCGTTTACCTTATAAATATCCTAAAACCTAATTAATATTATAATTTTGGACGTATAAAAACAATTTTATATAGGTATGCCGCGATTAAGTGAACGTGAAGTTAATAAATTCTTCTATTCAATCCTCCTACGCTTTTAATTTTATTAAAAGACATTTAATGTTTTTTTGTTTTGCTATTATGTTTAAGTATACTTATACTAAATTTATAATATAAATGTCTTAGTTAGTAGGTATAGAATCCCCGGACCCGGAAATGCTGAAACCGTGGTTATTATACAAAAACAAAACACTATCTAGAACTAAAATGTGTTTTTTTATAATTTTACATAATAATAATATATACTTTGTAGTTGAGTTTAATTCGTCATGGGTAGTTTGCAACCATAAAATACAGAAAATGAATTTCAAAACTACATATTCCTGGATTTACATGTATTACTTGTGTTATATTATATTATTATAACCTACTAAGGTAACAGTATAACACAAACATTACATCGACAATGGCAATTTATCATTATTCATTAATAATCTCAGATTTTCAAGTTCTAAGTTTATCTACGAATTTCCCATGCCAATTAAATTATAAAACAACTACCTATTAAACGACAAAAAATAATGAATTAGAAATAATCTCGTATGATGCTAATATAAAACTTCCTAAAGTGATACTAACTTGATTTGCTATACAACCCTTCTAAAAACAGTTGAGCTTTTCAAAAATAAGTTGTATACCTAATAGTTTATTAGTTAAAAATATTTAATTGAAATCGTGGACATTTTTGTCAATATATAGATTACAGTAGTGACAATATATTCAATCAAATAATATGCCTATTAAATATAGTTCAAATTTATTGATCACTGCAAAAAATAATATATAATTAGTAATTATTAACACTATAGTATAACAAAAATAATTCAACTTGTATGTTGATCATTAAGAAACAATGTGATATCAAAATACGAAGTAGACCAAAAATCAAAGGATTCTAATCTTAAAAAAAAAAATACACCCAAGCGTGACAAATTATAATTTAATTTTTTGTTTACCGTCTATACCAAAGGTAAGTTAGTATGTATAACAATTTCTATAATGTCTTGTATTTCATTTATGAAAGTGCAGTTTCTTTACTTTACACGCCCTAGTGAACACATATAGATTATTCGAAAAATTCAAAGACCCTTTGGCGACGACACGACGCAAATAATATATACACTAAACGTGGTAAACCCATTTTTTTCAACCAATTTCTTTCCTTTTCACCCTGATCTCGATGTATATATATATATATATATTTATTTTTTTTTTAATATCATTGTCAATCACGAATCTCATTTTACCGTCAAAAGTATCGCGGGGTATTGTTATTATTGTATTATTTTCCATTTTGACGTACGTGTCGAGGTTGAAAATTACATATTGTATTTACAGTTGCAGTTGAATACAATACGCACGATAAATGTCGCGTCCCGGACTCGCAGCTTGTACAACTTTAATATACGAAACAGCATCAGCAAAATGGAGAAACACAATAATAATAATAATAATATTCAGTTCAAATTTTAACCATCGACGAGGACTCTGACGCGATCGTCGAAATCGAAACTTATAGATCATACACCTTCGGCCAAACACCGTTTTGTCTAACGCGTAGCCGGGAGCGTTGCGATACGAGTGAGTTTGTATAGAATATATTATTTTATATTTCTCCCTCTCTCTCTCTCTCTCTCTTAGTCTCTCTTATGATTTATAGAATTAATACTCGAAGAACAAGCTTATGAGACGGATTTCGCTATACCTCTAATGATTTAGTGGCCGAAATCGGACTTCGATAATATTATAATATAATAACATGCGACTACCGCATCGGTGACGTACGCATTGAAAACGTCTGTTCGAAACACGATGTTCTAAAAATCTAAACTAAGCTATCTACTGCGGAGTTTGTAAATAATCAGACCTGGATGTGCATATAATAATTTTTAAGTCGATCTCGCAACTGGGGGATACAGGATTTCTGTAACGATGATTTATCGATTGGACACCGCCGCGAGAAGGCCAAACTCTCCGGGTTGGACAACTAATCAAATTATGTTTTCTTTTTCTTGATGCGATCGTGAATTCGCATGCATTTTTAATTATTTTCGTGCGATTTATGCGCTGCGTTACACATTATAATATTACTATCATCGTTGCAAACCACCACACGCATGAAGACAACACGATATATTAATATTATACGATATTACAATGTAATATAAATAATCGGGGCGGACTTATCGAATAAGCGATTATAATTCGATACGGTCATAAATAGGAAGGGAATTATTTCAATTTTTTTATTTTCAAACTTATCATTGTTCATCTGTATTAAGTATAATAATGTTATTCATAAAATACAATATACATAAATCATTAACACGAGAAGTTACAAATCATTTACGTACCGACCTATATTTTATTTGGTGTTGCATTTATTGCTGGTCAACTTAGCTATTTCGTCACCGATCTCTATTATATAAACTATATTATTATAATATACAGTATATTATATTTTACATAATATTATGCTAGATTTAAAATGTGTTTGCTTCAGTGAGTTAAATTAAATTATTAAACGGCTGAATGATTAAAAGAGGCCGACAAGAACACAAGATACATTATTAAATAATCCTGTATCCTTGTAAATTGAATATTTAAAAAAATTGAAAAATAAAGTTTAATTCAGATCTATGTGTTATGCATGTAGGTTATGTAAGGATTAACCTAAAAATAAAAATAAATTTTATTTTATGTATAATCAATCGTATACCTATACAGTTTAATAATAAGATGATTGTTGATTAGATAAAATATTAAATTTTTAATTGAGAAAGCCCCACACAAAATAATAATCTTAAAAATGCTCCACGAATTAATAATCCAATATTATTTTATTAGGTGTATTATGTTACTGAATATTACAATAAAAAAGACTAGGTAGTTAAAAAATAACTTTATATTCAGTTTTAAAATGTAAAACATTTATATAAAATTAGTAAAATACCTATGTGCTTTTCACTTTCGTTCCTTGTGTACTTAAGACATGACATTGTATATAACACATGACTTGTTTTTGTACACATAGTGTTTATTCTTAGTGTTAGAAAGCTACTATATTTTTTTTCAAAAATCTGAATTAAATCTAACAAACATATTTTTTTGTCAATGAGTCATGATGGTTATACGTATTTCTCAGATCCAATTATTGTATTTTGTACATAATGAAATTGACTAAATACCTTATATATATATCATACAAGCTGCATGTAATGCATTGTAGTGTGAAAAGTCAGTGTATCTATATACATACATAAATACATACATACATACATACATACATACATAAATACATACATACATACATACATATATAGGTGGATTATACACACATTTATATGTATAGAAAGCGACTTAGGGCACCGTTACTCAATGATCCATCTGAAGCATAGATCACGTATGAAACCCGTTATATGCGTCTATTCGATCTTATCCATATTTTATGACCACCACATATATTGACCTTGTTTTTATTAATGAATGTCGTCGGACGGACACTGTGATATTGCAATTTTTCAACACTCACGCATATATATAATATATATAAATATACACCGTTCGATTTCATTTGGACAACGATATTTAAACGTATAGCAAGGCTGATGTTTGTTATTAGTTATTACTTATCAGTGTTTTTATTATACCGATTAAATGTACTATAATATTCTGTTATCTAGTAAAATAGATTTTCACTTTTACACGAAGCCTTTATGCCAACGTCGTGACTATTATATTTTAAAATGAAAAACTCAGTTTTGTTCTCGCGAACAGTATATTATTATATTAATATTATTTTAATGAAGTATTCTTTTCTATTTCTTTTGAAGATGGAGAAAGTAATTTGAAAATGTTAATATGTTTTTGAAAAATTTTAACCACCCACACACAAATATTATAAAGCTTTTTTTTTTTAGTTTTTACTTAGAAGCATTAAAAAAGATTTGTGTTTACAGTTGAAACTAAAAAAAAAAAAATAAAACAATTCAAAGAAGTGTTTAAATTGCATTCACAAACAATACCTGTATATATTTTTTTTAAAACAAAACTTATTTAAATTTACATTGTTTGATATGGGTTTATTTCTGTATTTCAGTATTAAGAAAAATTTAAAAACGGTCTTCTAATAAAATTCTAGTAAAATCATCATGCTAATAATTGTATTGTTACAATACAGTTAAGTTTTTAGATAATTGTTAAAATTATATCAATAAAATATTAAAATGTTACTAATATACGCTATATGCTGTTGTATATACGTATTTATACTTATCTATAGAATCGTTAGACCCTGTACATTAAAAAAGGGTTTTTTCTGCCACGGTAAATTCAATTCCATCGGTAAAGCAGATATTCGATTTCAATTTCAATTTATCTCCAGGTTAAGTTCCACTGCACATAATATGGTTTTTAATTAAATAATACACTATATTAAAACTAATGTGGTAGTATATTATTCGAAACTGTTGTATGCAGTATTAGTAGGTTGATGGGTACTTCAGCGGATAGTACCTATTAATTTATTTATTTTTAACCTTAGAGAGACGATTTCCGTGAAAAATTTCATCAGTAATTCAATGAGTACCAACAATTTTTTTTTACTGTTTATATCATACTATTTTTATAATCCTTCAATCGTATCATTAAGACTTACTGAAATTTGGTATGTATCATATAGTATAAAAGACGATTTCGGTCATTATACGATTTCGCTTCTGAACAGAGCATATACATTTTTCGAGGAGATAGACAATCTCCACAGACAGTTCGCGGTACACACATTTCGTTTGATGATATAATTTTCAGTAGGCTATACAATAATAGTATGTTCAGTAGAGAAAGAATATGACGACGAGTGAATATTTCAGTGCGTGGCACAAAGCAAACGATTTACAAACGAACGGTGAGAACGATTCATGGGTACCTGGTGAAGACACGAAAACGCGTATGGGATAATTCGGGATGGCACCGGACAGCAGAAAACGTTAAATACATTCGTAAAGAAACTAAAAAACCACTAATAATATCAAATTATCGGAAATAATTAGGACGTTTGAGCGTGATTAGATCAAATCGTAATAGTCATGTAAGCGCGATATCAATGACAAATTTGAGCGCACTAAGGTATATTATGACAGGTAGTTAACATTCAGGTTGATTAGCTATATGGGCCAAAATATGTGTAAGATTTTAAGATTTAATGATCTAATTAGTTTATATTTTAATATAAATTATAATTTAATATTCAATGCGCTTATCGTATTATATTATTTTATATTGTACATGTGTATCATTCGCTTATAGTATGTACCTATATACGTTTAGTTTAAACATTTCTACTATCGTAATAACTTATTTTATTTGTAAGTAGGTACCTACTAATTACATTCGTAATGAAAGTGAAAAAAGTAATTTTAGTAACAGCAAAATGTGTTCAATTGATTACAGATACGAGTTTCGATTAAATAGAACTCTTAAATAAATTAAATAAATAATACCTTTTATTAATATTTTTCTAGAAAAATTTAAAAAATATATTTCAATTATTATTTACACACAGAAATGTTGACTGTTATTATTTTTATTTTTTTATTATTTGTATAGTATTGATTTTCATAGATCGATGTATCGTAAATCGTAACCACCACGTATCTCTGTCCGGTACCACTCCGCGAGACGTATATAATATTATTATGTCTTATAATAGTCGTACCTATACCTTATAGACGTGTTACAAAAATATCGTAGTGTCAACAATAACGATAATAATAATTGATTCGTTATAATATACGTAATGATTAGAATCATTAATAACAATAATAATAATATTATCGTCATTGTTGTGTATCGCGCGCGTCGCGTGTTTCCGGTTCAACCGACCTGCTGGAGTCATCGTCGCCGCCGATGGCCATCATTCCGCCGCGTTCGATGATACCGATGACGATGATGACGACGCGAACCGGGCATATCACATGGGCGCGATCGGCCTCGGCCGGAACCGGAAGCGCGACGGGCTCGGAGACACGGACGTCGAATAGGGGCGGGCAGAGGGTCGCGAGAGGCCGCGAATGATATTATGGACACCGCCGACGAGACGGATGTGGACCGCGCGGATGCTTGGACGGCAATGCGTACGCGCGCCAACGATGCCGACAGACGACTGTCCGGTGCGCGGCGGAGCTTGTTGCTGCTTGTTGTAGTTGTACGCGCCACACGGTTTCGTATACACGCCGCGCGCCACAATGTCGCTCGACCGCCGGAGCACGTGTGCCGCCGCCGCCGCCGAAGCGTTCACGATCGCCGACGAAGCGGTTACCGAACTTGTGAACATATTATTATTATTATTATTATACCGAACCCGAGGTGCCGTAATGTTATTATTATAATACCGTCTTCCGCTCATTTTTTTTCTCCTCGCTCTCTCTCGCGCGAAGTCTTCCCCGACAATCGAATCACGGTACGACCGCGGTCGGTGTTCGCAATATTAGTACACGCGCCGCACCCCGAGATCCTCAGCGTGTGTACCCACACGCGTCTTGTGCGTCGTCCTATTCCTCCTGCTATCGTAAAAACCGTGTCCTTATCATTATCGTCGTTATTGTAGGTACTACCATTGAGTATGTGTTATACAATATATTACAGTATTATACTCAATGGTATTACCTTTATATATAGACATACCCGCGCATTACGCTATACTGTTGTGCGATATATCATATATATATATATATTGCAGTTGGTACACCTTTAACTACCCAAGTACATACAGATTATTATTATTTCAGTTTCGTGGCCGGTTTTTTTTTTCCATCGTTCGTGGTAATGGTTTTTTATTTCGTCGAAATCATATTATTATTATTATTTCCTTCGAAGACGTCGTCATCGTTTTTGCGTTTCTCTGAAAACACGTCGGAGACGCGTCCAACATAATTATAATAATATGCTATGATATTATGTGTAACGTGTAAATACAATTAGCGATGTAATCTTGAACAGAACTAATCAGCGCCAAAGATTCGGATGACATATAATAATTATTGTACCTCCGTGGTCCATTGCTATAGATGTTCATAATATTATGTTTTTATATAATTATTCGTAAACTATAGGTAGGTTACTTAACAAAGGTTGAGATTAAGAATTATTGTTGGTAAGTTAATCATAGGCGCAAATCGACTAAATTTTTTGGAGGGACTCAAGCCCCTCCCCATAGGCCATAGAATATAAAAATTAGTGTTACTAGATTTTGAACTGGGGGGACTTTACCGACATTTGGGGGGACTAAGTCCCCCCCAAGCCCCCCCCCCCCCTATTTGCGCCAATTGTAAGTTTGTTGATTATGCACAGTAGTTGACTTCTGACGTGCTGATAACTAGCAAAATACTTCCGAGTTATATATTGTTATATATTTAAACAAATCAAAATTATTAATCTTAATTAATAATATAGTACCTATGAACAAAAATTACCTACAACTCTTAATATGTAGGTAACGTTCAGCTTTTTAATATGATCGCATCCGTCGGTATTAATACTTTGTTATAAATTATAATATTACAATTTACAATAACTCAGACATTTATCGATGTAAATATTGAATTACAAACGTACACTTTTTTTTAAATACAAAAAAAAGTGATAACCATTAGTGTTGTGTATAGGGTTACACCCATCAAAATACATGATATCGAAATTCCAATTACACTATATACATTCAGTCATAACCGTAAAATGTATCCGTTGTTTGACAATATTGCACTGTTAAATCTGTAAACTGCTTATGCAAATCGCATCTCAAACTTTCAATAGGTACTTAAATTACCAAATACGGACGGTGGAAAATGATTGAAAACAAAACATTGATTTTCCTCGTAATCGTAACAATAACTGGTTTTTTTTTACGTATTTACGTTATGTAATACCTTTTGAACTCATATTATTACTTATTTTATTAAAAATAATTCATTTATGTATTTATATATATTGGACATTATTATTCTGTATACGAAATGTATCGTTTATCACTCGTGATTTATGTCATATAATATTATGTACGTATTATCGAACATGTCTTGCCAACAACGTGTAAAATATTGCTTATAAATTCACTGATATACTCGTATATTGCGTTATTTGATGTAAATGTGTAATAAATATATCTCAGTATCTC
Source organism: Metopolophium dirhodum (assembly GCF_019925205.1). Taxonomy (NCBI): domain Eukaryota; kingdom Metazoa; phylum Arthropoda; class Insecta; order Hemiptera; family Aphididae; genus Metopolophium; species Metopolophium dirhodum. Next base: position 23,040,945 of record NC_083568.1, read on the forward strand.
ACGTATCAAAATACTGTGTCAGTGACCAGTGTGTAGTATTTTGATTTACGCCATTAGGTCGTGTCGGAAAAGCAAATCTCGCTAATATAGTGAATATGGGTAGGCAATGATTGATCCACTTCCTAGTAAAATTATCATAAAATAACAGTTGTATCGTCTATTCTGTAGTTCAATCTATACAAATACACAATTATAATATAATAAATACAATATATTTTTTCGAACCATTTAATATTCAATACACAATTTGTCATTTGTTGAACTAAGTAATCAACTCATTGACTATGGATTGAAGCGTTGATATAGTAACGTCCAATCATATATTATTACTAGCTATTCTATAGGACCGTATTATATTATCATCCCGCTGTCTGAATGAATTAGAAGAACCGAAGTTAAATAATTTAATTTTCGTATTCATGACATAGTATATAACTATATAAGTATATACTTATATTTATATACATAACATAAGATAATATTTAATGTCGGTACTTAGCGTACGGACATCCGGATTTGACTCGGTAGACATTCGTAAAACCGGATGCATAATATTCTTTTCCAAAATTGTTTATCGAATAATTATAATTATTTTTACTACTTACTCGTGTTATTGTACCAACACGTTAATCTAAATTCTGAATAAAACAACGTTTTAAAAATCTCATAAAGTTGTCAACCTTTAATTATATTACAAATCCTAAACTAACTCCTTGTGTATAAGTATATACAAGTAGCATGCCTAGTTTATTACGTATTAAAATATAATAAATTAAATATTCACAGTACATTTTAAAATGCATTACTTTGAGTTTTAATGACTTATAATTTGTCTTTTAAGACGTATGTTTCACATACACGTCATATTATTGTCAGATGTGGATATATTAATTTTTTCTACATACATATTTGATTCCATAGTACATTTTTTTAAAATTAAAATAGCTGAACTATTATATACTAATAGATTGTATTTTTTATTTTAAATAATCTAGCCTAAAAAGAATATTGGTTTTGCTGAGTCGTTTACGGTCGACGTCGAGTACCTAATTAGTAATTACTAGACAGTCATCCTCTGATGACTCGTAGATTACTAGATAATATTGTCTTTTAATATTTATAACTCACTGCATAGCAGCTGTAGATTTAGGTGGAAACGCTAAGTACACAAATTAGTGAAAACATATAAACCAAACGTCGTTTTCAATTTACTTCGGTCTCGACAGTATCAACTATGCCGATCGCTGATTCGTTCCAACCGATAAATCATTATAATTTGTATATAATAGGACCTGCGCGTATTCGATTTGAACGCACGCTGACGAACAAAACGGAAATTAAAACGTGTAGCATATTTTATCCATAATTCGAATGTGCATAATCTACGTACACGAGTTTAAATATTATGATAAAAATTAAAAACAGAGTTCGGTTGTCGAAGCTGCAACTTATAAACACAGAACAGCGGTCCGTTTATTCGAGACGTCCGCGGGGGCCAATAACTTTCATTGATATCAAAATACAATATTATGATATTACCATTAAAACTATATCTATATTACGTATCATGCAATACGATATGTAACCATTGAACTTAAATAATTTAAGTTACATTTGGTTGAATTAAAATTATATAAATTATGTAAATTCATATAGACTGCTATAATAATGACCTAAAAGTCGAAAACTTTATTTCTAATAAAAAATATCAATAAACCACTGCATATACTTCTCTACTGCTTAATATACTTGAGCGGATTTCTGCCTTCACATTCCTTCAAAATATTTACTAACAGGCGTAACTGCCTACCTCAATCTTGTACGTCGTGTAATATAGATTCAGGAAACGACCGACGACAGCCGTCTCTCCTAAGATATGGTCGATTATTAGATCTTTCACAGGTGGAAAGTTCTGGGAAATAATAAAGCCAACTACTATTTTATTTATTTTTTTATAAATTTTAATTTATTGCCCACACGTAACGATATTATAATATTATTATGTATACGGCGCGGGTATTCATGGACTACAACAGTTAAGACGGTGCAGGTAATTCTCGGAACGATCGTCGTGAGAAAAAGTGATTTTTGAAATTTATTTAATACAAAACACATTTTATTGCACGGCGGCACAGATATAGCCGCTGAGGAATCTCGTACGGTATTCGAGTATCGTTTTGCAGGTACACAAGTTCCACCGCGTGTCGGCGTACGTTGGATTTTTCACAGCACGTTCCAGAATTCAGCCAACAAGTATAAAATAATTGTTTTCGAAAGTTTGATAAACATTGTCACTTGTTGCCGGGAAAAAATAATGCGTATCATGTCGAAGATCGCGCGGAGACATCGATCTGTAATAGATTGTCAATGCGATTGCTTCATCCGATCCCGTAAACAGGCCACTATAAAGTGGCACTGAAGTTCTTGACGCTGTCGGACGCTACCTCTGGTTATGGTTATAGTACGCCGAGACAATAATAATACAATAAATCGGCGGTGGTTAACGTAATAAAATCACGAAAACGAGATAAGAAGAAAATAAAAAATATCGTAAAAAATCAGCCAAAATTCAGACACGCAGAACCTGTTTGTTTCGTTCCAGATATTATATTTAGAGCTGTACCTATATAATCGTTTAATACTAAACGCGCAATCTCAATAAACAAAATGTGTTAGATGTTTATAATATATCAATATTTAATATAAGTTAATTCTAATAATAATTTTACTTAATATTGGTTATTGACGATTCATAGTACTAGTAATATAGGTACTTCCCTACTTACATAACAATTACGTAATACGATTTTTTTATTTATATTATAAAATATCAATATTATTGGTACAGATTACATAATACATATATTATACATCTTTAGTACTTAAATGAGTTGAATCATACAGCCTAGTGGCGGTGTACATGTGCGGTAAAAAACAAGCCTGCTAGTATTTTCGACATTATTGACCAATCGAATAGTTATAATTTTTTTCTGAAATAGGCATTGTATATTATATTTAAAAAAAAAACAAACACAACTCGGAAAATAAATTTTGTCAGGTGTATTTCACTCATCGCAAGTTCGACTGATCATTATAATTTAATGATGACAAATATTTCGTTTTCTTATGACTATATAATATACGTTTTTCCAACTCTTATTTAAATAATGATCATTTATTAATAAGACATGCATCAACATCTCAACAGTGAATACAAACATTATTTTTTTAACCATAATAATCAGTTTAGTTTAGCTCATATGAGTTTTAAAAGTGTGTTCACGTGATCATTAGTAAATTGTAATAATATTGTTCTTGCTTTGGACTCAGCGGGGTCTACATAATTATAATTGATTTGGAAAAATATTACATTATATTTGAAACTTAAATTCTTTTGCCGTTTTGTAACACAAAGTTGCACTATTTTAACTATAAAATACGTTTAAATTTGAATACTTAATAATACCGTATGTATATTGTATATATCTTGTTTTTGAACTATTTCGCTTGCGGACTAAGACGTTTCTATTTCTACTATTATTAATATTATGATTGTTAGTATATTATGCCTTACGGTCATCGATAAAAACAGTTTCGAACGTAATAACTGTAATATACATATTATAATAATAGAATTTCCATTTTAAATATAACTATAGGTAGATACACACATTGTGAAGTTCTCACCATTCTAAAATCGTTATAATATAAGTTCTCAGATTTTACTCTCTTGGAGTTGATATAAAAAAAATCCTCACGACCACAATTTAATTTATACAGCGTATGCACTTGTGTGATAAAAATTGCTCATAACATACTTGTATACAATTATTAATTAACTTCCTAAATTTTAAAACTCAAATACACATACTATATTCTCGGAAACCGTAAAACAATTTCAAACGACCATCCGCATAAGTTACTGGTATAATGTAATGCACGTTCATCCTTTCATTTATAGTTGTACCTAGTCAATGGTCAAATCAGTTTAACTACATTTTAATTATTTTAATCTAGGTGCCTATAGTATCTCACTAATATATAGGTACCTATTGAATTCTATTTTGCGTCAATCGGTATATTGCAACAATATGTTACAAGTATCGATGGGCAAGGAGAAGTGCTTTGATTGACATTGTAGGGGTTCAGAGTTTGAATAGGACCCCCGCGACCAAATGATGGATTATAGCTTATATTATTATAATATTTATAACGTTGAAATATTGAATATCAACAAGCCACGACAGGATACAAATATTTAATTTTGTATTTTATCCATTCGTTATTTCGTAGTGTAGTTGATTCCAATGTCAACAAAACCATAATAAATAATGTTATAATCAGTGTATTAATAATCAAATAATATGACGAAATAAGTTGATCAAATTCTCAACTACCAAAATCGTTATAATAAAATCAAAACAAATAGCAATCGAATTCTAAAAGTGTCAGGATATGTGTGGGCTGTTATGTAAACAAATAACTGATATATTAACACTCCACTGAAACCCCGCGAATAGAAACAAAATATTATAACACTATTTTTGTTACATTTTTCAATTATATTGCATTATTTTTATGCTTCCGGTTTTTTTGTGAGGGGGGGGGGGGAGAATGATATAGAAAAGTATATATTTTGTATCACAGTTGAAATGATAAAAAATATGATTCAAAATTATCTAGTTGACCGATTAAATATATCTTCAGGACCGGCTAAAATCATGGCCGAAAGTCGACGATATAATAATTTACGAAAACTCCATATTTTTCCTATAGCAAACTTAATATTAACCAAATGTTGCTATACGTTGTAAAATCCATAACACGTGCGGTACTTAGGTGAATTCTGAAATTTTAAGTATTTACGAACTTAATCCATACACGGGAAGACACCACTGCTGTTCTATTAATAATCACCAACTACCAAGCAAGTTTTTCCGGGCTTCACCAAAAGCGAAAAAACGCAAAAATTAATTATATTAATATTATTTGTTTTTTTTTGTGATTAAACGTCAGACCTAATTAAGTCCATTCGTTATTTTCTCAATGATTAGTTATGCTTAGGTATGTTCGTTTAATTTTAATTTAGTCCAACATTTTTTTGGTCCAATATTGTCTAATTATTTTAAGTAAATTTGTTACCAACATAATATGTCCTTGAATGAACCACGCAGCGTGATCGTGAGTGGGACCGTTTGCTAACTTTTATAATTTGAATAAATTATATTTTTTTACTTGGTGATGTTTTTTTCTCGGATTTGGCGAAGTTGTATACAACATTTTAGATTCTGAGTGGAGTGATAAATATATTGGATTTACAATGATGTATTTCTTTGTGTCTAACGTCATCTTTTTTTTGGTTTGTGCATGATGAAATTTTCGTTTACGAATAAGAAACTAAAAAAGCTTGAAAATTGAATACAAGGTTCCTTATAAGTTGATCTAACAGCAATTACATCAAAATATATCAAAAATACATTGTCACAATTTTTTTCGCTTCAAATTAAATACATCATCCATTACAGTGACCTACTATTTGACGAGGTACATTCGAAATATATTCTACAGACATGGCAGACAGCGGTTCCAATGGTTTTTTTTATTATAAAAAATATTATTATTCGTAATCTTTTTGATCTTCATGTGAATTGCTATATTATACTTTTTAAATATTTGCTTCTCACAGCTCTGGGATAATTCATGATTTTATTATTTGATTTAGAATGCCTATTCTTATTTTCTGACTACCTGCTCAACCCTTATTTGATTAGAAATTTGATTTTTTTTTTACAGTAGAGACCTAAAGTTAATTTGAAATATAAATTGGACAAGAGGTCTGGCCAAAAGTTATTGTACGAAACCGATTTTGAATCAAATATCCTGAAACCGTTTTTATCCATTTTTTACGAGTACCTATCCAAGATTCTTTATAAAGCGACTAATCAACGCGCGCGAAGTCACGAAAACTGTATCTCGTTTCACAGATAACGTTTGGGTAACATAGTAGGGTCTGAATTTAAAAAAAAAAAAACACACAAACCCGCCACGTTCAATAATTGGACGGCCGTGGTAATAGGATAAAAAATAAAAAAATACAACAACAATACGAAAACGATGTCGGTCTCGCGATCGTACGATATCACTGCAACACGACGGACAAAGGGCATTTTCGACGCGGCCCGAAAATCGGCTTTCGTATGACACACATACGATAAAAGTGGCGGCGGCAGTGACAGTGATGTGTGTATTTTATCGAGTGGCGGCGTGTTCACATATTATTATTATTATTATACGACTATACTCGCGACTGTTCCGCTTTTATGATTCCATTACGCGAGCGCACCGCCGGTCGGCCGAGAAAGTTGTTGTTGTCGAGTCGCCGCGACGGTCGACGACGATAAATCTCCGAATCGCGAGCATGGTAACCATAATAAAAAATAAATAATAAAAAATAAAATAACGATGATAACGAAAAAAAAAAAAAAACAAAAAAAATTATAAAACCGACGGCACTCTATACGCATATATGCCTATTTGTGCATTCGTGCCCGTCATTATAGGTGTATATTTTATAGGCCGTTATCGCATCGCAGGCGTAGACATTACGCGACACTGTTCGGCGGCGTGTTCGGTTTTTTTCCCGAATGTTCTAGCCGTCTGTTGTGTCCACGGACTAAGATATAATGGACTGGAAACGAGCAGCTTATCACGGCCACGAATGTATGTACAAGAAGCGAAGTGCGGGGGGTCGCCTGTGTTCCTGGAGTTCACAGCGCCCTCTTCATTTAACACGGACTAAGATACAAATTGTGTAGCCAAATAAAACCACCGGTAACGCTGAAAACTTCAAGAACAGTATTCTATCAGCTAAGTGACACCTTTTCTTGTCCGTCCCCCGACCCCCGCTGATTATGTCGTTTCCAGTCCATTATTATATCTTAGTCCGTGGTTGTATCTTTAGGGTCCGTACGTGATCCATACGCAAATAAAGTGAGAGAAAATATTGTGCTATGTGCTCGACATCAACAATAATGTGATATTATAAAAGCTTATTAAACTAAAAAAAATTGAGCTTCTCGTTTATTAGGCTAACCTAACCAACCCTTGGGAGCTACGACGTGTCTAGAGTTTGTACATCAACCAGAATGATTAAAATAAACAAAATTCGGGAAAAACATATTTGAATATATTTTATTTCGTACATACAGTATATGTTTTTTAATTTTTATTGAGTTAATGCTTCACCGTCCATGGTCTATAGCCTGAAGGTTATTCGGTAGGTTAGGTTTGGGGGTAGGGCACGGTTGGTTAGAACACGTGTTAATCTGGCGAGGATTTGTCACTAAAACTCGGCGTGCGGTTACCCATCCGGGAACTAGTGACGCCGGCTGATGCTCGGCTTCAGAAAACTTTGTGACTGAAGCCAGCCACCGCGTCAGACCAGGACACATACAGTATACAGTATACACAATACGCCAATCCATAGATAATTATACAATTATTATTTAATCATACCTCTCATTTTGATTGAATTACAATAATTTTTCATATTTTGTAATTTATAATTTTACGATTATTTTACAATCATTTTGATTGAATTACAATAATTTTTCATATTTTGCAATTTATAATTTTACGTTGCGTTATTTTCAGTAACCTTTCCATAATAATATGTCAACAGCAACGAATAATATTATACATTATACATTTTAATATTGATGTATTTATAGTATCTAGCACCTACTTATGTATTAAAAGTTAGCTGCCGGCTTCAAGCAAATGCGGTTGACAGTTATATTTGTTTTAATATAAAACCAATGAAATTTCTTTATCTTTCGTTTTGATTACATTATGAAGTAGCTTTCTGACAATATTCCGAGAGGAAATAAAGATAAATTATGTACCTATGTACTCAAATAAAATACAATTATTGTATATAATATTTATTTTTGTTAACGATGACAACCGTAAACTATGTAATAAAAATACTCAGTACCTATTATAGCACGGTTTGTCGTTGTAATTTTGTTGAAATGCGCTTCACCATACGAAATGCAAAGTATATCGATAATATTACAGGTACCAGCTATGTATATTATACGAATGGGAAACGCATAAATAAATCGTTTTGCACCTCAGAGTAGTTGGCGACGATTTGCGAATTTCATCTAACGTCGCGGAGAGGTCGGGGGACTTGAATATACAGGATGATTCACCAGACATGCTCATCCCCGTTTTCTTTCTTTAATAATGAATTTATTTAAATTCTGATTTTTGGAAATTTTAAATTTAATATAGGTACTCAAAAAACCATATTTTCAAATTTATGCATTTTTGTATTAAGTACATAAGTATTGTTCTTTATGGCGATTCTTTTTTACTGTAAATTAATTAGTGGATAACTTTTTTGAAAATGTTGACGTAGGTACTTTATTTAAAATTCAAATGAGTAGTTTCTTAGTTATTAAAATGTTTGTATTAAGGATTATAGTCCATCTTATAAACCCATTTTCACCATAGGGCACTTCTTAAAAGTAGTACAAAAAATCTCAAGATTTTGAAAATATGGTCTTAAAGTATATTTAAAAATTAAAAAAACCCGACTGCATTATTGAAGGAAAAAAGGGGGGGTGAACATACTTTGTGAATCACCCTGTATGCGACTCGCATTTTGGAGATTCAAAATGGTTTTACTCGTCGACGATAAAATAAATTGCATTACGTACGCACGCCGATCGTAAACAATATATCGGTGGCTGACAATATGCCAATAATTGAAAACGTTCGTCGTTGAGTTTGGTACCTAAATCGAAATAAACTACCAATAATGCGCCGCGGTGATCACCTGCAGATTGCGTACGTCAAATGACGTGTGCACAGCAGTAATTCGCACACCAAATTTTACATATTATTTTGTGTTCCCAGGTGGAGTGAACGTGACGAGTGCTGCAGTATACCTACACGCGGTGAGCGAAGAGAAATCGCCTAACACTTGCACCGGTGTCGAGCGGTCGAACTATATTGCACTCTGCGACGACGGAGGCGGCTGTTACGAGTGTTATGTTTATTATAATTTTCAGGCTGCAGCTGCAACATCTGTGATCAAACGCACTCGCGTCGTGGTGGGTTGGCTGACGGATCGTAACACTGTCCTCGCATATACTGCAAACACGTACGGACTCGTGAACAGACATTGTATGATTATAATTTTTACTGTAATTTTTATTATTATTATTATAATTGTTATTATTGTTTTTACTGGTAACTGGTCGGAGAAGCGAGCGCGAATATTATTATATAGTCGTAGTATGGACGATGAAATCTGATTGCGGGCGGACCGAATATTAAGATATTATACATACTCGTACAATATATTTTGTATCGGTGTCGGAAGAAAATAATATAATTTTTTTTTTATATTAAGAACTTCCAGTATGAACTATTATTATAGTTCGACAATTAAAAAAAATGATATCATATTATGTATAAATTATCGCTCGTCCCGGTCATCATTAATCGCCGTACACTGCGACCGCGGTCGGAAACCGTCGACAGCGGTCACAGAGTCGTCTTCCGTGACTTTCGCCGAGGACATCATCGCCGTCGGCACACACCCGCCACCGCCGTCTGTAAAGTATTAACCGTTTAAAATATTATAATTATAATATTTCGGTTGACGGCTTCACGTTTAGGGCCGTCTTTTCGGCGGGGCGTCGATCACCGTTTTTCGCGGCTAAACCGGCAACAATGTGTGGAAGGGGTCCTGCGTGGTGCGGACACCGAGTAACTTTGTGGACGATTACCGCTGGATTTTGAGGCCGGTCGTGATTTTTAACCCATGATCCGACAAAATTCAAAATTACGCGCCGTTGGTTGATTAATGATAAACACATAATACGTATTATATAAAAATAATTTAAATAAAAAATTCGGCCCGCCGCCGGACATTTACCAGCAAAATTATACTCGTTAGAATAATAACTCATTGTATACAGATTTATGATCCTGATCACCACCACCGAAGATATTGCATGTATGAAATTAAAAAAAAAAAAAACATCATTATACGTCATGCAACATTATAGGGCGATTATTTTAACAGTTAACAGTATCGTTATCTCGTAAAGTATTAAACGTTTTTGGAATTATTTTTTTTTATATGATTTGAAACCACGACTTAATGGCATTAAATTAAAAAAATATGATATTTTTCCTAGTTTTTTTTTTTTTATTGACCATTTTGGTTCATATTTCGTTCATCATTTCTATGCATAAAAATCGAATTTCAAACGATCGGTTAATAATAATTAATATAATAATATTATAATAAGCTATAATTAATTGTTTAAATATGTTTAGGTAAGCGAAGTAGTCGACTGACATTTTTCTGGGTAATCCTGGACAATCCTGCAGTGTCACTCCAATTTATTCAACTCTATATTTATAAGCGTATAACTAATAAACTACGTATTATAATATTAGTTCGAAATTATTCGTCTTCGAAACGTGAAATTAAAAATGTATGCTGTCATTTGAAAAATATCAAACAATGAAAAAAAAAATACATGTGTGTATACTGATACACGCCACAGAAGTGAATACTTGAATAATGGATATTTAATTTTGATTGAAATTAAAATAATAAAATCGAACTTGACTGGTTGTCGACTACTGTCGGGTACTCGGGTCGGGTCATTCAATCGTAGAGTGATAATAATTTAGAAAAACAAAAACTGTAACCAATATTATGATGCAATTTAAATATAAGTACCTATAGGTACTTTCGTTTATTTTATACTCAAACCGACAGCTCTATTTATTCCAAATAATTATTCGCAACGATTACCTCAATTTGCATCCTGACAAGATATATTAATTTTTCACAGCATGTGCGAGGGATTGATCGGGGCACATTTTTATAATAATTGTTTTTAGTTGATTAAATATTAGAGTTAAAATTGTAAAAAAGTGGTGTAGGTATATGTGTTAAACACAAACTGTTGGCTGTTCCCTATGAACTATTCACTTCGAAAATATATAAAAAGTAAATAACATTTTTAAAAACGTTTCAGACACTTTTCTAGATAATGTGTGTTTACTGTTAAAAAACCACGCAATATTCTCATTCTACTGTGAAAAAAAAAAAATGTTAACATTTACCATTGCGTTTATTTTTCCATTTTCTATTTCGATGTACATATTATAGCCATATTGGTATAATAACGTGTATATTGGTTTCGAAAATCAAGCATCCGCCCACACGATACACGCGTAGTTCTTGAGCAATAAGTGAAACACGAAAATTCCATCTCCGAATCGTTTTACGGTAATTTTTTTTTCTTTTTAATGTATTTTACGTATATATTATTACGTTTTCTCCGTAGGTACTGTTTATATTATTATGCGATACAACCGTGGTACATACCTACTCTATATTTTGTAAAGAAATAAAAACGATAAAAATCTACATATATAGTAGTTAATATGACGTACATTATACATGTACTGTTAAATTTTCTCTGTAAGTATATAGGTACGTACTGCCACACCATAGTTGGTAAACATAATGTATTTCATTACACGTTTACACCTAATATGAAACTCGTATAATAATTTAATACTTAAAAAAAAACAACATTTGCACTAAAGCCGTCATCCAGCCACGTCCAACCATATATAATAATATTGAATCACGAACATGGCACGAAAATATTAAATGTTTAATAGACAACAATTATTGGCTATTATGGTCATTGATCAACGGTTTCCGCTGACGTTTAATAATGTTCAATAATTGTTAGCTTTAATAAAAAAATATTACCCATATCATGCGTTATGTTTAATTCGTTTTAATGATGTGCCTTCGATGTTAAACGTGCACAAATGTTTCGGCACTTGTCGATAAACCCGTTTTGGATGGTTTGTGATATCCAAACCAAATTTATTCTATTTATTTGTTCCACTTTATTTGATCTTATTCTCGGGTTGATGGGTTTCGTTGCCTTCCGTAAACGTATTTGTAGTTTATAATATTGATCAAATACGTAGGTGTTATGTCCAATTGATGTATAATTGTTAAGGTTGAAAAAATACATAATGAATGATAATAACACGCTTTTATTATTTAATAATAAGGTTATGTAGATATGACGATACTCATAAAATCGCAATTAATTAATTTATAAACAAGGTATGCGATAAATTGTATGAATATAAATTATAAATACTTTTCAAACTATTTCGTATATTTCAAACAATAATGTGCAATATGACGTGTACTTTGTTTTTGTTTTTTTTTAACGATTTAATACATAATAGTTATTGGATTTGGAAATATTAATTTTATTATAAACGAATATTGCAGCACGATAGTGGCAACAAAGACGAGGCATATTTAATGAATTCGGGGAGGACATCAAACAGAAATTATTATAATAAATTGGAAGGAGACTGAATTGATGTCAATTCTTCTACTGGATACTTGTGCGTGCGTGTGTAAAATAAGCAAAAATTATAGATTGATAGACGAGAAGACATATTATTAATATATAGTCAAACAGGACACGTGAGACGATGCAAATTGTTCAATATCAGTTAGAAATAAGTAGAGAGCAAACGTGGATCGTTGAATAATGATATCATCGAGATGAGAAAAAAAAAGTGAAAGGCCTGGACCGAGGCAGGATAAATAAAATTATATTAACTCTCCTAACCCTTAAATGTTGAACTCGTTAACCGATAGGATATATAGTATCATGTGCGTCGATAAGTATAGGTACCTATTATGTCAATCATGCAACATGTTATATTCGTATTATAATCGGTTCGTCATACTGACTCTCATTCTTAGATGAATCATTCTGACACCTGTAAATCGATCTTTCGATTGCGGACCAATACTATTTTTTTGTAACTTATTTGGTCGTTATATACATTTTGATTTTACAGAAAAATGTTAAGGTTACAAATGGTTACAAAACGGTGGAATTGGACCGGAATCAAAATTTAGATTTACTATATAGTACTCAAACGATTCACCTCTCATACTAGGTATAATGAAGTTAGTATGTTACTATTATAGATACACACCACTGTGATTATCGTATAATAAAACGTATGATGAACCAAATGTCATCATGCAGCTCCATGTACAATAATATTGTCCATATAGGCTGCACTTGGCCACTCGTGAGTCGCAACGGTTTTATTTCCGAGGTGACGTGACTAAAATGACACCAAGTTTCGATATGCGAGATCTCAAATGGAATAAAAAAAAAACTAGTACCTAACTTTGAGTCATCGAATTTTCGTCAGAGTTATTGCCAACGGACTACGCATATAGGAGGTATGTATAATGTCTGCAGAGTATACAGATAATGTACCGTCACATTTATTTTAAAATTTAAATCGAATCGGCTGCACATTTTTTATCGGTCATTCGTAAGATCGTACGCGTCCGTGTTCTCGATAAAAAAAAAACCAAATATATATTATTATTCAATAATAACGCGCAATAATACGTTATGTTTTGTCAAAGTACGCAGAGCATGTGTGTGTGTTTGTATCGTATCGTATGTACACATTTACTGTGTAACACGATTTCCAAAGGATCCATCATAATAAATATTTTAATGTTATCACACTGCAGACGATATATTAACAATGAACTTTATGAACTCATAAGTCACGTGATCCGGTGATCGTTTTGAGCTACAGCGCTATAATACTGGTACCCGTGGTGAAGTAGAATTTGTTGAAATTTTGGTCAATTATAATATTATCGATTAATAACTATTATTTACTTAAAACATTCAGTTACAGAAACAGACTTAAATGCGACGAGTAAGTTCAAGAAAAAGTCAATTGCCTTAAATCGTGTCGTGTGACACTGACAGTATCATAATAATTATGCTGATTATGGTATGAGTACCTACGTGAAGCAAAGCTCCATCGTCAGCGACGACGTGACAATAGGATTTGATGACATTATTGGTATATCGCAAATATAATATTATAATTTGATAATTCCATATTGAATTGTCGACATACGCGTACCTAACATCCATCTGATTGCTGCTGTAATATATTCTTATTATAATCATTAATTCTAATACCGTTTGACGACAAAATATTCTGTTAAAACTAATATCATTTTGTTGTGAAGACCATTATCTATTAATAAAATATATCAGCCCACAATACAGCATATTCACTCGAACCAATTGACATAATAATGAAGTGTTAAAATATAGTAAAGCATATAACTTTTGTTCGTATTATAGCCTATCGATAAACAACCGTCGATAATTCTCTGATATCGAAAATATAGTTGTATTGAAATACGTTGGTTCGAGTTAAAATGTATTATTGTTTACAATATTCTCATTTCGCCCATGAAAACAATACCGAAAATATCGTAAGAATTAAACATTGTATACATAATTATAATATTAACGTAAAAAAAAAAATGAATATTTTAAATATTTCACAAAACATAATAATTATTATGCGTTTAATGATTGATCTGTTAAAACCTTGAAAAAAAATTATGTTATGGATAGGTAATATACGAAAATAATAATCTAGCTATATTTTTTTTGTCCAAACCAGTTTACACAAGACGTACCGTATTAATATTCTAATGGTTTCCATTCAAAAAATATCGGCGTGTATCATTTGACCTACGGGCCAAAACATCGTTTACGAACTTACCTAATTACGACGGTAGCGTAAGTATAATTTTTTGTAGGCGGAGGGACTCCAATCAATAAATGTATTTCCATTACATTTTTTTTTATTAACATGACGTGTTTAAATATCACCATAAATTATAATACATATTATTATAACAAATATAATAAATAGGTAAAAGACTAATAAATACTTATTTATTTATTTCCCAGGTTGGTAAATAAAAAAATAATTTAATTTAAATGTTCTATGCTTCTAGGGAAGGGGGATAAACCAGAAATCTCAACCCCTTCTGTTAGTTAATCAATTACGAGAACATCGCTAACAGAGTTATAATATTATTATAAGCACGATGAATACACACTAACATTCAATATTATCTTATAATATTTATATCTTATAATTCACATTCGGTGAACTATCGAAAAACACTGCCGAGGCCGTGCGAAATGTAACGCGCAATAGTCTATAAAGTTGAGAAAAAAATCTTCATGTTCACCTGTTGGTTGATATCCCAAACCACGTGCGAATCAATCAAACGGATAACAATGACAACTATTAAACGTCCTAGTATATTCATCAATTGGCAAAACTATATTATACCACATGGTGAATCATGATGCCAATTTTTAATTAATTGATTTATTAAAATTCTGAATTTTTTTATTTAGTGTAAGTCCTATACTGCTGTGATTTGTGGAGCATTTTTTTTTTTAAATAGTAACCAACTGTTTATTCGTGCGGTAAATTTTGAATGTTTTAATGAGATGATTCTTTTTGAAAATATTAATATATCATGTTTATATAAATCAAAATTAAAATAAGATGTTTCCAAGTTATTAGACCTTATGCTATGAATAATAGTTCTAAAAGTTTATGGGGCTATTTTAATCTGAAGTAAATAGTAATTATTAATTAATATTGATTTATTACAATTTTATGATTTGCGAAAATTCTCTGAGATTTATAAATAAAAATCTAAATATTACTATATTTGATCTAAAATCGCTATTAAAGACTATTTTCTTTAGTAAATAAGCCATAACTCTTAAGGTTCAACTACTTATAAAAACTAGATTATCTTTCGAAATTTGATTTGAATATGATGAGATTTTCTAAAACATTTTCAGATTAACAATTTTAGTAAAAAATAGTGGCTATTAATTTGAAAAAAGAAATTTGTATTCGACACTCTGTCGTAGATATAAAATATAATTCTATGAATTTGATAAATATTATTTTATTTTATAATAGGTTTAAAAGTTCCGATAGTCAGAATTTGAATAAACACATTATTAAAAGATAAAATGTTAAAATATGGTTTGTATGGTATATACCTGTATATAAATTATTTATTAATCATCCTGTATAATATAAAAACAAAAAGATTCGTTCACTATATTATTATAAATGTTTTAATAATAAATAGCTGTGCAATACAGATATATACTTAAGTAATCACATATTTGGTTCCTCGTTCGTCATACTAGGTGGATTGGCAAAACGTCCGAGAATATAATATTATAAGAACACACACAATCATGCCTACAACCGACAATATATTATGACGATGGCGGCTCGTCGAATTTGGTAGTTATATTTAAACATATCATCTGATTGGGCGCAATAATACTACACAAACGACGAGGAATAAAAATATTCGGATCGATCCATGCCAATTCGACGGATATTCGGTCTACTGTTATTATATTATGTTATTGGCTAGCTCCATGTCGTAGTAATAATATTACATACTTTTTCGAATGCTTTGTTTGCTGCGATGATCAGGCGAAGGAATCGGACCTATTTTTATTCCGTATAGTCTGTGGTATTTACGAGCGTCTTTGTATTTTATGTCCGACGAGAAGGCCACGGCAAAACGAACAATGCATTTATTCGAATAACGGCGTAATTGTATAACAGCCCAGTTTTTTTGTTTCTGAATATCCTATATCCACTACGTGTCCACTCCCTCCAAGCTTAAAAATAGTATAAAAACAAAATCTCCCCAATAAACTAAACAGCCTAACCCAGTTTCCCCTATCGATAACAGTGAGAGCATTCAATATTGAAAATAATCAAAGTTGAAAATCACTGTAATGAATGCGTTCAATTTAATTTCAAAGGTATAATACCTATTATGCAAAAATCGATTCTGAGTGGAGACGGTGTGTCTTATTTTATTTTTTTTATTGGTAGGTTGAACTTGAACTAGATAATTGTCAACGGTATCATCGCACATATTTTATTGCTAACGTTTAATTATTATAATACCTATTAGGTATGTCATATTATATAACATTGTTATTAACTTATTACATGGTAGTTAATACCGACGTAGGTACCGTAGAAAGGTGTAAATAGATTTTTGGTATAAATAGATTAACCCTTTCGGTCCCTTCGGGAGGATGTAGTTATTTTAGCAGCCATCGAGGTGGAATCTTTGACCGGCATTACACCTCGTCTATGTCTCGTCTCTCTCTACGCGTCTTTAGACGTGGAACAATGCCGCGACAACAATATTATTCGTTGTCATCGTCATCGCGTCGTCGTTTTCACAGCTGTTTTTTTACGTGTCGCCGGTTAATATAGATTGATAACGAGCGATTGTATGTGTGTGTGTGTGTGTGTGTGTGTGTTTGTATTATGCTATTTCTCGGGGCTGTTGACAATGATGATGGTTGTGTCGTTGTGTGGCCCCGAAGAAATAATGCCTGTACGGACTTCGGGAGACAACGCGCGCGAGACAGTGACAGATGAGCGTTTGGTCTTGCCACTGTCAAGACACTGTGCTGATAGGATAGGTTTTTCCCGAGAGCGCATAGTATACAGAACGATCGTTTCGTCACTAGCCGGCTCGGCGATTGTCTATCCGAAGATTTTCAAGCGAATTCCGTTTCGATTTTTTTACGAGGTCGTTTTAAATTTGCAATAACCGTGTATCGGTGATTTCACATGTGTAGAATATAGACGCGTTGCAATCAAAGAGTTATAAGAAAAAAAAAATGGATTATATTGTAGCAAAGAATTTACTAAGCTGCGACAATTTCCGGTCGCGGCCCGCGGTTGTGGGGCGGAATACGCGAAAATTGACGACGTAAAACGACCACACCGTATACCTCCTACTCCGCGAGTGGGTAATACTCGGGGTAATATATACAGCACGTCGCCTAGCTCCTGCCCCGATCGCCACTGGACGGATACTGCAGGAAGGACAGCTGCAGCCCTTGCACACTTGCGATAGTAGTAATAATATATACCCACGACGACCCATCACCTGATAAAGAAACGCGACTTTGCATTTCCGGGCTTTTCCGAACGACCCGGTCGGTGATTGATGATTTTTCGGCGGTCCGTCCTGGATCTGCGGGGCACAGTGTCCTTGGAAGAATACAATAGTAATATTATAATGATATACGCGCGTGTTGTGGTCCAGTATAATAATCATTACGTATACGATATATGGTATACAGAAGTACCTATTATATACCGTACGGTACCTACTTATCGTCGTTGTGCCGGAAAAACCTCCACGTGCAAAATCAAATGTATCCAGTGCGCCAGTAATAAAAATTTAAATAGCTTTAAGAATTGACAAATTAGTTTCAATAAAAAAGCGAATCGAACAACGATTTTTATAGTTTTGTAAAGAACCGTGTAATCGAATAGTATAAATATGAACAGTTTTTTAATTATTTATGTTTCTTAACTCATCTTTTTATATCAAAGGTATTAGAATCTCTCATAGAAATTGTAGGCCTTAAAGCGGTCTCATAATAGGTGTTTAGTATTTTAATCAAAATTATATGCATTCATATGTACCGTGTTATACTTACCAATGATAAATATCGCGATACACAGTTTATTATTCGTCCGACAACATATTATGTGAAGTATTTATATAATGAACGTATCTGCCTCTAAGACATCTCTACAAATTATAGCACTTAGAAGGTGTTTTAAAATTTAGCAGTCACGCGCGCAATATATATTTTATTCACTCGCAGTTCGCATTAAAATTTAAAGCCCCGAACCTGTTTTTGACACGTCGTAGGTATCTTTTGAACTTTAAGTAGGTACATTTGTTCTGGAAATAGCGAGGCCAAAATAGTGTTTTGACCAATTTGTCAGCACGGCCACGGTATACATGCGTACCCTAATATTTAATATGAGTGCGAAAAAAATATTATTTTTTCACTTATTATTTATGAGTACCTCTATACGTATAAAATAATTGACTATAAATCGCGAATAGTAATTAATCAGAACTAATTTTCTCGGTTCCGGTTCGATTCATGTTATAATATATTATTTTATAGATCCAAAAAATATTATAATACGCATTAATTATTACGCTTCCATATGTAATGTCCTTTAATAATTATTATCGTGTTATGTACATATAATCATTAAATGTCATCTCTGATTTATGAAATATCGCAAGCATTAAATGAATTATGATTTGATCGATTAATATTTTTTTGCTACGGGCAATGGATTATCAATGGAATTTTATTAGAACGTATTAGGTACGAAACGGCTTTTATATATTTTTTTAAAATTACATACTGATATTGTGCGGAACAAAAACCGAATAAAACCTATACCTAACGCATTGTTTTGATGTTGTTCTCGTTCGGCTGCTGTAATTACGTACGCTGTATACAAATACCTACAAACGTGTCTAAATAATTGCTAATAAAATGGGTACATAAATCTTTCGCACGTGTTTCGTAAGATAAATATTTATATTTTTCTCACTTCCTCGTCCACGGTCTGTTGGCTATAATGAGTGTAACCCACATCAGTTTTTTAGCTGAACGACTGTCAAAAAAAAAAAAAAAAAGGTGATTAATTACTGCAACGAGGTGTTCATTTACGTTTCGGAGAGAATTTGAATACGAGGTGGTTCGCGTACATACGTGTGCGTCAACCGACGACCGGAGAGAGAAAAAAAAACGTAAATAATATATTGCACTTACTGTGTCGATTCCAGAGTGGTTTTATTTTTGTCTAAGATTATGATTTATCTAAACGAAATCTTAAGAAAACAAATTAGTTACGTATTTATTTATATATTATAATGTTTCGTAATGAAAAAATTAACTTGATTTTGTGAAGTCAAAATATTAGAACGTACCTATAGGTACTTATTGATATAAATTAATAATTAATTCTGATGAGTGTTTTAAGTTAATATATGGAGAAAAATGTTTATTAATTAAACTCAGTTTAAAAGAAGTTAGCTGTATAGCTACGTTAAGTAAGTGTATATAATATACTATAATATGATATATTATAATATGTGTCGATAAATGATTAAAACAATATTAATAATTATTAAATAAATCAAGGAACGTTTATTTGTATATTTGTATTAATTACCATTTTATACAGCGTTAAATAAAAAAATATAAATGTATTTATTAGTTTTAACTACAGTTACCATATTATATTATACGTACCTACCTAATACCTGTATTGTATAATATACATTATACTTTAGGTACATAATTTAAGGTATTACTTTTTTTTTTTAAATTATAATGTTAAATTATTACAAATTACATTATAAAAATTCAAAATAGACAATTTGTAAAGTTGATTATAAGAACAATAATTATTATGATGGTAAAAGCATTTATCTAAGTCTAGAAGTTTATTTTTTTAAATATCAATTTTTTTTTCGAGTAAATTAATTTAGAATATAATAATTATTTTCAAAATATTATTTTTGGGAATTTCTTGACATGAGTTTATTTCTTAAATTATTCACTAACCATAATAATATAATCTTCCTGTTACACCTTGTATAGTATATCGACAGATAAGGATTTAAATAAGCGTACAATTATTATAATATACATTCAATATGGGAATATTTGAAAACGCTGTGGTCGATTTGGGAGTAGGGTAGAAATAACCGAGTTAATATTTTGTTTATATTCGGTATAATTCTTACATAAACGCTGCCTGCAATATTGTTTAATATCTTCCTCCGAGCTCATACCGTCGGCGACTGTGGTATACGCGCGGGTGCTAAAACAGGGATGATTTCCGAACCAGCCTTAGAAAAAGGGACTCGTTTAGGGTGTTTAGCAAAACTGCTGCATCGCGTCTGCAAGGTGTTATGTACGTCTGAGGGGTAGTGGGCCGGCCGGGGGTGGGGCGTGCGACGGCTTTCACTTTATTGTTATTACATTTTTTTTTTTTCATTTTCATTAAGTCCGAGGGGTTATCCCGCACGAAATCGCACATTCGCTGGTTTTCCCCCACGGCGATTAAGGTATAAACGTACATAATATTATTTTCATCAGTTCCGAACACTATTCCAATCGTCTCGATCTCCCCGGGAGATGAATGTATCGGTGATGTAATTGACAACATTTACTCACTTATTTGGACACGCGTTTCAAAAAGAAAAACACTCGACAGCCGACTTCGTTTACTTCGCCACAAACGTCAATTTGAAGTTTTCACGAAACAAGTCCCTTTTAAAACAGCAATATATATAGCCCGATACAATTCGAATTTGATGCTGTGAGAAACGATAAAAAAATCGTACTTAACAAGCCTTATTATACAGTCCATCACTCTCCGCATATCATCACTTCTGCACTGTGGCATGTGTCCAACTATTCCATTTCACACGCGCACCACACACAAAATATAAATTAAAAACATAAACAGTATACTGTATACGAATACGTCAACTGATAGCCGCACTAAACGATATAAAAAGTTTCCGACTCATTACGAATCCATCAATAACACGCAATACATCTACTCCACCACACTTCCAGCAAACCCTCCGCCGACTTGGAATCGGTAATTATTGTATGCTATGAAATGTATTTGTCCAGTTTAGTTATTAGACCTAGAGTCGAGGATCTTTAATATTAAAAATAATAAAATAGTTTAAATATTTGCCATATGAAAATAAATAATAATAATATTATATATTTAAATAGTATAACAATTATTATAGAGCATACCTAAAATATTATTCGGCGCATGGGTTTTAGACATTAGTCATCGGAAAAACCAGCTACAGCTTGAAATGATGGATGGCCATAGAATATTTTAACCACCTGTGTCATTATACTCTAAGTAAACACACAAGTACACAACCATCTACTTCACGACGACATTTGATGGTATTCAAAAATGTGTTGTACCACACGTCACGATTTATTTTACCGTCTTATGATGAGTGGCTGTACATAATCCATTCACTTCATTAATTTATTAACTACATGTCTACATATTATTATATCTTTAATGAGTCGGAACGGCTTAAACTAAATGTATGTACTTAAGTAATGTTATACTTACACCGCATAATAATAATAACAATAGCAATTTGAGCTTTGAATATATTTAATAGAGATAAACTTTTAGTTTTACTACATATTTACGATCCACCCACAAAATAATAGTACGATGGGTGATCGGGATCATATCGATTAATAAAATATAAAATAACAATAGTACGAATGACGGAATTATTATGAAATTGCCTTCGTAATTTATTAGTGCCGCCCCAACAGTTAATGCGGCAATGTCGGTCGGGGGAAATTATCTCTTGGCCAGTTTATTTTGAGCCGGAGAAAACTATAGAATATAGATGTTAACTTATTATACGCCATATTCATGTTACATCTATGCCGTGTACAGTGTGTACCTGCCTGAATTGAAAAAAAGATGTTCATCGTATTTAATTAATAATTATTTTAAACAATTATTAGAAAAAAATTCATCAAAATCGGTACATTGGTTTAGCCGTAAAAACGTAACAGATAGACAGAGTTACTTTCGCATTTATAATATTATTATACAATATATTAATAAGTATTAAGTATAGATGTACCTATCACTAACAATTGTCGTTTTTTATTAAAAAAGTAATTAAATTAATTTGAATATGTGACCAAGATTTTAACCACAGTACATTATAAGAGGTTATGAAATTCAATACAAAATATATACAAAATATCATTTTGGGATAATAATATCATACAAAGTATGTAGCAATATTATAGTGCACTATGTATAGTATATGTATCAGGGGATATGACAATTTTATTTTACACTTAAATCAAATTTAAATATTATATAATCCACTCACCGAAAGAATATGGTTACTTCGCGCCAGTCTTGTAAAATGTTTGAATAAATGTATTCAAATAAAAGTATTAAAATCCTTTTTTTTATTCGAATACTATTTTAATAACTTTTTGAAAAAAATTATTCAATCACGTTAGACTGTTCTGAATATTTTATTTTTATTTTTTTATTCGTAAATAATACGTTTTTTGAACTCAGAAAATAGATTATAATTTATTTGTGAAAACACTATTTTTTCTATTAAAAATCGAACAAATGATAAACAATAGTTTTTCTCTTCGAATGGAATATGATTGATCCACGTTAATTTCCAACCATTCCAAAACTGACAAATATTAGCGGGAGGGAAGAAATGGTATTCGATTATGTATTCAAATACGTACTCGGAATACTTAAATACTCATTTATTCAAAATTCGAATACAAAATAAATGTATTCTTTATTCCGAGTTCGCAGCTGGGACTTGGGTGTATGCGGCGGGATACGAATGTACGATGCGTTTTGATTTGTGCGCAACCACATTCTCTTGGCGAACGGAGAACATGTAATATATTTTTAGATACATAATGTATGTACATTGTACACTGTTAGTACAAATACAGTTATAACAATAGATAACACTATACATTACACACCATTTTCGGTAAAATTGTAGGTATATAATTTTTAAATTCATCAATTGTTAACAGATACGAACCACAAATTATTATTATTTGTATCCGTCCAGCACTTTAGCAAGCACAATAAAATAATTAATTTAAATGTGTAATACTAATAAAAAAATATATTGATTCACGATTCGTCACTTCCCGTGTTTGGAACTAATAAATAAAAACAATTTTCGTTATTCTTTAAATGGAAAAGGGAAGTGGTTCCGAAACGTAAGACAATGACGCTAAAGAATAAAACAAAGACAACAAATATGGGAGGAACTGAGCATACCGGAATGATAATCAATTGGTTTTGATTTATTAAATTGTTTTTCTGTTTTACGGTCAATTAATAATAAATATTATATATATCTGTATCGTATGTTATCATGTTTAATATTTATCCGTACACGATTCAATTCAATTTGTAAAAATGAAACTTAACATTTGGTTTTAAGAGAATATAGATAAAACAATGTTTATCAGTATAATTAATGGTTTCACAAATTTTTCGATCCCAAATATATTTTTAAATCATCCACTGTAGTGATAATAAATAATGATTAAGTTTCATCAGATGTTGTGCCGTCAGTCGTCACGAAAGTTATGTTATGAAATCGTCAATAATGTTGGCAAGTATAACAAGGAAATATATGTGTATACCTAATATTATATCATATTATATTATAAAGGAACAGATTTCCATACCACTGAAACACATATTTGTTTTCTCAAATTACAAAAATATACAGCTTTAAGTAATAGTGGGATTTTTGTTTTTAATGTTTGTATACTATTTCCGACTTTTTGAGAGTAATTGGCGTATTTACAATATTTTCATTTATTGAATTATTTACCTTGTGATTTTGAAATTGGTTTAAATATACATTTCATATATTATAATATATACAATAATACATCATCATCAAATATCACTTATCGAATCTCTCTCGTAATTGTTTTTTTTTAATATACAAATTATACCGAAATCGTGTCGTTCCATATATATTTATCTTCTTTTTTTGGAACCAAAATCGCAAAACTGTATTTAGGTAGGTACCTAACATATCCATTCACCAATTTAAATCTGTTCTCAGAATTTTTGCAGACGATCAAACTCAATAACGACCTTCAAATATCACTCTCAGGCAACCATTAGTGCACACATATCGTGTTATTATTATTTTACTGCATTTTTAAACATTTAAAATCGTCATAAAATCTTTCTCATTAAACCTGTGTTTACTATCGTCATAGTAGTCATTGGTTCAATTAATCATTAACCGATAGATCGCACGTGGCGGTAGATCGTTTTGTATTTCAGTATAATAATTATTGTCGAGTACCATAATATAATAATAGTAAGTATACGTCTTTTGGCGCAATTTATTATATGGTATAGGTACCTACCTACATATAGGGTACGCCGTGAGTTATGACCAAAAGCGGTAATCGCCGTTAAATAGTTTCCACTTTTCAGGAAATTTTCTTTTTTTTTTTTTACAAGAGGTTAGATACATCTAACGTTCACGTACTTTTACACCGCCATATAGTCGTCGTTATTATTATTGATCGATTTATAATAATAATAATATACTATTTTGTAGTCGTCCCATTAACCGGGTTACGGTGACATCTTTAATTGCGACATGATAATAATATCATCGCATATAGTGTTATACACACACATTTATAATAATATAATATGTAATACGTGAGAACGTTTTTTATGGGTACCTCTATACATATAATAGTATTACCACTACCTGCACAGTACCACACATAAACACATATAATATTATATACCTATGTTAGAGAAGAAAAAAATATATATATATTATATTATAGTGTCTCGTGTGGACCGTCTCGAGACGGAATACTAGTCCAGTCGAGGAGGAGATAATAACGCGCGCGCCGTCGGAGTCTGCGGCCGGACACCGTAGGTAGGTAGGTACTCGTCTTTCCCACGAAACCCCTCCTACCGTGACCTGAAGTCGGCGTCGGCGGTTACCGCGGTCGTATAAATTATTATTATTATTATTATTATTGAAAACGGTCGCGAGGACGCCACTCACCGGAGGATTTTTGTTTTATCTCCACCACTCGTTCGCGCGCGCCGGGCTGTCGATCGAAAACCGACGGTGATTTATAGTCTTTCCTATCTTTCTTTCTTCTTCTTCTTTTTTTTTTTTTTAAAAGAAAATCTGTCGTATCGTTTCCCCGGCGCAATATCATAATAATTATTATTATTGCGGCGGTGCGTAAAAATATACCGACAAACCTATTTAACGGACGGCACACTGCTGTTGCATAATATTATAAAATATAATAATACTGCATATGATTTATGACACCGTCTTAACGGTGAATAAAAATAATCATAATAATTTTGTACTGCAAAGAACACAATATTGGTATAAAATAATGCAATATTACCGCAATGGCGATAAATTATAATATTATGACATCGATACGTGTAGTTGGCATGGCACGTCAGATATACGAGATGATTCTTATCCTTGATAAACACTAGTTTTCGTCTGGAAAAATATTTTTATTTTTGATAATTTCCGGTCATAACAAAACATGTTTAAAAAAAAATTATGTTTTTATTGTCAAAATTGATCAAGGTCTTAAGCTTTTTGAATAATTGCACCATATATTTTTCAATCTACATTTCAAAAACCAAAATACATTTTTTAGAATTTAAATGTGCCTGTATATAATATTGTAGAAATCGAATTTCAAGCAAGTATAGTTGATGAGTATTTTAAAAAAAAAGTATGGATGGACGGAAATGCGAAACCTACTCCGTTCGCCAAAACTTTAAATAGGTATTTAGTACTTACTTATAAAGTAAGAACTTAAGACAATTTAAATAATAAAAATAATAGAAAATATATTTTTTTCAAAAATTTTGTTTTGTTATGATATTTATAGTCATCTAATAAACTTTTCTAGAACATAATATTAATAGTCTACCTTTAAAATAATCATTCTGTGTACATGATAATGTAGTATACTCAACGAAAACTTCGTCATTAATAATTATTATAATATGTTTATCCACCAAACACTCTTTCCTAGTCAGTGAATAGATTGAATTCGAACATTATCGTGACGCGAGTTTGGGTGCAATACGCCACTAAATATTATCATCATTTATTTATGTCATATATACGAGGAAAATTGATGGGACGTTTCCGACCTGCTTTGCGTGGATTCAGTCGGATGGCCATTTATACCGTAAACGTATGTTTTAACACCATTTGACGATTTCGTTTAGTGTTTTTGTGTCCTAAATGCGTGTTTTAACTATATTACACCGATTGCTTCATAAATTATGTTTTCATTTTTTTTTATATTAATATAATTTACAAGAAAACAAGAGTTGTTTTCTTGTAGATTATATTAACTGTATTGAGTTTGTTCGATTCATAATAATATTATATGATTGTCTATGAGACGTCAAAAAAAAATGTGTTTATTGCATTTTCATTCACCTTAAAGACTAAAAGTGAACGCGAACTCGTTCAAAATTAATATAAACATTATAATATCATGTCTTCGGTGGAAACCTATTACCCTAATGTAGTATTAATAAAATTATAACAAAATTATAACATAATGTTCGAATGCGTTTTAATACAACTGAAGAAATTACATTTTTTTTTAGCGAAAATTACGATTCTTACTTTTTTTATTTATCTACTGTTGCAGTGTCCCACGGATTACCCCGTGGCTCATAATATTCCTTTAGGACAAAGCCGGAAGTAACTCTCAGTATAATATACGTATATTAAAATTTATACTATGAATAACTGAAACACCCGAATTCGGCTTTGAACAGCAGCTATACTGCAGTCGAATCCCGCAGTTCATAATACATCTGGTTTATTTATTAAACTGTGTATAATAATATTATATAGTTTTCCATTATTAAACATAAAATACACAATTCATTTTCGGCTAAACTTATAATGAATATTCACATAAAATTTAATCACGCATTCGCTTTATTTTTTTTAATAAAATTCCAGTAAAATACAATATGTACATAAATTGTTTTCAACTTTTTGGATTTAATATAATATTATTACATCAACATCTAAGACTTAACATTGTTTCGTCTATAAAATATGTGCCTTGTATGAAGTTTTCCCATAAAGTTAAATTTTTCATTAAACTCGATAAGAAAATAACCTAATTTTATCTGGTCATTATGCTAAAACTATAATATGTAAATTATATTCTTACTGTTAACCTGTATTTTGCATAGAACGTTGTTTGTATGAAATCACTCACCTGAAATCAAAAAAAATATATATATATTATATAATTTATAAAATAAAAAATACCTAATGCCATACACATGGGCATGATTTAAATTAGCATAATATTATGTTATTATGATATTATCTCATTGTCGTAATACGTTTGAACTTCAACAAGTAAAATTAGATAGTAAACAATTAAGTTGTTCGTTACGTTAGTACAACCCTACAAGTAGGTAACAATTAGTTCGTAAGGTGACCGCATATTCTACCAACGTCACACGCCTTACATTTTAAGTTAGAAAAGAGTACCTACATATATAATATTATATACTTGCAGTTAACGACTTTCGTTCGAAAATAATTTAAGAATATATCGTGATCAATATAAAATTAAAATCTTTAAACTGCACCACACCTAAATCTAATACAAACATACACAATAAGAGACCAACCCAAAACAATAATATCTCCGTAATAAAACCCGTCGTTGCTATAAACAATTAATGTGACCTACCATGACCGGTGCGGTAGTTAACCGAGACCGACCAGACAGATGTAAACGTTTTAACACACATTATATGTTTTATGATACATAAAAATGCATTGTTTGTTTTTAATATTACAATATTTGTAATTTTCATCAAGACGTTTCTCAAGTTATTTTATAATACTTAAATATTATTATTGTCAATCGACTAAATAAGGTATATCTATATAAGTGTTATATTATGTATTGTAATAAAATATGATCGATTAGATTGATTAGTTAAATTGATAAATAATTTGCACGTTTGGAAAAACCATTAAGCCGACAATTAAGTAATCGTTACAAAAACGGTTGGAGATTTAATTTTTTCACACACCATTTCATATTATGTACTGCAGTTTTAAATTTACATAAAAAAAAAGTTCACACATACCTACGCAAAATTAAACCCAACTACCACGGGCGTGTAGAACATGTGAACTCAGAACTGTTATCTATATTATTCATGTACCGATATTATTTTTTATATAAGTATATTATATTTATATATTCAAAATAATACTCAAGGTGAGTTGATATTATATAAGCAACGCCGATCGCGGTCCACTGAAACATACGCTCGCTGTTTTGTAGCCGATAGTAAGTATAATATGGAACCTAAACCGAACATAAACCAGTGAACGTTATGTTTAGTGATCCACCCTGCAGTACTTACCTATATGTACTTATATTTCATTCAGATTTTGAAAAGTCATGTAGATTCTAAAAGGGTGGTTGGCCTTTTCATTTCGTCGTAGTTTAGTCGTTGTCACGTTGTGATTTGTCCCAACACGTTAAGCGGTGTGCTGTACATATTTTTTATTATGGTACACAGCACAGCAGTTACAGTTGACAACTACCGCTGCAATAGTTTTGAGTGCAGAGAACGATTTTGTCCTTCGTAAAACGTCTTTACGTCTACAGTATATGAATTTGATTCTTAATGCAAATAGAAAATTCCCATTTTTTAATTTTCCTGAAATTTGCTGGGCTTTGGCCCACCCAATCCCCCCAACGACGACACCACTTCAAGTCACTTCAAGTAATGTGAATATAATTTCATCGACCAAACACAATTTAATCGATTGTAATTATACTTATTTGTATAGTTTTAATTATTGTTAGTTGTTATTATATGTCATGGAGTGATAGCGAATAATAGTAAATGCTTGACGCGATGCTTTGTGCGTACTTTGCCCGGAAAAAAAGTTGAAGTTGGACTATTTGTGTTTAAAAATTATATTAAAAATGAATTCCTGCTTACCGATATAAAACGCATTACAATAATAATTGTCATGATAGTATAATATATTATGTATCATTTATAAATAATATAAAAATGCCTCCCGGCTCATTAATAAATATATTTTTTTTAAGAATATTAATAATAATAATTCAAATTATTAAGATAATTGTTCTCAAAAAAAAAATAAATAAAAGATGCACATACTTTTGTAATATTATAAGAACATAACTAAAATATGATTTTGTATTCATAAAAATAAGAAATAATATCAAAACTACCTACGGCTCGTGAAAGGCCTATCAAAAATAGGCGGTCTACAAGTGAATATCCATTATCCACACGTCAAAGGTGAGCCGACGAATTTCAGATACGAATGCCACGACCATTTTCCGTACGTGTTTAAGTCGTTTCTTTTCTTTTATTATTTCTCACCACCACGTGTACACATATTACAATTATTGTTAATATATTAAAGTATTAAACTATTCAAATTTATTATAACAACGTTTGAAATCGCCAAAGTGCTTCATTTTTGTAAGTGAAGTACTGAAGTATAGGTACTATACTTTCAAACAAATGTAATGTTTCGAAACAATTTACAATTTATTTATACTGACATATTTTATTAGTAAGTGCATAAATACGATGAACACACATGTGAATAGTTTATTTAATAAAATCATTTTTAGGTTTCAATGCGAACACACGGAATACGATAATAATAATAATATTATACGTCTGTTATGTCAGTCACGACTTTCATCGCTGCGATGTGCGGTGGTTATCGTGTTTTTTGCCATGTCACCATTATCGGTGTAAAAAAATAAGTGATTGGTAAGAGCTAATTAATATCAATGGTATGCTTTGGGCTATAGGTACACTATCTTTAATGGAATGCGATCTTGTATTCTCGTCCTTAAATATTATAAATTGTAATATACTAATATAATGTTGTAGGTACACGATTGCCCTATCGATGCAGACAATACCTAATTGATCAAATGTTTCACAGGAGAACCAAAAACAATTATCGCGTGCTGATTATAGATAGGTTCGTTTACCGTAACGTACGCACTGCAGTAACGTGCATTTGAACACACGACGGTATATTGAATTTGACGAGTAGATGATATCAAAACGGCCATAATTATTGTTATTGGTTGTATTTAATGTAACACTCATAAATTAAACGCGCGTTTATAATATAGAAACCAGGAACTTGGCATACACGTTGTGTGTGCTTCTCCTTATTTGTTTTTAAATACACAACTGAATGATTTATTGTGTTCGAGCCCCTCCCTTTTTCCGTCGCTAGATCTGCCGTGCTCGTACCCATAATATAATAATACACACTACTAGATCTCTCTCCCTCTCCCGCTCCCCCCTCCCCTACTTCTCCTCCATCCCATCCCGCTCCCGCCTGCACCATTTTCTCATCACCCAGAAACGTTTGCAATGTACGCGTAAATATTCATAAAAATAAACACGTCGGCGTGTGCGACGACGACGTGAATAATTGACAAAATGATAATAAAATTACAGTCGAAATATTCGAAATATCATAAGACCGTTCCGTCGCACTTACACGCAGAGCACAATATTATATTTTATCGTATGACAAACGGCCACGCTGCGACGACAATAATATAACACAACAATAAATAATAAAATGATGATAATATTATGGTGATATGACGTGTTAAACGAACGTGTCGACCGAGGGCTAAACGACGTCACTGGCCGACCCTCAGCTTCGTCGCACACGAAAAGGCCGCCGCCGTCGTCGTTCGCGATATGGTCACACGTTACCTATGTCTTTAAATAATTGATTTGCGGGACATAGTCCGAAAATCACATAATAATATTGTAATCGATCATAAATTATATTATTTCGTTATTCAATTTAAATTAAACTATACAACAACAACAACAACAACAAATACCCACAACTCCCCACCCCCCACCCCCGATACCTGCCCTTATTTAGGACTTGACAACAATATCGTGACACACATATTTATATATATTTTCTATATGCGCGAGAAATTAATTGCTTAAGCCATTCAGTATTTAAAATTCCTACAAAAAATACTACTAAGTTGCTATTAATTATTATATACCTTGGAACTACCCTGCAAGTACTTATATTTATGTGATTTAATTATTTTTTTAGCTATTTATGTAAGTTTATTAGTTAGAAGCTGTTTTTATAGCAAAAGTTTCTCGAGTTTATGATTAATTTTTATCATAATAGGATTATAATTTTTAAACTTTTTGTTCCGTTCTATTTTGGTTTTTTTAAGGAAAATAAATTTGTTTTAGTTTAAATTAGTATAATTTGTAAGTGTACATATTTGATATTATTATTATTATTATTATTATACACAATACTTATATATATATATACATGAAATCCACATAAAACAGAATATGTTTAAATTTGTGTATAACATTAATTAACATTATTTATTTTTGAAAACATTTCCTGCAAAAATTAATATTTTATAGCTTAAAGGTCATACAATTTATAACAATAAAAATATTTGAATTAAGAATATAAATATAATTTAAAATTATTTGCTATTGTGTTTAAAAATATATTTTAATTATTTTCATTTAAAAGAATATCTACTAATATCTACAATCTATACTTATAGCAGCAGAATAAGTAAGTTATATGAATGGATATATTATTTGGGAAAACATTTTCAAATATAGCTGCTTTCGATAGGTACCTATTTAAAATAACGTTAGAAATTATTCTACAGCAATGTCTTATACTACATATTATAATATGTCATTGTGGATTATAGTCAATAAGACAGTAAACTATGTACTTACGAATATTTTGTTTGGCCTTCGAAGTTCAAACATCAATTTATGCAGATGAGAAATTATAATCTTACTCGAATTCAGTAACCGTAGAAATATATTACTGCAGGACCTATAACTTATTTTTATCGCTCAAAATATTACAATATCATAAACAAATAAAATGTGAATGTTACACATTTTATATTGTCGAAAAAATTGGACTACGCAAGGCTGTTGTAATGCCAATTTAACGACATTGCATATTTCGATGAATTGTACTCAGAATTAAAAATAAGTAAGGAAAAAATTTGATTCAAAACATCTCCGCCATTATAAATACGTAGGTAGAATATTGTTTACAAATTTTATGATTTTATTTGGTGTAAAAACCACGGATTCTGCCAAATTCGATGCCAGCGCTATTCCTATAATATACTTTTATTATAGAAAATTTGTTTCGCAAAATGTCTCTAAACAATGAGTTGATCTCGCATATTTTAGAATATTATTCTAATGCACACATGGAATACAAGCATATTATGTTATATTTTCATGATATAGGGTTTTCGGTGCAGTTAATTCGCAGCCTGGGAAAGTTTTCTCGAATACGCTCGTCGAACCACGTCGGAGGACACGTCCGACTGCGATTACGCTTAAAAACGATATTGCTAACGTTTGAAAGATAACATTATTATCATACAATATATCGGCGGCGTGGCGCGATTTCGAGCGAGACTATAATATAAGAAGCCGATCGGACCGTATTGCGGCAGTTCGATCTCGCCCGCCGCGGAGAAACTTTTTTTTTATCCGCCGAGCGCCATAAACTTTTCGAACCGAATCGGTACAACGTTTTAAAAGGTTTCGCTGGGGGGGGGGGGGGGGGTGGAAGAGGAGGGTGCGGTTCGGATCGGTTTCGGTGGATGTTTGTATATTATATTGCACTGTATACACGCGGACATTTTACGATTGTCTGAACACGCGGCGGCGGCGGCGTCTAATTTATATACCGACTTGTCGAGATATTCCAGCAACGTTACGCGTCGAAACCACCCACCCCCTCGCCGACGGGCCACAGCTGACGGAAAAAGCTCGGCGATCGTGTTATACGATTATATTTTTTTTCCCGACGACGACGACGATTGGCGATTATCGGCGAAGTAACGCGTACGACGACGAAGGGAGAAAAATCGGTGACCCATCTCTCGCGGTCCGTCGCCCCAAACACGACCCGGCGCCGCTTGGTATTATCAATTAATAATACCTCCACGTTATAATAATAATATATTATATTGCTATGTACAGTAGCCGAGATTATGAAACGGGGAGGGGTTTACGTATAAATTAAACCAAGTTTTTTTATACATTTTTCGTGTATAAATAATACATTTGTTAGGGGGAAAATGTCAAAGGGGAGGGGGGGGGGGGGTTAAACACCCCAAACCCCCTGTCTACGCCACTGGTTATGTATTATATTATGTTATACAGTCGGGCTACGTTCTATTTATATTACTGTTGTTGTTGTTGTTGTTGTCGTCGTTGTTATCATTACGATAACGCGACGGAGAGCGGCAGACGAGATTCGTTGTCGCCATCGCCATTTTCCCCAAGGCATAATTAACGTATTATTAAAATATAATATTATGATTTAAACGTCAATAATATTATGACATGGATATTACAATGTTTAATGTCCAAACGACAAGATTCCATATTACCGTCGTCGTACGTCTCGTACAGTCGTACGGTCGCGAGTCGCTACTATTTTGATGTGCTGCGCTAAAATATAATATTATGCTGTTACGTAACAAAATAAAGTTCGCAACTAATCAATCGTTAGTATACTGGTTGCGTAAAATAAAATTTATTTATTTATCGCGTTAAATAATACGTTGAATTTTTTTTTTTTTGTTAGTCAGAAAACGATAGGCACCGGTTGGAAAGGAAAAATCCCGCTGATTCCGAACAACATTAAATCACGTAATACTATTTCGATATTTTGTCACCGCGCATCGCACGATTGACATATTATGAAACAAATATTATTATTTCTCTATTACTGTCTAATTATAATATGCACTAATAGAATATTAATTTACACAACCTCACTCTATAGCCAGGGTAGACAATATTTTTCTAACGTCTCGTGCCAAAAATTAATTGACTTTTTTTCCTGCGTGCCATTAAATTATGGAATATACATATATATATATATATATATATTATATAAATAAGAAAATAATCGTGGTCTTAGAATTTATTATTAAAAAACAAAATATAATATTATAAGTATTTTAATTTTTTGCGTGCCATGATTTTCCTTGGTCATCCTTGCTCCATAGTAAGACGTTATATTAAATTATTTAGCTAAATATCTATCATAACTCCGACGGTTCGTCTACTAGTTCGTCACGATATATAAGAATGCTAGCTGACACGGCAATTGCTATTGCTAGGTTATCGTGATTGTTAAGCTCCTTTTGGGTGTAACACGGTGTGGAAGCAATGTCTCTTTAAATGTAAATTATATTATATTTTAATTTATATTCATCCCGACCGGCGTTGTCCGTGAGATTCGCTGGTGATTATGCGAGCAGTATATAATCGGGTAGTTAATATACCTGCGGTAGATCGTGGACCCCGCTTGGTGCGTACGTAAGTGTATAATTTAACTCTAAAGTATCAAGGTTATACAATCAATTAAAACAAAATTCTAACCTAACCTAACCGTACTTAAACCCGATTAATAAAAATAAACCAAATTTTTGTATTTATAGATAAAGAAGGAAAATAAAAAAAGTAATAATAAAAAAAAAAACAATGCAAGCAATTTGTCCACCGGAACCGTGGTTCGAACTCGAGACACCTGTTTAAAACCCTTGTCTGAGAACCTCCCCGGATTGGACCTCTTATTTACATTTTTCGTGGAAAAATATAGCCCATATTCTTGCCTGAGGTCTAATTTATCCCTGTACCAAATTTCATGGCAATGTCTGAAGGACAACGGTATAAACATTTTTTATATTTTATAAATATATATCGATTAATATTATTTTTTATCGAGGCTAACACAACATTCACAATATCATATTATTATACTAATATAAATATATTATACGCTTATATCTTTATTATTATAAAATAGTCTATACTATAATTATTTTAATACAGCCATTTTTACTTAAATTAAGTTTATCACATAATATACACAATTTTTCAGACGTCTGATAACGTTGTTTTGAAGTTAAAAATAGTTGATGGATGATATATTATTGTGTCTGGCCAATGTCTGGAACTATTTTACACAAGCGCGAATAATACGTCTTATTGTATCTTTATTTTAGCGAAAAATATCGAATACGTGTTTCGTCGCCGGGGACGTGTAAATTGCAAAGTTTTAAAGGGATGTCGACCATCGCTGTTTGAAAATAGTTTTCCAAAAAACCAATAGCATAACAATTTGTCGGACGCACTCGCACAGACAACAACGGATGATATACACACAATTATAGTCCGTATTTATAGCCGTTAATCTGAGACAAGTCCTCCCGTCGAGTACTTAAAATCTAAGTTAATATAAGTTAAAATATATACTTAATATATAATTTATAAAATACATAAAATACATAAAAGCAACAAAATTAATCGCCAAGAACGTGATAAATGATAATGATTGCAGTTTTAATTATGAAGTAAGTACCTATCATGAATGCACGATACTAATGATGTCGCTGACTTGTTTTTTTCACAGTCAAATTGTATTTATTTTATACATCGTATATAGTCTCAATCGATTTGTCTCCGAAAATTATTATGAATTATTGAAATGACCCATCATTGTTTCAATTATCACTATATTATCACGTAAACGCGTTCATTGCAGTTCGGTAAAATGTATAAAGCATAGATATTCCGATCCTATAATATTCACTGCAGGGTAGAAGTCAGAAAAGAAAAATAATGACGTCCAAGAGAGTACTAGACGATGGACCGCGCTCGGAAAACGGATTCCGGATACACTTCAACGTCATCGGCGGTGTCTGTCACCACATATTATTATTATTATTATTATTATGCCTATATGATATTATATCCTCATCGACATCCGACGACTCTTCACGTCAACGACGCGCGACGGTAGTACTTTTTTCCTATATAATATATTTATTATACTATGTAAGTACGCACTATAATAGTCGTCGAACGTCGATTTATCATCATTCGGATCTTCTCTCGATTGTTCAGTTTTCGAAAATAAAAACTGACACGCGAATATGTCACCCCTCTCTTGGCCCGGAACCGGGGACAAACGATGAATTACAATAATAATAATACTATGATATACACGCCCGCGCCGACGATCCGCGGACAACGATAAGAAGACCGTACAAGATTATCTAAAACAATAATAATATTATAAACTGTGTTTAAAACCGTTCGTCCGAAGTATTGTGTCTACCGAACCGCAATCGAATGCCGTCGCCCATATCGTGCTCGCGCGTCTTAATAATAATATTACACAGATCCAATAAAATATGTGCGGTCGAATAGAGATGATAGCTCGTAACAGACGTATTTTGTTTCGTGTCGAACATAAATAATAATATTATATTATATATAAAAACGAAATGGTTTATTCCGAACGAGTACGAATGAGAAATGTTGAAAAATGATCCCTAAGAAACAGTATTGACATGATATTATAATCAAATAAATAAACCGATAAATCCAGAAAACTGTGGTCAACTTGACGTAATATTTTATAAAATTTTAATTTACATTATCAACGGTATTCAACGGTATTCAACGGTATGATAACAAGCACCTAGGTATTTTTAAACCAACGCAACTATTTTTTTTTTAAGTTAGGTTCGTTATTAGTTTTCTAAATTGATTTTTAAGTCTTTATTGTCTAAAGTGTTTTTTGGTATACTATGTTAATATGTTAAATTATCATTGATTTTTATTTTTTGTTAAATAAATACCATAAACATTGAATGGAAGGATATTTTATTCATTATCTTTTTTTTTTCATTTTGATACAGCAATGTCTGAGCTAGCTACCCGAGCTAATGCGAAAATTGATTGATCTGCAATATATTATTCTATCTTTGTACGAAGAGTTCAAATAAAACACGTACTACAATGTGCCAAATAATATCAATTGTAGAAAACCACATCATTTTATAAACTTATAATTATAATATAATTATGTTATTATATTATGTTCTCATCATCACTATAAACATATTATATTTTGTATAATTTTATTCATTTTTACATCAAATTTTTGAACTACTTTAAACAAATTACTATATTTCTTAAGAACGCATGTCTATGAATTTACTATTAGCAAATAATATGTGTATGTTACGACCTTTAAAAAACTTGTTGGGTATCTTCTATTAAAATGTCTAATGTAAGCTATGGAAAGAAATACATTTATGAATTTAAAAATAAACTACAAATAACAGTATAACTAAAAATAGAAATAAGGTTTTAATAATTATCGTATATAAATAAAAAAATATAGATAAGTATAGCTATTAGCTACATTCTTATTTACAAAAAAAAAATATAAAATCTTGTACCTATGGGCAGCGTGAGAGTTTGAAATTTGAATTTTATATAATTTGTATTTGTGTCACAGTATTCGTATTAGTCAGTAGGTACCTACATAATATTTGTTACAAACGGACATCACACCAGTATGCAGCTGTACAATCGATATAAATCGTTGCCAAATATGTCATTGCAGTCAATTTCGTCAGTCGAAGCACCTAAAGTCGGTTGGCCGTTCATAACCGATTTAATGAATAATGATCCAGGTGTTCAGCGATCTCCGTGAAAATCCGGATGATTAGGAAATCAGATTTCTAATTAATACAACATAATATTATTATTACATAAATCATGCGACTAATGAGTCGTTGTCAATGGATTCATAATTAATTAATGATTGGCCGGTGATAACCTGGAGTCCGATTCGTCGATTAGACAACAATAATAATAATATGCAGCAGTTCCGTTTACAGGCATCAGATTCGGTTTGGCCGTTTCACAGGGCGCCAGCTTAGCGCCGCGCCGCATGCTTCCTTCAATCGTACTTCCGGTTTTCCGTTCATCGGCAGTAGCCCGCAACTATGCATCGACCACTTGGACGGTGTCCATGCTGGTAAGATGATTACTGCGATATTTGACCGACCGTGCGGATGACAAAAAAATTTAATTTAGTCGATCGGTTCGCGAATCACAACTACAATGGTTAGTTTTCCAATAAATGTTCGAATTTTATTATTCGTTGTGTGCCGTTGGTAGTTAATTGTGTTGTTTGTTTTGTAACTATTAAACTCTCGGGGTACTCTTAAGGTACCTTATTGTTTTTAATTATTTTTTTTTAAAATATAAATTAAATATTCATTAGTGTTTATCACTTGAGTGTATATTGTAGCAAAATTCCATATTATATCAATTTAGGTTATTTATACGTTATTTTTATATAAATTGAAATCGAACCTACAAAAATAAACATCAAACAGTTGTATAATTTTGCGAAAGTCACTTACATATCTCGAGCTATAAATAATATAATTGTATTCAAAATCACGATAATATAATAAATGTTAAAGTAACGTATAGAGAAAACGATATTAAAAATGTATACTCGCGATCTCTGGTGATAGAATAGTTTTCTTAGTATACCGTACGGTAGCAACATTGTTATAACGGTACGATAGAGCCAGTGTAAGCGCAAAACTAGTAAAACTAAAGTTGATTGAATGGTCCAACAGATAGCGTCCAGTTAAAGAACCGTAGTTTTGTACTTGAAACATGTATATATATATTTATAAAGTGGACCTAAAAACGTGGACTTAAAATAACCTCCAGTCGGCGGACAGTTGAACAATTGAACAATTTTTAACTAAAAACGTAGTTTTCGTTTATTAGATTTGTATAACGATCGTTTTATAACACATTCACACAAACAGAACAATTGTCGAATAAAATATAATAATGTGTGCACGGTACATAGTCAATAAAAAAATAATATTTGCTCATCGATGCTTAAAATGACATATATATATGTTAACGATTGTCCTTATTTATTTAACATTTATAGACATGTTATGTTGAAATGTCGGACGCACAAAACACTGGTAGCCAATTCCAACAAGCAAGTCTTAAAATTATACAAAAAAGAGTCGATTTTCGATTTTAGTCGTGTTTTACAAAACTAAAAGATTATTTCAATATAATATATACTGCCATCCGAATGACGAGGAACGAGTTTCTGCAATGTGTTTGGACGCGTATAAAACTAATATTCTTATAAATACCTACCTACTTTTAATGACAATTTTCCTCGACAAGTGACTGAAAATGTTTGTGCTACATTTTAGTCCGCAATTATTATTGTTGTAAATGTAGGTAGGTACTGTCTAGGCAATAATGTTTACCTATAGTAAAAACGAAATCACGACTGTACGAGAAACATCTGTAAACTTATTTAAATTGTTAAATTTACATGGAAGGAATT
This sequence comes from Metopolophium dirhodum, assembly GCF_019925205.1. Classification (NCBI taxonomy): domain Eukaryota; kingdom Metazoa; phylum Arthropoda; class Insecta; order Hemiptera; family Aphididae; genus Metopolophium; species Metopolophium dirhodum. The sequence continues at coordinate 23,080,813 of NC_083568.1, forward strand.
TATATTGTTGGAATAGTAACCGTATATGCGATCGTAGATAACCTATCGGTTTTTTTTTCAATAGAATGAAATGTGTCTTCTCTCCCGTGTCCCTATATAAAGGCGGTTTCATTTATCTTCTTATATTTCCCTTTTTTGTACTTTTCCGCATAATATATTCTAATATAAACTATTGGTTCAAAATAAAAAAAAAATGTATTCAAATAAATTGATACGTCCGTTGTCAAATGCAATTGATTTACAGCTTCATGTAAATTATATATTTATAGTAAGTGGTCACATATAATAGGGTTTAAATATTAAAACCTAATATGCGAATAATTTTCTTCGCTCCAACGAGTCTAATAAGTAATAACTTTGTGCCTATTACGACATTGAACATTAATAGCAAACGTTGTTTTGTTATGACTTATAGTAAGTTTAAATTACGTACCAAATGGACTTAACAGTAATAATCCTAAAAAAAAAAACATAACTTTCTTTTTAAATTGTTTTTCACCCGCCAAAAATACATTTAATATAGCAGAAAAATAGAAAATTGACAATTTGTTGTATTGACTTTACAAACTTTTTTAAACTTTATTATGTAATTAAATTACATTCATAATGATATTATTAACCTCATCGTATACACAGTGTTTTTAATTAATTTACTTGACGTTTGGATGTTCAAACAACTTTAAATTAATTAACAGATAATGAATAATTACTTTGAAAAAAAAACCTTCAAGTTATTTTTCAAAAATCAAAATACTCTGCTATTTTGTTTGTAATATTTTTGATGCGCTATTATACACCAATGCGCTTATTACACTTTATTTTGTTTGCTAATATAATTAAAACAGCTGTGAAAAAAAAAAACATTATTATATACAGCGATGAGCCCACGAAATTCGTGGAATTCAGCCTCTATTTACTATCAGTTATTCATGAGAAATTAATTAATGCATACAACGAGAGTCACAAATATAAAAAAATATTAAACCATTGAGTAAACATTATCACTAAGTATATTATATTATTCTCTATTGTTATGCGTTTCATTCGTGACTATAATAATATTATTATGTTGCACTCATAATTATTATTCCAAACATGATTTGTGCACACACGATTATCTATTTTATAACTCAATTGTGTATTTCAATTTGTTTGTTTTTCTTTAAACTACTTAACCGATTATAATAACATAATAATACACTATACACAATACCTATAATATAATACTAAACTCTATCCTATTTTAAAAATGGATCTCGAGTATTGTTTAGTTCTCAGAAAACTCATCATAACAATAATAATATTCGAAAAAAAGTAGGATTAACAGTTATGTCTTATGTCTAGTATTGCATGAAAAAATATATAGATGTATAATATTATCCCAAGGATCATAATTGGTTACCTTTATTTGCTTGTCACAACTCGTTAATCGTTTGCATATTGTTGGAGGTATTTATAACATTCGTTTTAAATTTTTATTTCACAATCTGTTCATAAAATATGTCAAACAATAAGCGAATGTGATGATGATGACAATATGTGAGTGAAAAAAAGACACGATTTGCAGATCGATTTTATTACAATATGAACATTTATAATTCATGCAACTCGTTTATATTCTAGTGATCATTGTCAATCGTAATTAAAAGTGTTCAGTTAAATTTGTTTGTCGTCCGTGTATGTATAATGGTATTAAGATTACAGATCAAGACGTATACATTTTAACGTCTTTATCTGCACAGACCAAGTGAAAGATAAGAAAGTAGTTTTTTTATTTTTCCAACACTGTTTGAGACTGTCGACGGATTAGAGGTTGAACCATCGTCGTATCATGGCTGCCTCGATCTCATACGAACATGGTATATTATGTCAATGCATAGTATTATAGTTGCTATACTATTTGAATGAATTTGAATGTTCAATGTCCATTTATATTTTCACAAATTATACACACAAATCCACGTGCGGGCTGTAAATTAATACGATGTCCAATAATTCCCAAACGTTGATGTATCGGAAAAGGACAACCGTGAAATCTGACGTGAAATTGCTATCAATTGTATCATTCAGCGATCGATTTCAGTTATTAATATAAAATAAATGTAACGATGTAAGATAATAATATTTTACGTTTCATTAAGCCTGGGCTATAATACACTGTGTTTTCCGACGCGTTTCGCAACGTTTTTTACTGCATCAGCCGTACCTACTGCAATTATGTAATAAAATCAGCGTTTTCCGTCATCGGCAAAGACCATAGAAATTTCAAAACGGCTACAATATTATTATATGAATCAAGAGTTGGCGGTTTTTTTAATACTTTGTCGTTTCATCGGAAAAAACGCGGCGATTCACATCCGTCGTGTATATAGTCCCTCAAGCGTATAACAATAAAATATATTAAATTCGTCGGAAAACCATCGCGGAATACGAAACGCGTCGGAAAACGCCGCTTCATATTTTTCTCGATGATTATTTACACTTCAATTTTCCGCAGTCTTCCACAATTATTTCGGTACACAAATATAGGTCACTGAAATTCATACTCGTGTAGAGTGTTCACAGGTCGACGACCGCAAAATGCATAATAATCGCTATGGCGTTATCAATGATAATATTATGTAATAATAACGAAAACGCCGGTAAAACATGGGGCGATCCGAGCGGGGAGTGGTGACACAGCGCTTCCTTGCAACGTCTGACGATGATGGTCCTCCATAAACGCGGTGTCAATAATAAGACGATGCACAAAATATGTAACACGAAATGAGACAATTTACATAATAACGTCGTGGGTACCTGCTCGCCAATAAGTCGGGACACGCGACGCAATAATAATATATTGTGCGATCGAAATTGAAATTCCAACGGCGGGCGGTGTCGTCCGATCGTATATACTTTTCGTTCATCAGGACGCGAACACGACCGACCGACCGACCTACGTCGCGCGGGCATCTGGTATCCTGCCAACGACGTATTGTAATATACTGCTGGTATATGCGGTTTATATACACGGATATATGTATTATACATACGTACAACTGGTACCGTTGTGTAGGTAGGTACGTGTAGAGGTACGTGACGCCGGTTAGGAGCGATTTTAGGGTCTGATTATGTGAACTACAGACGTCCTAGGAATTCGTCGATTTCGAGTCACCCGCGACTATATCGTTTTTGTTGATACTCTGCACTGTATAAGAGTCTACAGTACCATAATATTATTATTATTATTATTATAGTATATAATATACCAATACACAAGTATACATCATATTCTCCGGGTTCGAGATAGTGACGTTATTTCTCTCTAATGTACTGCTAATTACGCGTCAGTGGGACATTTCCAAAGTGAAATTTTGAAGTGAAATTAAACATTTTTATATTTATATTATTAATTTCAAATAAAACTGTATTCGTTTTTCAGACCAAACTGCGTAATATTCTGACATTCTGTTCGATAAATTATCAAATTCAATACATTTTCAACGAGTTTTGTTTCAAAAATGTACGTTTCCTGTATAGTTTTAATTTTAAAACTATTAAATTCTTTCTCGGAATTTCTTCAAAAAATAAATTTCTAATATTTAACACCACGCTTGCCTGGATTACAAACCGTATTCTTTGTGATGAGTGATGACTATCAGCGGTCGAAGTGACTAAGAAAAAGTTACTCAATTTTTTATACTTAGCATCGTCATAAATTGAACTTAATAAATGTCCACTCGCAACATGTAGTAATTTTTTTTTATAAAATACATAAGAAGAATCAGAATTTTGGACACTGCACGAGATGAATGAGGGAAAATACTGGAACCAGGTCCTTAGGTCCAACGTGCAATTCAAAAATCACATCGTTATCCGTTAATGCCGAGACTTGTAAAAAAAAAAAATGTAATGTATTATATAGCTTAATATAATGTGGATTTGATGTTAAACCTACAATACTGTGAAATACTACAATTTAGGCGTTATAGCTATACAATAATATTCGCGTTATTTATTCATGAGATATACAGTACAAAATATAAAAAAAACACACAAGTCAAAACACGATGAAACATATAATAATAATATGCTAAATGATATATCATGTTGAATATTATTAACTGTGGGCTATAATAATATAATAACATAATAATATAATATGCCAAATGACATAATATGTTGAATATTATTAATTGTAGGCTATAGTTTATAGGAAAATGGTTAGACCAGTTTAAAGAAAAATCAGTTACGACGGTTTTCCTGCAGCGTCAAATGATGGAACAGCACGGCCGCGACCTATGTCCGATAGTGACGCTGGACGCCAAAAATGTACCTATTATAGGTCGCGTCTGACGCGGCCGTGCTTTTCCACTGTTCGACGCTGCAGGGAAACCGTATACCTTAACAAAATATTAAATATTCGAATGAAAAACGGTTGTGGGTGCCTTAAAAACAGTGTCGGCGAGGTACGCTGAGCACAATAGTATATTTTATAATTTAAACAAAACTATTTAGTCCTATGATAAGTTCATTTCGGTATAGAGAGGCAATATTATTATTATTGTTGATGTTACTCCGTAGCGGTTCATTTGAATATTATAAAAAAAGAAGAACCTCAATCAATTTTCTCGTCGAATTTCCCTGATCTAAATTTAAATTTAACATTGGATTTGAATTGGAAATTTAAATCGATATTCGATACCTGCAAACGCGATTTTGTCGACGTACATTTTAACGAGTAGCGCAAAAATACGGTTGTTTAAAGCTTATAACTTTTGCATGAAAAAAAAATATAAAAATAGTTTTAAAAAATAATCCGTCGTCGAAGAAGTAAGTTATTCTCGTTTCCGAATAAAAATTATTTATTGTGATTTGAAAAATCGTATTCAGACCACACTCTCTTGTTTCGGGTTTGATTAATTGTAGCTTTGCCCGCAGATAATATTATTTACGGTAGTAGAATAATGCCAAATTTTAAATTACGAAACGTCTTACAGGTGATAAACATATTATTATATTGCAAGTGCAAAAATGCACAATACCAGCTACATAATATTATTGTAATGCTGTAATGTACATTTTCAAAACATTATTTTCCTGATGGAATTCATGTCATCCATTTTCTTTTTGTGCTTTGTATAATAGTCGTTTTATCACGGTCGGTACGTCACGTTTGTGTTACCGAACCGTGACCATCCGTCCAACATCTAATACCGTTAAGTATAGCTTAACTGCAATATTATTATGCGACATAATCCACGCGGCTAATGGCTATTAGAATAGGTAAGAAGTCGAATTCTATTAAAAACCGTCCAAAAGTCGTCTCAAATCTTCGTTTAAATCGTATTATACGTAATTATTACATTATTATTGTCAACAAATTTTAATTTCCGTTTATTAATAGGTACCCGTTATTAATTGTATATTTTACATAATTTTTGCGACGCTCACGTAATATTTATTAAATTATCATCGAACGTTACGCATTCTATGATATTCATTAGAACCGCATACTCGGTACTAATAATACGAAGAATTTTATCTCTCCAATTGATCCGAAGGAATTTCACCATTGTTACTTCTCGCACCACTGCGAATGCAATGATTTACGCATGTGAAATAAATAAAAATTTTACAATTTATTGCGAACGTAGGTTTTCGGTTTTCTTAAAAACAGAAAAGCGTATAACTTAAAATATAAAGTTAGTTGCTTGGTACGTTAGTGTGTATTATTGATGACCACTAATTAAACATTTTACATTTTATAATAATAATATTATATAATTGAATAGAACTGATACATATTATTTTTAACAATAACTATGACTGCATTCGCATTATTTTATTTCACGGATTTGAACTTTACTAAATATACACTTGTGCTGGAGTTCGCTGTTTAAATTTTAGAAAAATAATCACCCTTTATCGTAATTTAATTTATTTTATAAAAATCTTGACCAACTGATTTCCAAGTCCGATTTGGCAATTAAGTTTTTAAAACTGAAAATTATCATCACACACACTTAATGCTAGCAGGTGTCATTTAAAAGTACCTAGGGGGGGGGGGGAGATATATTTTAGCATGTTGGCAATATTCTTTTGAACTCTATTATAAGGTAAGTGTAGATCTTTTACAATCTTAGAAATTTTATTTTAACACCGTTTTTACATTGATCCGTACAACAATGCAATACCATTGCGGGCATATCTATACTGCATATACACTCAAGTTAAACACAAAACCGCCATAGTTCAAGATGTTAGGTACATGTGCGGGAATGTTCTGTTGGTTTTACAATTACATTTGTGTATTTTTAGTAAAAAACGAAAACACTTAAATATGTAAAAACTCACATTAGACCTAATGTAGGTACCTCGCTATGTATTGAAAGTCGAGTTTTTCAATAATAACAATCGTCAAGCTACAACTTACACTGGGGACCGAAGAAAAAAAAACAAAGGAAACACCTGACAACTAACATTTTGATGGAATTTTTTACCGGAAAAAATAAATAAATACGAAACAAGAAAATGAACCTACATCGAAAAAGTTTGTTAATTTTAAAACTCTAGTTATATTTACATTATGAAGAGGAGTCTTTTTTGTTACAATAACTGATTATTTTTTCGCACTATTATTATTTATTTGCTTACGTTTTTGCACAACGGTTGAGTGTTAACTTCTTTAATATTCGTTAAACATACAAAGTTTGAACAATTATATTTTGTTTATCTTGTGAATTTTATATTACTGCTCCACAAAACATATACATTTTAAACTTGTTGATAGATACGCTAAACATATAAAACGTGATCAAATAAATAATTTGCATTTGGATTTTCCTTTCACAGTCCTGATTATTTTCAGTTATTTCAAATTTCACGTTCCAATATTACTATATTAGGTGAAATTGATATAGGTACGTGCGTTCAAATTTAATAAAACTGAAATAATTTTAAATATAGGATCGAAACCTAAAAGATTTAAATTATATTAAATATTCAAGAAAATCTTTTCAACGACAAAAATGAAGCGTAATATTATATAATATTGAAACGAAATGTAATTTTGGATAAAGTTTTGACTTTTAAATAAAACGTGATTTGAGTATAAATAAATATTATAATACACGAAGTTTTTTACCGAAAAAATGCGTTAAAAATATTTATATATATATCTAAACTAAGCTTTGCGTATCATTTCATATGATTTTATTAAATTACATCTCAACTTTTCACTAGAATTGCACATATTTGGCGGACGAATAAGTAGTCCATCACTCATCACGTCTTAAATATAAAGTACCTATATAACAAAATCATAATGATTGAAAACAATTTTACTATTTGTGGGTCGACGTAAAATAATGTTTTAATTCCCAATAACTTATACAGTCGTACGTGGATTGTAACATACCAATACACTTACCTATTATAGGGAAAAGAACATGAGAATATATTATTAAACGCATCGCAATTTAAATTTTATTATATAACATTTATATACTATTTTTTTTTATATATTATATAATAGTATTTACAACGAGAAATCCTTACCAATAAGCATTCACGTAGATCCGCATTAACTACCAATAAACTGCTATAAATGGTATCAGCAATATTGGATAGACTGTTTCGAATGTAAACCTATATTTTAATTGATTGTTTTAAAATAATAATATATTGTGTACCTACCTACTGGCTACGACTGTCGCGTACAAAACTATAAAACTATTGATTTCGTTTATTGTTCTAAAAATGAATTGTATTCTCTATAATATTATGTTTTATATAATATTATTACGATTTAACATCGCAACCATTTTATAGATGGATTCTATTTTATCAACATAATATTTAATAGGTATGCCATTAAATTACATTTGTCAAATGGCTATTCAGAATTTTATAGCCATATATCGTGAAAAAAATGTTATACGGCATTAACTATTGTATCAGTATTCCTCGACCGAATAATACAAAATATATTAAAACTGTGAGCTTAAATAAAGCATGGATGATCAACTTTTAATTAACTTAGTACGCTTTCCGTGGAATAATTCGGTAAAACTAATTCGAAGACAATTGACATTATTTTTCTTGGTTGAATAACCAAACAATTTCCGATTCGTTTTGAGGGTTTTAATAATTACATTTTTCGTACAAACTAAGAATCAAGTTATAATGCATAAACATTTAGTTTTAAATTAAAATGTTAGTGAATTAAAATAAATGGACAATTTATAAAAACAAAATATAGTTTTTCGCCACTATATAAATAAAACCACGAATATTTTGTCGAACCATAGACTTACCGAGAGTTGAAGACTTAGGAGGGAGTGTTGCAGTAATGGCTGTCGTACTAACCACTGCTAATTTTTGCGTATAATTTAAGATAAAAGTTATGTCGTGTGCAGGCCGACGGAGAACGTCTTAAACGCAAGAAATTCATTTTCTCAGTCATGTTTTGTGTCTTCGAACAGAATATTTTTGTATAATTTCAAATTTGTAATCAAATACTAACACTGTACATTTTTGCGAAATATTCAAACATTTTAATCTTTATCATTCACCAACCCATTATTTCTGTGAAGTATTTTTGTGATGTATTTTTGTAACATACCAACATAATAATATACACAAAGGTATAAACTAGTTAAAAAGTTAATTTTTTTTTTCATTATTATTTTAACGAGTAAACTTATTTTCTAATTAACTAATTATATACGTATAATTATTAATTAACTAATCAACTTAAGTCAATTAATTGCCCATTGTTGTTACATAGATTTTTTTTCAGTTGGTTTGAAAAATAATAAGTAAACTTTCCTTAGGTACATTAAATTAAAAACATACATATTCGTTTGGAAATCAAATTATAATTATTGTGATTAACATTTAAAATAAAAATGAAATATTTTTTGTTTAGTTACCTTGTAAACAATGGTTTTAAATAAAAGTTAACAAATACATATTTGTTGATTTAAAAACAACACATATTATATAGAATTCACCTAAACCACTATTATACAGGTATAGATAGTGTGCAATAAGAAGGAATAGTAAGATGAATTTTATTTTTAACCGAAAGGTTTGTTTTTTTTTTAATTTAAAAGTTACACAGTCATTATTAAATGCCGAGATGAAAATAAAAATAATTAAATTAACTTTTTTTAACTGACTTAAGTTAATATTTTTCGTTAACTTGCCCACATTTGCATATAGGAGGTACCTACTACAAATTTAAAAAATATACATTTTTGTAAGTATACATATACTAATACAGTAGGTAATACTATAATTGTTTTAACTTGTCAGTGCAAATAAAAATAATATTTGTAGGATTTTCAGTCTACTGACCTATTTATGGTTAGTTAAGTTAAGTTATCTGTGTATGATATTTATAGGTAGGTACAGGTTACCTATTAAAAATACAATTATAATAACACTTATTTGTAGGTATATCTGAATATTGTTCGTAGCTTAATTTTAATATCCCTCTCATCTAAGCTCAACGGTTCAACTGGATGCTGCACACAGACCCAAGAGGATCATACGTGCATAATACATATTATTATTGATATTATTATTATAATGTAATGGTGATTTAATGGTTGGTAAAAATATTCTGAATTTGAGATTACTGCGGGTGAAATGAAAATTAAATACCGATCAATAACTCATCGGTCTAATATCAATACACGTTGTAGGTACCTATATGTACTGGTCGGATTTCGCAGTTTTGTCGTCAGCGAGCGAAAATTGTATATGGTGATCTGGATTTATTGTATACCTAGTACCTACTCTGGGTTATAATTCGTATTAGAGAAGAGATAAGATTTAAAAGTAAGTATATTCCGTTCCGTATAGGTAAGAGTTTCGTCGAAAACACATTTCCTTATAACTATTATAATTTATAAGGAACTTTGTGAAATGCCAATCACAATAATATTATGAACAGCAACCTTTCAATTTATCCTATCGTGTACAATGCAGCTTATTTATAAATGTTGTACGGCCCTCGGCCTAGCCACCACCTTAAAATAAAATGTTATCACAAAATTGTGAAAATAGTAAATAATAGTAGTATGTTATATGTAATAAATAATATTTATCGCAATATATCACAGCTTCTGGAAATAATAAATACTTTAAAAATAAAATAAATAGTCGTTTCAACGATTTCAAAAACTTTCAAAATGCGTTGAGGTTTATTGAAAATCCTATGGTAGTTTCTTAAAATATTAAGCTGCAAAATCAGTCTACCAAAAATGAACTGAATAAATAACAGTAAGGTGTATGTAAAGTTTTAAAATATAGGTAAGGAAAAAAATAATTTACTCGATAATTCTGGTAAACAATTGAAGGAGGTCAGAACTCCGCACTTTTACCAAGATATGTAAGAGCTATAATAACACTATTTATGCTCAACGTAGGGTGATTAACCAAGGATGGTTACCATTTTTTTCTTCAATAAAACAATTATTCAAAATCTGATTTTTGAATTTTTAAATATACTTAAAGACAATATTTTCAAATTCTTTAGATTTTTTTACTACTATTAAGAAGTGTCCTGTGGAGATACACATTTTTTCTTTTTAAATGAGACCCCCTCCACTTTTCAACAGTAAATTATTCAGTGGATAATTTTTCTAAACAATTTGACGGATCAGAATCAAAATTTGTACGAGTAGTTTTTAAGTTAGTTAACTTTGTGTTCTAAGGATAAAATGTCCATAGTAATGGGTTTATTTTATAAGATATGGGGCGGGGCTTTGGTAATTTGAAAATGTTAGTAATTAGTCTAACAACATTAATAATAAGTAAAAATGGTCCAAATATAGTAAATACTACTTCCAATATTGCGTCTGTTTCATATTTTTGTAAAACTATTTTCAAGGACCATTATATATTAATACATAACATTTTAATAACTATCAAACTATTCACTCAAATGTCAAATTAGGTACATCAACATTTTCAAAAAAAAAATATCCACTAAATAAAAAAAATTTGGATGACTTGCCATATTTGTTAATATTGAAAACTATCGCAGATAGATAAGATACCCAATAAAAGAAATCGAGAGGTTCCGTCCATCCATTATTCTTCAACAATTTAATTATATAATATTATTATTACTTATAAATTATAATAATTGTTTTTCTATGTTTTTTTACATATGACCATATATTTTAGAATAAGAATTATCATGCAGACCTGACGATTTTAGTTAAAATACAAGTTATTACCTATACATTTAATAAAATAACAACTTAATGTTCAATTCACATATAAAAATATAATTCATAGTACATGGTCGTGTCGTTTGTATAAAGTACAGGAGTTTTCGGAGAAAAAAAATATGATAACAATGACGTAAACTTAGGTGACTACGTGGTGATAGGGAGGACGGCGATCAAAGCTGAGAATTGACGAGTTTTTTATGAAAGTTGTATTAAAAGTTATTTTAACCGTAACTTTAACTTCAATAGAGTTACATATACTTTTAATGTTCACTACTCACACTATCCGAACCATATAGTAGTTACTTCTGGCAACCATTTAAAACTCAACGAATAATCACTTTGTCGCTATATATATTATTACTTTTTAAACATATATTATACTATTTCGCGGTATATCGAGCGAAGACTAAATTATAATAGGTGGGTAAAGTAAAATTTTCTTTAACATAATTATTCCGAACAAAATATATAATTTTGAATGTTTCGTATAAACTGGGTATCTGCATCGTTAAATATTCATCGTTCATTTTATCGCAACATAAAATTACGATTTAAATATTTTTAGTTTTACAAAATTTTAATGAAACGTCCGAATTTGAACACCGCGATTCCGACACTGGCGTCATCATATTTTTTCGTCAAAAAACTTTTAAACCGAACTCGGATCTCACTGCGGGCTACCGACAACGTTCAGCCGCAGTCAAACGCACAACGAGGCTTAAAAACTTTTACTGACTGCGCCACACACGATAATAATAATAATAATAATAATAGTAATTGGGGCTTGGCGTGGCTCGGTTAGTCGGTGGTTGGCCTCAGTATTCTGAGGTCAAACACGGTCCGTCATCGCTAGTTCCCGGATGGGTGACCACCCGGGCTTTTAATAACGAATCCTCGCCCCACATACAAGTGTTTCTCGACCAGCCACAACCCCCCCCCCCCTACAAAATGCTAATGGCTATAGTTGCTGATGATTAAAATCAATAAAAAAAAAAAGTAATTATAATAATAGTAATAATAGTTATAATTATAGTGATAACTCGAGTTATAACATCAGTGATAATGATGACGTATCGTTACGGCTTACGCATTAAATCATATACCCGGTCAGTGTTTCGCGCGTCAGCCCGTCATCGTCGTCGTTATAATATATTGGATACCGAACCGGAACGTTTTTATAGATATTTTCATTAATAAGCGCCGCGATAATATACGAGCTTACCTTGCTCGCCGGTTTCGATGTGTGCCGACGACGATTTTTCATATTATCCTTATCAAGACGACGTCGTCCGAGTCGCCCGTCAGCCAAGTGTACAATATCATAATAATATAGATAAGACGCATGCATGTCGGAAACTGCAACATCGGTTTACGGTGACATCGCGCGATGACCGACGCGAAAAATAAATGTTTATAATTAATAGTAATATGTCGTTGATTTATTAATAGGACGATACCTCTACAGTTGTTGCACCATCGGTGTAAACGTTATTAACTGTAATATTATGTAACCGAAAAAAGTGTAACCGTTATCAGTTTTTCACCATATTTAACACGTTTTTTTTTTTTTTTTTTTTAACTAAAGATGAAATATATTTAATTTATATAATACGACGTACACATCAAAAGGATAAAATTATTATTATTCATAAACACGCGCAAAATGCATGACGTGTTGACATCAACACTATCAAGTACCGCGCGATAGTCATCGAAAAATCGCGACTTTCCATGGGTCCACCATACTTGTGCAGTTTAGGTTGAAATTACAAAACACGTTTTACGAACAGTTGTAAAAATGTATACCTGACCAAAAGTTGTGTTCAGACGACAAAAACATATTTTACGTTTATGTACCTTATTATTTTCCGATTTAATTTATTATAAACATAGGACACGTCAAGACGGATATTTGCGTGTAATTATGTTGCCCTATATACTTAGGTTAGGTGCATGCGATTCGGCCGAATACCGATACGATTGAGTATTTTACAGATGGATAAAAACGGTACGTCGATACGCCTATGTACATTATTATAAAGAGATAATAATATCATAACTTAAGGAAACGATTATATATTTATTATAGAACAGAGATATTGTGACGGTAAACGAATACATCAAATTTGATATGGAACACATATCGAGACATAATAATATTATATCAGAGACATATCGAACCATAAGGATATTATTATTTAGTAATAGTCAACACACTATATAGGTACCACTACAATAGTTTATGGTTGACTGTAAATTCCCCCGAATATACCTTTTTTGTGATTAAGTTCCACCGGTACAAATTTTAAATGAAAAGTATGTAAATTTTATCGGTACTGATTTTTGAACTTTGAAATAAACCTAAGCTCCTCCGATTAACTTGTCTATAACTAATGCCTAATCGTAATTGACAAATTTAATTTTTATTACATCAATATTGTATAATTGTGAATAATGGTTAATTACGAATATACGATACCTATTTGGAAATAAATTAAAAATAATAATTATTATTATTATTGAATGCTTGTTTTTTTTTTCTTATAATAATTACATTAAAATAAACTAATATTAATTTTGTACCAGCGGAGCTTACGTTTCAGGTGAAAAAATACCGGTGGAATAACCATGTTATATTTACGACCCTAAAATCGACTGTTAAAATCGGTGGAATGAAATGCACCCCCAATATTATCGGTCTTGGCATATTTCAACGTGTCGAGTATAGACGGTAACACAAACAAATTTATTTTGCTAATGGAATTTGAAATGTTTAATTTGATAAAGTCGAATTTCCAAGAAGTTATGCCTACCGAGTGGTTTACCTATACCACACAGGCTGTATTTATGCCATTCAAATCCTGAAGCCGAGTAAATATATCTGAGAAGTGGCACGCTACACATGTGCGCACAGAGGCGAATGTTTAATAACGTCGTCGACCGTATTATCGGTATAAAACGGTATAAGAAATAACACACGGTTAAGGTCCAACGTACATGCCAATCTAAAAACTGATCTTGTCGAAGATTATAAACGTAGGTATACTGTGTGTCGGTCGCTTATCGACAAACATCGTGACATCGAGAGAATATAATAATATTATTATTATTATTATTATTATTATTATTAGTATTATTGTTTAACATGCGACAATATGGTTGGCGTACACAACACAACATCGACAACAATCATTTTTTACACTAGTATTGAAATATTTTAATATAATAAATATATTGTTTCAAGTCGAAGGCACAAACAGTTATAACGTTGTAAGTAGTATTATTTATTACCAGCCTACCTATCTACGTGTATATTATAGTTAAGATTACATTAAAATGGTTAGATGACACTATCGTAGTAAGCGTTTTACACAAGGCATTTCTAAAATACGTTTGTTTCATAAAAAAATATCAACTTTATGGTACCATTTGAAAAGTTATGCCAAAACAACATATTTTGTGAAAAAATTATATTTTTTCTATTTTTATTTGTATGTTATTTTAAGTTTTACTTTTTAGAACCAGAGCGTACATTTTTAATATCATAATCCAAGGTAGGTATAATATATTTTTGAGAATTACAATACATAAAAATCGGTCGATTAGTTAATTAGTTTTGAATATGTTTGGATGATCCTAATAGAGTGGGCACTCGGCCAACAACTCCTTTGATCTATAAACCTTAAATACTTATAAGTTATAACTAATAAATTACTAGTTTGAAATGAAATGAAATTGATTGATATTTTTTGAAACAATGTCTGCGTTTAAATGAAAATGTATGCTGTAATTTAAAAAAAAAAAACTTAAAAAACTATAACGGTAAAGAAAAGTAAAAAATATATATTATTTTTTAAAAAATGTTTTGCAAAAAAGTATTTTGAAAAAAATGAATGCATTCCGCGATACCTAATGATTACCTATATAATATCTGTCTACAGACAAAACAGTGACACCGTAAACTTGGGTGGTGGGGAATGCGATTACAACTTTTTAATGGAGCTTTTTACACGGGTTCTAGGTCACTTTGAACTGTGGAACATTAAAAATGCAAAACGCCGACACTTTGTATAATGGTCGGGTAAAAATGTTGATTGAAGAACGTGGACACTTTGTACTATTATATAGGTATACATATAAACGTACATTGACTCATAGCATAGAGTTTGTATAATATAAACAAGCCTGGAGTCATGATAAATTTCTAAAAATAATATAAACTTCTATTTTTAAAGAGATTTAAAAATTTTTTTCTTATTTGGCAACTTACATTCCAAATAGCAGAGACAATTTCAGTTAAAACTTGAAAACATTTTCTATATACTTATTGTAGGTTTTAAGTGATTGGATGTTAATAGTTAAAAGATTAATTTATTATTTTATTTAATGTTATTTTTACGGTTTTATTGTTATATAGATACATGTCTTAATACAAAATAGTGATTCGTCATTAACCCCAAGACGAGGCCAATAGATGTTTCACACCAAAAAGAAACAAAAAACATGTCCTGTTATATTGCAATATGGTCCAGTAGTCATATCCTGCAGCAGACTGCAGCGTGACCACTTGAGACGTTATTCTCATATTATAAAATGATATAACAATTAATCTAAAGTACATTTTATGTGAATATTGGTTATATTTTTTCGTTGGTATTAAATTTTAAGTTCACTTGTGTTAAATATTCGTCCACAATTAAAAAAAAAATCAATCCCTTAATCACTAGTCCACAACAACGAACGTAATACGATAATATAACAAAATCCATATAATATATATTATTGCGGGACCAGCACAACCAGTCCGATATTATCCTTCGTGGCATAGAAAAAGGGTGATCTCGAGAATTATAAAAGCGTGGAAAAAGTTACATTACAATATTATAACCACCATAATATTTCGATCACGTCAACACCTATACATGTATAGCATTTGCGGTCAGCGGAACGACAAAAAAATTACACCGTATATTGTAATACTACAACTATACAGCGTTATAATATTATATTATATATTTTATATGTGTTTTTTTTTCCAGGATTGCAATAAATTTCCTTGATGTCCGGTATATAGTATAATTTAACGACGTGTATACAAATAATATATATTATACTTTAGTGGCGATCAGATGACCCGCAGGTGTAACGGGTGCGTTGCGACAAAACGTCATCGCGATGACGGTTTAACGCCCTCCGGACTAGCCATAAATGTGATTTTTATCCGGTAATTTTGTCAACGATATTTTTCCGGGACTGAGAGTAACGTCTAGTCGAGGAGGATAGCGCACAATAACGATCGGTCGACCGGAAGAGAAGAAAAACGTAAATACCCATATGATAATATTGTGATAATAATATGTACTCTATCACACACATCCGGACTCTCGACGACTCGGTCGTAATAGTACCGGTTACGCGTGAAGCTAACGAGTTAAAAATTGAAATTAAGTCAAAGTGTTGAGTGAATTAAGTCCATCGAATCGTAACTTATTTTTAGAAACAACTTTTCACTTATTTCGTATATTTTTTTAACGTATACAGCGTGTAGTTAAACAACAGTGTTATACAAAATTATAGTGTTGACATTAATAGTCAAATTTTTATCAAATCAAACCGTTTTAATTTACATTTTCATGACAAAGTCAGCTATAAGAATGTACAACCATGGACATTAGTTGTACCTATAAACTTTGTATTCTCTGTTCATTATCGATTTGCGTTTATCACAGACTAGTGTAGTAATATGTCTACGTAAAAGTGTGCTGCTGCTGGGTCTCTACAGGGTTTATTTTTCGAGGGGTGTGCAGTTTTTAATAGTTCAAAATAGGTATAATATATGCAATAAATAATAATGTTATTAAATATATTATATTTATATGTTATACGTTTTACCTGCAATTAATAATTAGGTGTGACTTTTTACTACAGAGTAAATCTCTTAAAACAAGTTAACAAAAAAATTATTTACTCGCCTAGTTTTATATGTTTGTTCGGGCGTGCGCGCGTGCACAAATTCATGCTCGGACGTAAAAATCCGTTAAGCTACCTGTCAAACGTCCAAAGTTGTGTCGTGCAGATGGGATATAGGTACTGTGTCAGCCGATTTGTGGCTTAGACTTATACTTATCATATTATTATTAAAATATGCGTATTATTAAGGTGCGCCTTCACTTTTCATAATAATTTGTTGTGTTGTTTATTCGATCACATTGTCTCGGTATGCTGCATAATATTTAGAACCTGGTTAGAGGTTAACCAGTGTAACCTTTCATATTTTAAACATTTTATCAGTAGTTATTATATTTATAACCATTTGACCGCCGTATATATGACCAGACGTTGACAAGTCGAATATTTTTCAACGTAACAGTAACACCTGGTAACATGTGGTATAATATTAAAAAAACGTAACCACAGCATTCAGCCGATTGCAACACTGGGATTTTAACAGGACGTGTTAAATTATGGACGACACGCAAGAGTGTAAAGGCACCTTTATCGTTGTGCACGAGCGTCCGGTTGTTAGTTAGTGGCTCCGATCGGACAATATCATTATAATAATATGCACGTTATGCACACACACACACACACACACACACACACGTCGTCCTAAAGGCTGAGCAATAAATATACGCGATAAATAATAATACACCGTAATAGTATGCGTATAATATTTTATTTTTTTGAGAATTCATTCGGTCGTTTTGCTATACGCGAGTCACATTATACGGATACTGTATTTGTTGGTTCTTGTACGCGATCATAACATATCATTATAATATTATACATTTTTATGATTGATGGACTATATGAATACGCATAATACAGGCGGTCGGCGGGAGACATGCGCCGCGTTTCTCGCTCTATCATAATATTATGTAATACTATATTAGTTGGTATATAGATATGAAATGTGTGTACGCTTTTAAACTGCAACCGCGGCGGTGTGGTAAAAATTGTACATCATTAGAGTTGGCAAAACTTATAAAAATATATCATTACTGTGTAACCAAAAGATATAATAATAATAATAATAATAATAACGAAAAAAAATTAACGAAAATAATATATTATTATATTTAATAAAACTCGCGTGGATATTTCGTCTGATCGCCCGGTTTGCGAGTTCATACTTTACGACCAAAAAGGTTTGAGAAGAGCATTGTCAATAAGCGGTTTGTTAGGAATATTGATTTTTCCGAATTGAGTAATGGTCTGAAGTAGCCAGCGACGTAATATATTATAGTGTATATAAGTTATAATAATATATTATACACCATGTAGTTTGCCGTTTTAATTTTTTTTCATTTCGAATGAGCATTCATTTTTAAAGGAATATTTCTTTAAAATATAACTCCGAAGGAAAATGTATTTGAATCGAAAAACAAGACCAAAAATACCTGGTAAGTGATAAATTTCAAACGGAGGATCATCGTTTGAAAACAATGACAGAAATGAAAATATATTTAGAGTGTAACGGTTGTAATCTACAAAATATACAGATGCGATATTGTGAAATGTGAATGACTACGTTGTAAATATTACTGTAATAAATTATTCTAAGTATGGTTTACTGAAGGGAAAAACTGTAATACGATTTTTCTGTTATAATTTATAAATCGAAATATTTTTAGTTTCTGTATACATTAGACGTCATACCATTTGCGTATCTGCTAATATACCATGCAATAATACCGCGTATACCACGATATTCCACGGTCTTGTATTTAAGTTGTTTATTAATGGGGCATATTTCTCTATCGACCATAAATCGCTGTCGTGTGTGATAACTGATAACAATGATTAGTTTATAACAAAATTAAAACGCAATGCAAACCGATGTCTTAATTAATTTAATATCAGGTCAATTCGATCTAATTTTATCATTTAACAAATAGTAGGTCATTTCGTTATGCGGTTTAAGTCTGCATGGTAGCCGAACAGACAGATACAAATATTTATGACGATATATACAATCTTAAAATGAATTGCAAGTCTTAGTACACATTTATACGTCATTTTGTATATGTATTTCAATGTCTATAATAATCATCATTCAAACAAAAAGTTTTGGCAAAGCATTTATAAAACAAATGAATGACAGTCACATATAATGTAATATAGTAAGCTCGGATTTACAATCAAACGTGTTTTGGATGTCTGGTTTTTGGCACAAACACTTTGAATGTAACGTAGGGATTAATGGATATATTTTAAGAACTGAAATTAGGTCAAATAATTAAATAGTTTTATTGCTAATTAGTCAAACTCTTAAATGCTATATCTTGTTCAGTTTAAATTAATTCTCGAAATGGACAGTGAGTTGTATCAAAAATCACGGACGTCGCAGCGTTCGTTACAAATAATGTAATTATGTCATAAAAAATAAAACAATAATCGAAACGTAACTTTGTCGTACACTTATATTATCATTGATTCGATGTATTATTTAGAATACACATACAATATTATATCTCGTTCAAAGATTTGATAATATAGATGATAACACACGAAAAATTAATCATAATATTATAATCAAACATATTTTGATTGTTTTTTGACGAACTCGATTATAATTATTGTTTACTACCGCTGTATCACTACTGCAGCTACGGCTGGGATTAGGGAAGTTGTAATTCTACCGATTTTCATTATCTCGTGGTTCAACCAACACATGCTCAACCTATAGAGGAACGTTGGTTTGTGTTTAAATACCGCAATGCTGGGTTGTGGTTCGGTTTAAAAGCGTGCGAAGAAGAAAGACTATACGCGTACGATTAATTAGTATCTGTGTCAGAAAATGATAGTAATTTTGAGTTCGGTTTTTAAATTGTCCATTTATTGTGCTTCAAATTGTACAAACAAATAATTAATTAATTAAGATATTATAAAAAAAAAAAAATGAAAACATATTATATGGATATAGATTATTACTTGTAATTTTTTTTTTGTTTTTGAAAAATAGATTGATTTAACTATTTTTTAGAATTTATTCTTTATGATTATTTATCATTAACATCGCAGTCATAGGTGCTATAACAATAATGGAAAACGAAGTTGTGCTATAGGTATAACCTGTATTATGCTGAATGAAGATAATAAAATCTTCATACATTTCTTAATATTTTTATTATTATTATGACTGTTAGACTATTCAGTGACTGATGGATTATTTTAAGCCACAATGAAGTTGGTCGCTTTCAATTGGAAAAATCTATCTGTTCAATACAAGTCTGCCGTAAAGGTCCAAACTATATAATATTTCTGCGGTGTACGGTCAAGGTCCGTGGACTATCTACGTATTAGTATATTTTATTGTATTTAAACAATGGTTTGAATCGCATTGAAATCATACCTACTATACCACCTATATAGTATGTACTATTGAATTCAAATTGCATAACTGCAGTTGGTTAAATAAAACAGTAAAATAATATCTATAATAAAATATCTCGTATCGACTAACCTAACGATTGATGCGATTTCCGGATGCGTGTGAGAACAGTTATTTGTCGGTTTTTTTTTGTGAGTAAACGAAACTAAAAATACGTATTAAATACAGTATTCGCTGCATAATGGAATCACGGTTGATTGACTACTTGTATACTAATACATGGACAAAATTCGTTTATTGGACTCACTGCAGAACTGGTGAATGGTTTGGATGGACAATCAAATTTCAAATTGTTAGCAAATATTGAAATATGTAATTTATTTAATGTTTTTATTTGATTTTTCTCATAAATTAAGTATTATGGATAGTTATTTAGTGACTATAACGAATAATAATAATGAATATTTGTTGGCATATAAAGTAAAAAGCCTCTTCTGCTTTTTCGCACTTCGTTCCCAACTATACGGAAACGACCAACCTTGTGCCCCTCTTTACTCACACCATCTATTTTCGTGTAATTCTCTATTCTGTCTATCCACCTATTTTTCAGTCTTCATCTCTCTCTCACTCTCTCTCCCTTTCTTAACTTTCTTAATATTATTCACGGGTATTCATTATTATTTTTTGTGCTTTTTGTATTTATATTTTTATCTATTTAATTTATTTCTTATTTTCAAATCTTTTTATTATTACATAATATCTATATATTTATTATAAACGCAAATGTTTTTGTTTTGGGTCTAACTCTTATTTGTTCATTCGGTTAATGGACTCAAATACTTTAGTCCGAAAGTAAGTCCAATAAGCGATCTACATACATAAGTATTACATTCATTTTTACAAACACGATGTTATAATAATAGTGATGTATTGACCAAACAATTTAACGAGCGTTTCGTTCAACGAAATTCAAAATAATATTCAAATACAAAACACTAATATGTGACACAACAAAGTACCACAACAATTTTGAACTTTAAATAACTCATCAATCTGGTAACATTACCTATAAGTACGATATTATACATTCTACGACACGTGGACACGCAGTATTATACTCGAAAAATTCGCTTGTTGACAAATATTTCACGACAAATTGAAAATTTAACAGTTTGACTGTTTAACGCACATTCGTTCCGTCTGTAATATATAATAATTGGTGTACATCGAAAATGGGCGTTTACAATGAGATTTTATACTTAACCTAAAATCGCTTGAAAAAAAAAACCACGAATCAATAATACAGCGTCCTGAGCGTATATATATAGTTTATAGTAGATAATAAAGCAGACTAGAATAGTAAACATTTATATTGTAGAATAAAATAGCACAAGTATACCGTTAGAATGATATATTATGCGCCCGTTATTTAAATGCTAGGTAGTTCAAAATATATGAAACATATCTTTGAACAACTTAACGATCAAAAATATTATTCTTCAGACGTTCAAAATTATTATTCATTCCGATTTCGATTCCTCGGTGCAGATTTAATTACCTACATATAGACGTATAATACGTACGTGTTTCGTTTGAACTGTGCAGATACACAGTCCATACAATGTGTGTGTGTGTGTGTAGGTTTCTACATAGAGCGAGATACGTGCATATGATATAGGTCGGTACATCGTGAATATTTATCTATTTCGTATAGCTTTTTACGATGTTACGACGTTCGTCCCATAAGTTTCCGAGTGAATAATAATATTATATTATGTTCGTCACGATATCAACGAGCGGAAAATCGGATACCTACTTATTTTTATATCATTATTATTATGTCGCGTAAGATCTTAATATCATATACGAATTGAAATTTAGTGCCGAGGACGATAGTTTTTTGTACTCTTCCGCGCGTCCTCCCTCCGTAGTACCCGTATAGACGGCCGCAAATACCGACGAGAAAAACAGTACGCAATACGCATATAATCGGTTTAATGTACGTCTCTTCGCGATTCCGTCCCGACTGCATGCCGAACGTGTCGATTGGAATTGATACGTCTTCTGTGGTTGAAGAATAAATAGTACGTCGTCGTCGCACTGCAGTTGGACGGTAGTTGTGTGTGCAGAATACCCACGGAAGGCATGCGACAAGACCGAAAAACCGAGTGCGCCCCATTATCGCAAACAGGTTGTTTAATATTATTATTATTATTATTATATTGTACGGGCACGCACGCATACCGCGCGCCAGACGATTGTGATCTGAAATCGTATACCCGACCGTTTATTTATTTTATTATTATTACTATTATTTTTTTTATCAATCGTGACTGAATGAGAAAAATAGAGAAAAAATGTCGCGCGCGCGTACACACACACACACACACACACACACACACACACAACAGTTATCACCGGCTATAAATCCACTTTGTGTGCCGATGATGTCCATGTACGGCCGCCGACAATCCTCCCCGTAAACGATTTATAATAATTTTTTAACCAATCATGGCGGAATTTCCGATTGGCATTGGACAATCAAAAGCGACGTGCGGCGGCGGCATTCAAGTCTTAACGCGAAATTCGTGACAGTAGACATATAAATTATCGCCGTACACAGTCGTTTAATATATTTTTAATAGTCCGTCATCGATATACCGTTAAACTCGGAGGAAAAGCTCTTTAAAACTTCTAAATCTAGAATTTTTGATATTATGTAGGTATTATAAAACAAAATATTTTTATGCAGCGAGCATAATATTTTATTATAATATCATCATTTTAGAATGACTTACCTTTAATATTACCTAAATGATAGAAACTGGCGTTCCTGAATATTGTGTATAAGTTAGGTAATAAGTTATTCCATACAATTTATAGATCGAAGGTGCATATATAATTTCTTCTCATTAATTGCCAAATTTTGTTTTTTGGAAACATTATAAGGGTTACACTCATTTGAGGAAATGCAGGGGGATATCTCCATATCACTCCACATAAACATTAGTGGGACAACGCATTTTGTTATTTTCAAAATTATTAATTTTCAAAAAAATACATAAATCAATTACCATTCTCTATTAGATTTTTTATATAAAATGTCAAAGAAAAATATGTTTTAAGTGAGTTACAGGTCTATAAAATATCAGCGTCACCCACTATGTTCCCCGACATATTAAAGCGAAACTTTCATATATAACGAACTTCCATTTAATATAATTTTCTATTTAACGAAATTCTCTATAATACGAATTTATTGTTTTTGTTCCACACGAGATTTCGTATTATGTAAGTTTCACTGTATATTCAAATTGCGTGATAAGTTGTAAAAAAAATATATATGTTACCTATTATTCAATCTAATGTATACATTTAAAAAATTATGTTTATCTGGTACCTATGTATAAGGTAGTAATAATATTACTTTTTTAAAGTAAGAATTTAATGACCAAAGATGGCGTAATTAAAGTAACTCAATCCGTTTTTATGACATTAAAAATAATTTCTATCCCTCTCTCTCCAAATCATTTCGGTTATTAATTTTAGATTTTATTTTTAAATCAAACGATAAAAATGTCAATTAATTCTTTATTTGTGTTTCCATTGTGAAACATAATATTTTTCAATAATTAATCTTGTTTGATATTAAGGAAAAAACATAAATAAACAATACTGATAAAAGACTTTGTACAAATTAATGTTCTCACCGTTAAGAATCAACAATCGTAAAATAAAGCTAATAAAAATACATTTATAATTACTAGCTGGTTTTCTTCAATCGAATTTAGTAGATGAAATAAAATTATGGCGCCTCTTCATTATAAGAAATTTATTATTATTTTAACCAAACGTTCACAGAAGTGATAATAATATAAGATATATATATATATATAATAAATATATTCAATATTTATATGTCAGATTGTGACTATGTATAATACATGTATCGTTATGACATAACATATTTTGTTTTAAAAACAAAATAAAGAAAATACCCACTATACCCCAAAATAATATATGATGAATTCATCATTGACTATTATATATTATATAGTCACCGTAATAGAAAACTAACAGTATAATATATTACAATCAACTGCATTAACGAAAAAAACGCTTAAACTTTCAAGGTGATAGGCATCTTAAATGTTTATAATTTAAAACCTATAATTAATAGAGTCCAAACACTCCAAAACCGAATAACTGATAACTGGATGCGACGATAGAATTATCTTTTACACCCAAAACTTTCGAGTGCTCGACTGACGAAATATTTCTCTGAAAACCCGTTCAAAAGCAATAATCGATCGATTTGTAATATTAACGGGGGGGTGTGTCCAGAAAATATATATTATATCCTGTGACGTCACATATTATGATTTACTATACGTACGAACTTGCAGCATTACTTTGCAGTGACTTCTCGTCGGATAATTTCCGGGAAACATTTGTTTAGACTCGGTGCTAATACGCGTGGGCGATATTTAATAATATGTATATTTAAAACGATGCGGCAGACGACAGTTGAAATCCTTTCAAAAAGCCCCGAGTTCCCGGAACAAAATAAACCGTGAATAGCTATAATACCTGTATAAAACCTACACTGTGAATTTAAAATTGATATTATTATTCAAGGATAGTTTATTTATTTAAAAAAAAAAAAAAAACACTTAAATGTATAGCCTTTGTCTTGAAACGGATACCAAGTATAGATTTAAGTAAGCACTCGTATTGCAAGCGCTTAACTACGTTTCACTCGGTTTTCCGTGATCCGAGGTATTGAGCTCTAAACAGACGGCATTGGCTTACTGCGTTTTATTTCGGTTTGGGTGTACACCGTTATTATTACCGGGTAACCGGTAGCGCAAATAAACTTCCGGACGTGGTCATAAAATAAATAGTCAGGGATAGAAGGGTTGGGGGCGAATGATAATAATAATATTCCAAACACTCATAACTAGATTTGATATTTTTTTTCTGGTATTTTACTACCTCGTTTGCAATACGATCTAGACGCAGGCAGAACAAATCCGAAAAAAAAATAAATAAAAATATGGATCTTATTACATACAATTTTTTTATATTAATTTATAGATATAGATGTCACATCCAGAAATTATTATGCTATCTGTCGTAAAATTACACACCACGGCGACAGAATAAAAATCGTATAATACTGACTGTTCAAATGACATTTATTCTTAATTAATGGTCGAGAATATTATATGCTTTTATGAGTACCTATATGATAATGTTATATTATCAAGGAAACTAAATAATTCGTTACGTCTGTGTTTTTCTTAACAAATAATCCAATTAAATATTTAATCAAATACCACATGCGTGAAAACATCTTTATTTTATATTTACAATATACGTAACAGGAACTACTACTGATAATAGTGTTGTATTGGGTATTCTATTAAATGTTGTAATTTTTTTTTGTTTTCAATATTATAATTACGTCATAACAAAGCAAAGTTGTATACCATAACCAGACATACCTAATTGGCACATAAACAATTTGTTCAGTTTGTTATTAAAAACATGACCACGGTTTTTTCGCATTATACAGTTGTACCCATCGAATAACACGCGTTTAGTGACTACTTCATTTTATATAATATATAATAAAAAACTCGAATCATTTTTCTCGACGTACTATATTTCAACACCTGTC
The DNA here is from genome assembly GCF_019925205.1 of Metopolophium dirhodum. NCBI lineage: Eukaryota > Metazoa > Arthropoda > Insecta > Hemiptera > Aphididae > Metopolophium > Metopolophium dirhodum. The sequence continues at coordinate 23,107,064 of NC_083568.1, forward strand.
GGCGCGCAGTTATCAAAAAAGTTTCAATATTTGTCTAACGGGGCCGCGTCCGGCTTTGTCGGGGGATTTTTTTTTCATTTTTTTCCACGTTATTGATGAACCGACTGAATAAATTCATTTCCCGCACTATATTATTATTATTATTTCGTGTGTGGAAACCAATAACCACACACACACGCCGCTCACTTACGCGTATACTCGATTATAGATGGGGGGTGTAGGGGGGACTGGAGGACGTCATAAAGTCGTGTCGGTCCAAGTTTTCTATCAATAAACGAACCCTTTCTCGATGGGGTCGTGTACCGCGTATATGTATATGTGTATACCGGCAATAATATGTGTATACATATACATGAATCAAATGAAGCGGAAAATATCACTCCCGAGTCTCGTCTTTTCCCGTTCTTCTCTCGCCGCTGCACTCTGTCTCCGCTGCAATCGTCGGAAAATTCGTGTCCGACGGATGGTTTCCACTGTGACGTATGTGGTGGTCTATTATATACATCATATATAATATATATATATACATTATATATAATATACAAGTGTGAGCGTGTGTGTGTGTGTGTGTTTGTGTGTGTGTGTAGACTACGATATGAGCTTTGATAGATTTCCAAATGTTAAATTTGATTTTGTCTTTATAGTAAATCGTATGGCACGTCGTTCGGTCGAATTTCCGTGATCGGTTTGCATGGACAACGGATAGTGATCAACCAGCGGACGGTGTGATTCCAAGTGGAATCATTTTTCCAATAGTAATCATAATAACACTGTTATGTTATTAAATCGTTGACGTGAAGGTGACCTTTTAAATTTTACGATTCGGTAAAGACGCGTATTTTGAAACAAAAATGTTATAAATAAACCAGTACATTTTTAATGATGGTATAAAACTTAATGATAATGGAAAATAGAACTCATTTTTCTTTTTGCGTTTTTATTTTCAGAGTGAACCGGAAAAGTTATCGGTTTTGATAATAATTTCTTCCTTTGTTTCGGTAAGCATTTTTTATTAATTTTAAATTTTCAAATTTTTACATCGTTAAAAGCTGGTGTAAAAATATACTTAAAACGCACATATTATTATTTTATCGTGCCATGCTTATAAAATATATCGAGCACTATTTTTACCGAAGAATTTAGAAATTTAAAACAAAAATATAAACATATTTGGAAAATATACTAAAATTTATAACAGGAAACGAACGCCGCAAATGTTTATTCTAGTTTAGAGTATTATGTATAATATGTATTATTTATACTCGTTTGTTTGTGTGTAATGTAATGTAAAAAAACTCAACTCGAAAATGTCTTTAGCAAACGATATCTCATCACTTTCAAATTTAACTTTAATACCGCAGCTCTGAGGCATCCGCCGCTGCAGTGTGTATACGATCAGTAGTTTTGTCGGATTAATACTGCTCATTTATAACGGTGGCCTGATTGTCTTTTTAGGAATTAATCTTATCCGCGTTTCGAGTAAACGTAAATAATATCTTCTCGCAGACATTTGTAATACTCTACAAGTTTAAACATTAATTGTCAAGTGCAAACGAGTAGTCCTTGACATTTCCGTGGCTCAAAAATCGCACGATGAATAATTGAATTTTATGTAATATATTATATAACACCGCGTATGCCTAACTCATTTTATCTAACAAATACCCAAAATATTTACTGCAAGTAAAGACACCAGTAGTATGTGGTGGATATTAGACGAATATATTTTGATCTGGCGATAGTTTATTATTTTTTACCATGAATTCGATGAGGTTTTATTAGTTTTGGTTTTTATTTCGTAGTTTAGCTGTACTTTCTTTGGTTAAATATTATGTAGGTACGTACATTGAACTTTTATGGCCCCCAAAAACTTTCAAACAAATTAATGTGACCCTCCACAAAAAATACTAATTGGTGACCTTTCCGCCGTGTGCACCATATTATTATGGTTGTGTAAAATATACATTACAATATTATCATCGAAACACTTCGATTATTGGAGACGTTTATAAGTTAAGGGAAAAAACGAACTACAAATATTGTTCTATTTTCAGACGATACGAATATCAATATGATTATTCGAATCGTTTTTATATCGATTGTGTTAATATCATTACAATAATAACAATATACCTACATAGTCTGCAGTATTGTTTAAACCCAGCGGTGTCAGACAGCACCCCATCAACATTCGTTAATGGGATGGAGGTACTATTATATTCTATAGTGTCATAATTTCAAGTGAAATATTTTTGTCTACTGCACGTGCGATCGTCATATTATGATGATATACACGTCAATTAAATATAATCGATTTTTAACGTTCAAGCGGTGTGGATAATGGTTAACGAATTATCGAAATACAGGATGTTGGAGGATATTGGTGGAGGTGGCCGGTTAACGTTTATAAATTTGAATGGCTTTTTTATGTATACTAATTAATAATAATATTATACCTACAAAATAATACAGACAGAGTGCCTCACTACAAAACATGTGCACCTTTTTTTCACTCCAATAATGCATTTAATTAAATTCAGTTTTTTGGGAATTTTTGAGTATAATAATTGAATACCCCATTTCAAATACTCATGTTCTCATACCATTTAATTAGTATCATTTAGTGATGATATACCAATTTTTTTTTTTTAAATGAGAACCTTAATTTTTGTTGTAAACTGTTAAGCAGATGAAGAATGAATCAAGTAAAAATGTACTAATAAATCGAAATTTAAACAAGTTATTTTTGAGTTATTACACTTTAAACATTAATAATAATAATGTCCATGGCAATTTATTTAGAAGTTACGGCCACGATGATTAGAATATTATAGTTTTTAATAAAAATAATATACTGTCGTTTAATATTTATTAAAAATTATCTCAGTATAATAAGTAGGTGGGTACTAAACTAAATATTATATATTATTAATATTATATATGCATTTTGTAAAACCATTATTAAGGAATGTTATTCTCAATGCTTAACGCTTCACTAACCAGAAACAACTCTTCAAAATTTTGATTTTATTAAGTCAACATTATATAAAAAAAAAACATTTGCTTACAATAAATTTACAGTAAAAAAATGGTAGTTCTCATTTAAGAAAAAACAAGTTTATATCGCTCCTCTAAATTTATAATATGGTAACAATAACTGTGATTGTATTATACGATGTTTTAGTAATTACTAATTATATAGTATACTTAAAAATTCCGAAAATCATAATTCTAAATTGAATTTTCAAAGAACATATTATTAAGAGAGAGGAGCTTGGTCGGTGAATCATCGTGTATAAATGTATACACAGAGATTAATATGCCTAAACCAACGCAGTCACATCCATATTATACATTTCATCTTATAACAGCGGTTGATGGACGGTTTCGAAACGCACAGTTTTCTCTGCTCGCCGAGAAAATGTTATATTTAAAATTGTTTCACATTACTCGACACCGAGTTCCGATTAAAATATTATACTCTATACACGGCTGTGTGTATCAGAATTCGATGTTAGTTATTCGCACACGTCATGTGTTGCTATTTTTACTGTTTGTTTTATTATCGTACGTAATAATATATCTTAAAAGTAGTGGTACTTATTTATTTCTGATATTCGTAGCATAATACAACTCACGAGCGTTATGCCTACCTACGTGTTTGGTATGATGATTGACTATATTCCTATAGGTATGCGTTTTGTGACTTTGAAAGTTTCTTTTATCTTTTAAATTTGTTGTCAATAATGTTGCTATCAAATTAATATGGTTTTACACACATATTATACGGCGAAGAGTAGACTTTTGGAGAAACTATCAATTTTTTCACTGAAAACCGATAACTACTTAACTAGGAATTTGGATGTTTAACGTCAGTGATGATGTACAGTTTTCAATATTTAATTAAATATTGTTTCATAATAAAATTTATTAATTCAAATATTATATTGTTTTCAGTTTTCACAATATAGTTACACCACGCAAGTTAACGCAAAACACGCACTAGCTAGGCTATTATATTATAAAACCGAGTTGCAGCTGATTTAAATTCAAATTTAAATAATCAACGAATTTGTTCCTAGTTATGTGTTTTGTGACTTTGGAAGTTTATTTTATTTTTATTTTGTCGTCAAAAAATCGATTTTAAATGACTTGCTGTCAGTATGTCTATGAAATTATGGATTTATTCACATAGGTACTACGATAATAGTCAATTTCTGGAGAAATTATATTATTTTTTCCGCACAGAACCGGCACTTAACTCGGCATTTGAATGTTAAACGCCAATGATGATGCAGGTACAATGTTTTCAACATTTTATTGACTATTGTTTTATAAAAAAATATTAATTCAAATATTATATTATTTTCGGTTTTCACAATATATTTATACCACACGTTGATGCGAAACACGCTAGGTATTATATAGTACCGAGTTGTAGTTGATTTAAATTCAAACTTAAATAATCAACGACTATAGTCCACGCACAAAATAATCGAAATACGTAAATATTAATACTAATAACTATGTTCAGTCACTATAAAAAGGTTATTAAACTATGCTTGTTTAATTATATTTAGAAATTGGCACGGGAAAAAGTTTGATAATTTTTTTTACACATTCGTATTACGTATCGACCTAGTGTTTTATTAGCGTACAAAAATATATTGTATATAATTTAATTTTTACATTATAATAATTTATTATAGGTAATCATTTAACTTTAAAATTATTTTACGACCAATTTTGGGTTTTCTGCAAAATAGAGGGTTTGTTCATTTTTATCAATAATATTATTATTATTATAACTATTACGTATGGAAACTTGTTAAAAGTGCAATAAGAATAAGGTTTATATTGAATTTTTAAAATATAATTTTTTTTGAGCATTTACTATTTACAGTCGTACCACCTATATTATTTACAAAAAATAATGCGTATTAACAAGCAAAATAATGCAAATGTGATTTTACATACATATTTAAGTACTCATATTAATATCCATTTCTGTTTGAACTTCAAGCAATACTTTAAGTATTTCCGTGAAATACTATTCGCCTCGTTTAAAGGTTGAAAATGTTTTGGTTTATATTAGCTTATTAAAATATCTGTTACAATGAACAATTATAGTTAAACTTTAAACTAATTATTACAATAATATTTACTCCTCAAAATCGTTTACTAAGGAAACTTTTAGGCAGTAACAAAACGATTACATTCATATTTTATAATGGTTTAATGATTCGAAATAAATAGAGTAATTAAAATATTATAAAATAATTTGATTGGAAAAAAACACCGGCACATTAAAACTACATTTCTTAATTATTAATGATTTTGTATTTACAATTATTAAAATATTCTAAAACAATATTGTGTGAATATCAGTAACTTTTCTTTACGTATATTGTGTGTTATTCTTTGCACTGTTTTAAGTATATCTAATGATTAATGAGTACGGAATGAGTACCTAATGCGATCAAATAATTATAGTAATTAACAAGTGTCTATTATACGTATAGCCGATACAATTACATTATACCCATTACCTATATATATTATTCTGAAACTCCGGTTCTTCTTTCTATACGGAAAAAAGATGACATTTAAAATTTACACTATGATTGCCAAACTATATAATATTGAGAATAATAAATTAATGTTATTAATTATTTCAGTATATAAGTACCTTGATGTATACAAATATAGATAATAATAATTAATAATATAATTGTTTTAAAAACCGGTTAAACGATAATTCGCCATTTTCGACGATAACATATAATATTATAAAACATATAACGATTATTTTTTTTAAACCTCTATATTTAACGAAACTCTCTATATGGTAACACATTTATTTACCATGACATTTTCGTCGAAAAACGTTTCTGTTTAACCAACTAATTCTGTATCATTATTATAAAATTATTGTACACAACTATTAAGTCACAAGTACAAACTCGTCAATCCAACATGGGTACTATACAGTATACATCGCCATCGCCATTCGTTCATTGGTTTGTGTCACGTGTTTTCCGGATAAAAACGAAGAAAATTTTCAAATATCACGACATATGGGTTGTTGTTAAAAGAAGACGTGGAAAACTGTGCGTAAAAAACTAAAATATCAGTTATCTACAGACAATGCGGTGATTAATCAAATTAATTTACCTCATCAACATCATCACCGATTGGAGGTTATCCTTAGTGGTGAGATTCAACTGTTCTGTGTTATGTGTTTTATTTATTTATTATTGACATTTTTCTTCACCAATAAAATATTATTATTATTAATTCCATAAAACAAAAACGAGTTTTCGATTGAAGAAAATGCGTTGACGATCTTTACAACGAAATTCCTATTCGACCGATTGTTTTAATTTTTTTTTGTCCGAGGAACCGTCAATAATTATAGTTTATCTTATACGCAGGTTCCGTTGGGTACAAATCGGTTTTTTTTTCTCCGATAATATAACGCGCCATCGAACCACTTTGCGATATTCTGTTCCCATACGGCGACGGAATAATATTACTATACACCGAATATACAGTAGACGCTGTGCACATGTATAATAATAATACGCGTATCGTCCTTAAACTTTGTCCTGTCTGCGTTTCACCAGTCGCCGGGATCCAGCAGCTGGCGCTCGAACAATATGTGTATAATATACTATATAATAATATATCGAACACAGTGTACGACCAGGAGGTTTTTAGCAATCTAGCGCGCAAAGTTTATCAGAAAGTTTTCGAGCTCGCGGAACGATAATCGCGTACGGTGTCGGGCGGGACGTATATCGTATGCGCCAACGTCCCGGGTCGAGCGAATATAATATAATAACCGTAAACGCGAAGAGGTTAATAGGATTTTGATCACTGTCGTACGGCCATTACACATTACGGATTACCCTATAGACATCTCGTCGCCCTCCTCCGGAGACATGATATGGTCATTTTTTTTTTCTATCTGCCGTTACTGTTTTCTTTTTCTGGACTTCCGACGAAACCGAATGTGGCATAAATCAACCAAAGATTGAAAGGTGTGTACCGATACCTAAGCTGACGCAGTTACTATACTGTATTCATTGGACAATAAATTATAAAAATAGTAATAAATAATTGGGGAAAAAAAAAAAAAAGATGTAAAATTTAGTTACTGCGCCTCATTCGTTGCGCATGTCGAACTATCATAACACACATAGGTGCAGCGTATAATATTATATTGCCGACGCGAAACTGTTATGGGTCTATAGACTAATCTCGATTTTACTCTCGTATGAGCGTCTCTATACTCGTCGCAATTTTTTACAATTCAAAAACTATTAGTACCACCACTAAAGAATGCCGCTCCACCTATTTATAATCCATAAATATTAATACAATCACGCGATTTCCTACTATAATCAACTATAACAAATAATGCTATGATAATATATACTTATTGTACTTTTGTTACTATGATGTTATATTTAAAAGAAAAAGACTTGGGCATATTTCTTCGTAATCTCAAATTTGAATAAAAAAATAACTTCATCATAATTTAACAGTGACAATTTCACAACTCTCATAATTTAAAATTATATTAAAAACAGTATAAATATACCTACTTACAAATTATATTAGTGCCTAGTTTTTGGGGAGAGGAAGGAGTAAATGTTGACTACTCAAGAAAAATGTTGGTGATAATTAGGCCACCATAATTGTCGAATCTTAGCTACGTGTCTGGACTGCAGAAATTAATTCTACGTAATCGCCATTATATGAAACGATCGTACTATTTTCACAAGTCAAAAGAATCTACTACTTGAAAAAAACTTTAATATATAATTTAATTTAATGTATATTTAATGTTTAACCTAATGTCAACTAATCGCCCTGTGGTTGATAGGTACTTACAAAATCAGGGAGAACTAAATCTATGAATCTACTCCTCGAAAAGTTGTAAATAATACAATACGTATCGTAATATTTATGGTATTACCTATGTCCCGTATTACACTATTATTTTTACCATAGTGATATTTAAAAATGTTTATAAATCAACATTAAAAGAATCAATGTAAAAACACCGGAAACTCTCTACCTATACGACTGTAAACATAATATGATACGATTGAGAGTTCGAAAATTCGCCGGGAAATCTAGTGGTGTATCGTGGTCAATAAAGTCACTTAACACATAATACTTATAATAAAATATGCACGTTGCACAGTATTATTATATTATTGTTATTACTATTATTACTATTACTATTATCATTATTATTATTATTATTATTATTGTATAATAATATGCCGTCAACCCACGTGGCTAGGCAGAAGATGCGATTACAGTGCTATAGTCACCGTCTCCGTCGTCTGCCCGACGTCATCGCCGGTGCATCGGCAGACGCTGCGGTCCATTGTTATAATAATGTGTATCCTTTTTTTTTTCCACCGAATCTCTCTGTATAAGGTCTAAAGAGCTCGTTTAACGTCCCGCCGGCCGACTGGCAATATATTATCATCATCTTACGCGTAACACATGCACTATTTATATAATATAATAATGATAGAATAGGTATATAATACCTGCGGATTGTCCGCGCGGTCCGGAGAAGTTGATTTATTGGCGGCGTTTCCCCTTTCTCACGGCAACAGGTAGCCGCGCGCCCCACCCGCAACCTCTTCCACACAGACGTGCGCCTTTCCCGAAATCAAACGTAAAAGCACATCCTCCCCGGTCACGCCTCTGTGCCCTTTCGGCGATTCGTATATAGATTTTGGTCGTCAAGTGGACGAGGAACGCGTACCGTCGCAGTTTTAAAATAGTATGAGTCATTTTAGCTTATATTGACATGTTTTCGGCTTAGTTACAGTTTGTTAATTTTTCCTGACCTTTTTTTCCTTACAGCACCTACCTGGTTTCCCCTAGCAACCGTTGATAATATGACTGATTACCCGTCATCAGTTTTTCATTACAATACCCAGCAGTGCCTCTAGCAACCTATGCATAATATTATAATTTCAGGTTACAGAACCTGGGCTGCCGGCTGCCACCAACAACCGATGCATAATATAAATAAGTAACCGTCGAAATCTTCTAGAAACAAAGTTCATTATTTTTCTGTACCACTGAGAAATTGTATACTTATTTTACTTATATTCCTTATAACACTTCAGCTAGACGAAGTACTCCAAAAGTTTTGCTTTGCCACTTTTTGGTCTTTTAGATAAGTATATATGTGTGGCTGTGGAAATTTTCGTCTAGTCGCCATTTTAAATAAGTCGTTTTTCAAAAGTTTCCACAAGCGAGGGATAAATTGCAACGAAATCGTAAAATTTGTACATTTGTTCTAAATTAAATAAATCTAATTTGGTTATTTTGCATAGCGTTGAAGTTCGCAAAATTGTAACCTAAATAAACAGTGTTAAAATGTAAAAAAATTTCAAAGCCTTTTAAGTATGTAACTAATCCTCTTCGAGACGATTGTTCGGTTTCTTTTGCTTATATTATTCTGCAGTGCAGAACAGTATTTTTTCGTTCTTCCACCGACAAATTCCACTCGAATCTATATAGATGAATTGACCGGAACTACGAAAATAATATCATTTAAAACAGAACAAACATAGTGCTTAATTATTACGAATCCGGTGTTCAGTCCGGTCCACGTAACTTCGAACGCATTATTTTATTTCAATATTTGGTATACTGCTTACAAACATAACTTAACAAATGCATAACTTTACAAATGTAACTATAATAATGTAGGTACGACGTTATTAAATCCAGTGCGCATGATACCTACCTAGTCGACGCATTTAAAATTAATTCTTGACTTTTGGCGTACCATAAATTATGTACAAAGCGTTTATTGTTACACTCTGGCGCGTACTTTTGTCAGGGATTACAAAAGGTCATCAACACCTCGATTATCATCGGAAAACATTATAATACGTGGTATAATCCGGTATACGTGCACAAATAATCCAACCGGGTCGACCGTTTTCTGCATTGTACGCTCTCCGGGAAGACGTTTGACGTAAAACCGACAGTCGGGACGTTAATGTATGCGGCAGGTCTCGACGACCCGTTCCAGAACAGGATTAAGTGCATAAACGCATGTACGTAATAATATCATAGGCACACAGAGAAAACTGAAAAGTCGTCCAACGTGTAGGCACGCGTACTGCGGGAAAAAATAAATAATATACCTATGTTAGTTGTACCCAACTATAATATTATCTGCTATGGTAGCACAAACGTAACCACGCGATATGCGCGATTGATAAGACGCGGACGACGTTCGATATCCCGAGCTGAGAGACATTATATCGCATAATTATAATAAACGCATGTTGTTAGAGCTAGGATTGTATAATATATTATTACACGTTACGATATTTGAGACGCACATGTTTCTGCAGGCTGGATCCTCGCTCGGAATTCACGACTCGATTAAAATGTGTTCAATTGAACTTATGATATTATTTGTTTGTCCTTGACTTTTTATTCATATTTTAAAATTTGAGTTTAAAACGTTTTCTCAAAAATCTAGTAATTTGCTGCATTACAGTGCTAAAAAAAGCTGTCTTATCGCGTTCCGTCCAGTGGATCTTTTCATTGCGATGCCGATGACCACCTGTGGGATTAAAAAATGCCCACAAGTTATATTTATTTGTTATTTCGAATATAATTTAGAGTGATATGACTGATAATTTCAGCTATATTAGTACACATTTAGTAAACAAAACAAACACTGTTTTACTCGTGTTTCATAACTCACAATGGGTAATTATATTGTCATTACTAAGTATGTATATATGGCATCTAAAGCGAAACGAGTGTGCAAAAATATCATTCTTATTTCAAAGCCAGTTTTTTAATAGCCATAAAAAATATCATGTTAACAATTAATTCAATGTAAAGAATTAAAAACGTATTTTCTTGTATGCCATTGCACTAATTGTAATCTATAAAAATTGTATCATTCGTTTGTTCAGCGTATACCATTATTACATCGAATGATTATTATTATTTATTTATGTTGGAAATGTACGTGAAGTGTGTGCGACTGTTATAGGCTTACAGTACACTCATTTCCAGGGATGTTATTTTATTTTAAAGTCAAATAGAGTTTCTCTCCTCTTGTTTTGCCAATACACGATCACTGATTTCAACCATACGCATCGTGTTATATTATATAATACACATTCCGTAAAATACGGTGACTTTTTTCATCGGATTTTTGCACATTTTCCACTGTTAATAAAATACAAAATACTCTGTATACACACTTAAATCAATACTGAAAAATTTTGCAGTCTCGTTAATGAATCGTTTTATTTTTTTTCAGCTGTAAATCAGAAATTTAATAATCGTTATCGTTAATGCGTATGGTAATATAATCATTAAAATTATAACTGCACGGTGGATCCTACGATAGGCGCGAGTTTGGCGCTTTGGTTTTCATCGCTTTACTAGCGCGCGCACACAATATATAATATAATAATAATAATATTATACAGTCGGAGAAAATCATGCCTCGGGTAACATTCCGTGAATGTTTTTTTGCCCCACACATCACCACATGACGTACTTACATTGTGTACGCGTGTTCGACGATACGATAAGTCCACTCTACACACATCGAGTTCGGTGCAGTGCACGTAATGACAATAAAAATATCGACATTGGACGACAACGACGACGACGACGACAGATCGATAGAGTAAAATATACCTAATACATAATATTATATTATTTTTATTATATATTATAACTGTAAACTGCACGTACGGTACCCTGCATTGTCAGTGGTAAATGGGGGGGGGGGGGTGAGGGGTCGTCGGCAGATTCTCGAGTGATTATCTATTGACTGATTTCTTTATCGCCTTTACCGAGGGACAAGGGTACCACGATACAACATCATAATAATATTTTATTAGTTATTACGTTTTACAACACCCGTTAAACTGAGATGTTCAAACATATTTTGTACGGACATTTTCTATGATAACCGAATCCGGTTTTAATCGGCCAAAATATACGTGCAATACGTTCAGTACATTCGTACCACTTTCTTAAATATGAATAATTAATGTTTTGGTTATTTTATTTTTCAGCGATTATGGGTACTACAACTTCTATGACACAGCTAATAATAATAAAAATAATTTATTTCAAATGATATACAAATTACGTGAGATAAAATTGGGGGTTGGCTAGAGGACCAATCATAAGACAAAGCCCCTTTAATTCATAATATGAAAATAGGTACATATATTACAAATTATAATTTTTATATTTTTATGATAAATGAAAAAAACATAATAGTAAATGATAAATGATAAACTCATTATTTTTTGTTAACTGAGTAATACAATATTATAAACGTCATAGTACCTACGTACAAAACCTATATTATACATTTTATCTATTTGATTAATAATTATTTAATCATATTGTATAATCTAACTGTATCCGACCCAATCATAATATAAAATACAACAATTATAAATAGTTTGTGATTTTCACTTGGTATTATAATCGTAGGTAAAATCATACAAACTTTATGAAAACATTTCAAATATTGATAAATTTGGTATAAAATGTAGTAATCGGTAATTTTTTATCACATCTCCCATCATTGGGTGTGCAGGCAGAGTTGCAGTGGCTTTGTACATCGAGACCGTCGGCCAAGAAAAGGCACTGTAATGAGAAGACCATCCATATGGTGAGGAGGATGTCGGCAGTGGATGACTCGTATGCATAAATAAAATACAATAATAATATTATGTCGAGTAGGTACGCATATCGAGCACTACGATCGCGCTCGTGACTTGTATATTATACGGACTAGGAGGACACGACGTCGTTTTATCATTATTATTATTATTATTATTATTATTATTATTATTATTATTATCATAATTATCGGGCAGGTGATATTTCGTATCATATTATAATATAGTATACGTCTTATATGAATATAATATTATAGAGAGACGTATTCTAAACGGCCGAGTACATTTTCGAATTGCGTCCTCCCCACGCGTCTTATACATTTCTAAAATGTCTCGAATGCCTCAAACGTTTGGGCACGTGACGGTCACAGCGTCCCGCAGCTGCCGAGTCGGTGAAATGGACACTAATACCGGATGAATAGGGTTAGGTATATAGGGTTAAGTAAATATAGGTGGTAGACGGGAGTAACTACCATCGATTTACACGGTTCTATATGACGTAATATTGACTCGTGTTATTGTGTTATGCTCATGATATAATATATGCGCGTCTATAACGTCATTCTAACGACGTCAATCATTAGACTTCATCTACATTATCCGGTGGTCGGGGAGGTACTGCAGCGTGGAGCTGGTCGTAATTTTCGATTATTGTACCTATATATAGGGTAGGTGTATAGCATAAATAGGAAAGTCGTAAATGTGTAATAATTATAATTATGCAGATCACTGGACTTTCAGAATTTCTCTATTCGCGAATTGACAGAGATCGCAGTCTCAAAGGGCGTTGTTCATCGGGGCAAATGACTCAACATTTACCCGAGTAAAACATACGCATCATTTGGGCGGCGAGAAATTAACCGATCGTTTGGACAAGAATTTATATTTCGAGAGATTTATGTCGCGCACTATTTGTTTCTACGCTACGGCCATGCACGTGCAACGTAGAAAATTTGGGTTCAGCAGGACCTGCAACTTTGTGTTGAGTTATCAACTTTTATAATTAAGAACATCATTTTTGTTTGTACGTTTATTTTTTTACGATATTTCAATTCATGCGATGAATTATAAATAATTACCGGCAGCTTATTATATCAACACTTACATAAATTTGTGATCTGTGTTCAAGAAACCATACTAGTTAAAATCGAATGAGATTTCTAATGAAAATGTATTAGACATGTTGTCCATAAATATTTTAGTCAAATTATGTTTATTAACTCGCTCAAACAATGTATTAAACATGTTGGATATCTATTTAAATCTCACCCAAATGATAAGACGCATAAATTCGCCCAAACTATATGTGATTTTAGGACTTTTGTCCAAACAAAACCACTCATTTCAAAACGTTGAAACATCGTTCCTGTATTGAAATTTGAATTTTCCGTTTAAAAATGTTAGATTTAACTGAAAATTGCAAAAATGTCGACCCGACTGTTTGTAGTATGATTTAATTATCCTCCACAAAGAGGTAACACAGTCTGAAAAAAATTATAAGTACATATTTGATTCGTAATATATAGTTGAGGATATTATCCAGGTAGACGATTTACACGGAAACCTTATACTATACTTATCTATAGCTATATCTAAATCGAAAGAGCAACGTGTCAGATGTTTATATTCGGCTTGCAGAATAAATCAAATTCAGAACGCCCCCTGTGTTGACATGCACTCTCATCAAAAAATATCGCTAAAACGTATAATGAACAAATGATTTTTTTTATATTTTGTTTTGTTTGGCTTGGTGTCTGCCATAATGGATTGTTATTCTGAGAAATAAAATATCAACATTTCTGAAAATAATATCATCCTCTGTATAATAGTAGAGCCTTCGACTAAAGTCAAAATGGCCGATACGTGCAATAACTGAGTTAGTCAAAATTATTGGTTCATGAATAAATATTTTCGATTTGCATTAATTTATACTTGAGTGCATTATGTTCTAAACATAATATTATTATTACACTATGTCAAGATGTCTAGGTAAAATTAAATACGGCGGCGAATAATCTTAAAACATCATTTTTAAGTGCACTGTAGAATATAATGTGTACGTCTATATAGGTACCTAATTAATACTCTGACTCTTCTTGAACACAGTAAATCTTATCAAGTGAAATTTTACCTTTTTATTCTCCTGTTGTTGATTAAATTAAATTGACCCGTTGTAAGCATTAAACGTTACGAGTTCGACATTCTCCGGGGAAACTTTGTTTTTCTCATTTTGCTTTATTTTTCGTCCCTTTATTAAACATTATTATTTAATTTTTTATCCTCGGAATATTATAAACGTTAACGTATAATATAGCTGGTAGAAACTATTTTTAAGGCATTTATTTTAATCATTCGACTTAACTCCACAACTTGTACCAAGCGTATAAAAACAATTATATTACCACAGTTCTAAATAACTAATGAGAATTACGAACATCAATCCATCAAACTGTAGAATATAGCTGAAAATGATTAACAAAAATTAAAGTTATTCATATAATATTTATGCATAATAATTAATACTTAAACAAGAATAAATATTTTAGAAATTATCTAACGGCATTTGATGGTTTCATTTAACTCAGAAGAAACGAAACATAACATATTATATAAACTTTGTATTTAAATCTAAAACTTTAAACTAACTCAGACACTATAAGACGTTAAACGCTATTATAGTACCTACACCTATTGCTCCTTCAAACTCGTTGAACAAAATTATTATACATTAATTTTATATTCCCTTTGAACAGAGACTACACACAAACCAATTAGTAATTTAAGAAACATATTCTGTTAATACGCAATAATTTATCGACGTCCCATTCGTAAAAAAAAATGTATTACCTACCACAATATTCAGCAGTTGTAGTCGAACATGACGCGTTGTGCGCGTATACTACGATTTATTGATTTTATAAAATATATTTAAAAAATCAACAGTTCTATATATT
This sequence comes from Metopolophium dirhodum, assembly GCF_019925205.1. NCBI lineage: Eukaryota > Metazoa > Arthropoda > Insecta > Hemiptera > Aphididae > Metopolophium > Metopolophium dirhodum. Next base: position 23,122,746 of record NC_083568.1, read on the forward strand.
ATAAATTATACGGTATTATGATATATTATTGTTATGACGTTATTAATTCTAAAAGGGTCGGGTTGAGATGGTTATTAGCTATACTTATATTGTATAGATGTGTTACACTGCCACAGTATTCTGACATTGACACAGAAAACTAGTACACAATATCTAATCAAAACTTTCGTAGTTAATTTATAATATTATACTAATATTGTAGTGATTAAAGCTCGGTAACTATGTGCAGCCCTCGCACAGCGTTAAGTGATACGAGAATGATAATAATATTATAATAATAATTTGGGTCACACATTTGGGGCTAAACACTATAAGCACTTATATAAACCGGGGCACACGAATTGCCATCCAAATCTAGGTAAGTAACCTTTTTTTACTTAAATCCCCCCCCCCCCCCCCATGTCATAGTATCATACTATGATACCCATAATACAAGTCATTATATCGATATATTTTATCGTACCATCGATAGTAATAATAATTTCGAAGACAGTATTATTATATTATGTTGCAAAAAATAATATTATAGGTACGTCGTCAATCACTGATTGCAGTTGATGAAGTTTATTGAAGATAAATCAGTTACGTTTGTGCATTCGTTACAATCAACGTTATTTTTAGCGAAATAGTGGAAAACAATTTTAATTTGGTACGGTTAGTATGGTATGGTAATGGTTTTGGTATGGTAAGTTTGAATTTTGAAAAAGTCCATCAATAATTTGTTTAAATAAATTTAAAAAAATCTATATTTATATATATATATTATAACTCACATTTACTTTGAATATAAAATCACTTGGTTTAAAGTGTTATAATATTCAAACAATCTACGTATTATATGTCATTATACTTTATCTGAGGCAATTATCGAGTTTACCGAAGTGTCAACGGCCTATGGTGTCCCAGGTAATTTTTGTGAGTGATGATATTATTTGGTTTTGAAATCGGCTGGCAGTGTTGTAGCGTGCTCATATTATATTATACGGCTGTACCTACAAGTACGTGTGCATTATATTATGTACCTATAGCGGACAACTATAATAATTATGAAACGGAAAAGATAACTAATAATCATATTATAATACCGTCATGCGCATTGTCACGGCCATTGTCGTTGCCTTTGACCCGTTTTCGGAAAATACGATTTTTTTGATTTTTGATTTTTTTATCTACGCGTCCTTTACTTATAATAATATAATAACTAATACTTATACGGCGGCGACACGCGGTTGCAGCAGCAGTCTGAAGGGTTCTCATGTCTGTTTTATAACTGCGATGGCAGTGGAAAATAATAAATAAACAGCCCGTCGTATCCCATACGAAAATAATATTATTGTGTGCTGCGGCGAACGCGTACCCTCTGCACGTGAATATTTACGGGCTGCGGACAAGTATTGTCACGAATCGCAGCCACCGAGTTTAATAATTACCGGTGGCATATTATTATCATTATTAGTCCATATGAAAAACTACGATATTACTTTCCCGGACGAAATTCGTTTCGTTTTTACTTAACCCCTTTGAACTTTAAATTGTTTAAGTGCATATATTGTACGTAACGTTTTTTTGATGAAATTTTGCCATAGAGTATTGTTTTATTTGTCGTATTAATAATATTATGTCTAATTTCTACGTAATTATTTTTACTGATAGAATTTCGTTTCAAATGATTGGAAAGCAATCAAATTCATATTACAGTGTTATTATTATCGTTGTTTTGAAACGTAGGCACATATATATAAACGATAATTATAAATATATATATATTATGGTTTTAATAACGTATAATAAATCTAAAACACTGTGTATATTGTTTACTATTAAAATGTTACATTAAACAGTTTTAATAACTTTCAATAAAGTTCGTATTCTCCACATAAATCAGAATTAGTAAATTGTTTGAGTCGAGATAAATATAAACACATCGACAAACATACTATTATTATATACTTTATTTTATATATTATACAACAACAACAAACTTGAGATGACGTTTATTCAAAGTCGAAAGAATTTCAAAACAAAACGTATTGAAAATAACATATTTTAAAAATAATATAACAACAATATAATAATATATACTATTGTATACTATTGCAAAACAATTTGTAATGCACTCCATTATACATTTATCCGTAGTTCTGAACAACATTAAGAGATTAATCATGGAAACTATTTTATGACCCGAAAATAGACTGAATGGAATAAAAGAGACCAACGGTGGAGGAAGTTTGCGACGTTTCCTAAAAGTTTAAAAGTGCCGTTATACGGATTCCGTGGCAAGTTTGCAGTGCATTTAAGACCCATGTTCACTTTCTAATTAGAAATCTCAAACCGTCTTGACGTCCCGTTTAGGTTTGAAAACGAGAGTGCGCTAATTCTTTTTATGCGTTTGACCCGAGTGACGGATGTCATCAGCGCCAAAATACGACGCACAATAATGTGGCACACGCATATTGTTATATATTTAGGTACTATTATACAATGACTTATACAGTGACGCACTGCACAAAAGGACACTTTATGGTCCACTCATAGGCCCAACTTTAAGCTTTTAATCTTCGGGCGTACGGCCTTACTTTTTATTTAAGTCGAAAGTGTAGATTACGCCATATTTGCAAGGCGCTGAAACGTACACGTGCGATTTGAACGCTGTTTCTAAACTGATCCGGTTTTGAGGATTAAGGGGGCCCCTAACTTAACCCATTGAATCGGCACCTCGAGGCATAATTATTACACCGAAATATTATTTTAATTAGTTATGAACTTACAAAAGCCGCTTGTTCCTGTGATCAATTAATACAACGTCTTCATATAGCTTAAATACATTCTACTACCTACCACGCGCCGTCTTAAATATATATATATATATTATATATAGATAGATACATTTTCCATCTACCAAACTGCAGAATTTGCGCACACAGCTGCAAACAATGTAGGTATGTCGATACCTACAATCGTTATATTATTCTATAATATATAATCTAAATAAATAACTAATTATATAATTCTTATTTCTTATACATTTCATTCCTGTTTAAAAAAAAAATACTTCTCGTCATAAATAAATATGCGAGTAAAAGAGAAAAAAGGAAGTTCAATTCAAAAAATACGCACACAATGGCATAAGATACAGCACCGGCTAATATATTATATAATATAAAATACTATAAAAAATGTAAAATTATGTAAAAAAGATACAGGTGGTACGAACGAGATTTATTGAGTTTAAAATTTAAATCACCTGAATCACGATGGTGCCTAATAATATGAAAATTCTTCGTTTATTAGATATTTTGATCTTTTCAACATTCTCCTAACAGCTGTAGTTGTGACGCCCGCGTTATTTGCATTGAGTTTTTATTGAATCTTATTGCGTTTCGCGACGTGTGCCTGCAGATAACGTGTAATGGTTTGGGTCGTTTGCGATGGCGGCACGAGCAAGAAAAAGGAGTCTATTCAAATATGGAACCTTTGCGGCCACAGTTTAAATAGAGAAACAAAAAAAGTCATATTCGACAACCTACTTGGTCACTGTACAGCTCGCGATTCGCTTCGCAAAAATATATAGACGTACCGCGCTACCGTATAACATGATAATAATAATAATAATATTATTTATACCGTCCATTATATTATGATCTGTTTGGACCGGAATGCTGTACACGACACGACTGTCGCGGGCACATGAAATATTATCTTACATGCACTCCACGACGATCTTTGATCTGATTTTACACGGATACTGCAACTGCGGCTGCAGTCTTATGATAATAATACCTCCTCCCCCCCCCCAGCCTCCGTTGCACCGCGCTCGCGATATTTTATCATTTATTTATAGATTTAATAATAATTTGTTTTCATCACAATATCATCTCGTTCTCGACGAGCGGATACGACTGCAGCTGCAGCAGTTGTTATATTATATAGATCCATATGGAGGTCTTCACGATCGCGTTTACATTATATTATGATTATAATAATATCATGCCGTACCCACTATAGAAAACTATGTATGTTGCATTACACGATAATAATATATTATTAATATATTATTATATGTTTCCTATACACGGTACTACGCAGCGACCGGCGAGTCTTTGTGATGGCGCTTCGCGTTATAGCGAAACATAATATTATCATACAGAATTCTATATCACGTGAAAGTTAAAATATGGACTGGACGAAACCTCCAAAACTTACGCTTAATACGATTACCTACTCTGAGTCATTTTGTTGCGCTATAATCACAAGTCGATGCTTCAAATTTCGCTTGAACATGATTCATACAAGTTGTAACATCTGAAATCTTACGACACCAGAAGGAGGTACCCCTATGATATTAATTGTATACCGATTTTTACAATTTTCCCAAAAGTTTATTACGCGAAAATGTGTGGATTGATCCGGTATTTTCTTTTCGTTGAGCGCGTACCATTATATTATATCGTACGATAAGGGCCGAAGTAAAAAATCTATACTCTATAAACGGGGAAAATATGCATAATTTTAATTTAATCGATATATTATTACGAACATGATAATATTGCTTTCAGTGTTTTCAAATCCAATAAATTCTGGAAAATGGAGTATTACATTATTTCGATATAGTAAAAATTCGAGGGCATATTCAAGAATCAAAATATACTTAGGAATGACATTAAAAAAAATAATTTATGTACCTTAGTTTAAACGTGATTTTACCATACATTTCGTAATATTTATCAAGAATAATTTTCACTGCGTTTGAAGGACAAAACCATATTAATATTATAATATGTAACTACTATATATTATTCCATCCTATGTTGATTTTTATAAAATAAACTTTGAATAACATTTAGATGCACTTATACACATACATAAAAATGCTTTATGCTTGGACTATAAAAAAAAAATACTTCACACATAATGGTCAGAAAAAACAGAGTGACAATAAAAAAAAGTATCTATACAAAGCGTACAATAAATTCCACAGTATATGTTGATTAGAATTGAATAAACTATGATAAACTGCACGAAAGGATGTTTTCAACGGTGTATTGAATCGGTTTTTATGGGAATATGATATAACTAAAACTGGGTCCCTGACGTAACTCGAACATTTTATAGAAATTTGTCGCTATAACAAGTCCGCGGCGTTCGTGTGCGGTTATGGAAACGTTATAGACATTCGAGCGCATAAAAACAGTGCACCTCAACCGTTCGAAAACTTTTTTGAGCGCTCGACTTCTGATTGCCGAAATCCGGAGAAGGAGAGTGAGATATTTGATTTCGAATAGTTTTGATATTTCGCCAGTCTACGAGAACTTCGCGATGGAAAAAACTACGGTTTTGATAAATTTATTGTAATACCTTTATAATAAACTTGATACACGTCGTCATATAGGTATAGTGGGTATAGAATGGTTAAAACGGTTTTGGTACGCTCGCGACTACATTATAATAATGTAGTATGTTACATTGTGTTCACATTTTGTATTTTGGACTACCTACGTTTTTTTTTCGAAAAACGGAATTAATTACACAACAAAAACACACACGCGCGATAGATAATTTGCGTAAAACATATTTACAATAATAATATTAATAAAATATATTTATGCGCGTGTATACCGTGGTATATTAAGCTACTATGCGTTTAGTTTAAACACCCGATGCAATAAAATTAATTGTAAGCTCTCGCTTTTAAAGGCACATAATATTATATATCTATATACCTACCGTGTTTACACGTATAATAATAATAATAATATATAATAATATGCGTTTTGATAATACGAGTTAACTCGATGCGTGCGTATATTTTAATCCCGGTGTGAGATTTGACGAATCGAATTGCCTATTTAATGCGAATTAAAAACGGGTTTACACGATACTTAGTCCCTTTTGTGCCCTACCCGCGTGGAATTAAGTGAATCGCTCGTTATAAGCTCGTCCACGTACGAAAAATACAAACACAACCTTTGAAAAATCGCGTTTAATTTAATAATGTGGGTGCGCGATTCTAAGGCTGACACGGTGATGACCCCATAATTCGATGCGCATTATAATAATATTTCGAAAAACGTCATAATTTATGTGTGTGTGTGTGTGTGTGTGTGTGTACATTATTATTATAAAACGATTTGGTTACGCGTACCTACGAGATTTTTCGCAACTCATACTTAGTATACATAATAGTACGTTTATGGTAATAATATATCGTCATTAATGTGCATTTGTTTTGCAGGTTTTTTATTTCTATTGATTTATTAATTATACTCATTGTACCTAAACGTATTGGAGATTGATTGTTATATCCCTGACGTAGGTTGGTATGTAGGTATAGGTAAAAAAAAAAAGGTAACAGACTCTTTGTTTGTTTTAAATTTCACATGATGTAGGCGCAAGCCGAGCGATTATTATGAATATAATAATATTATGTATACCTACTGAATTTACATAATTCGACTAATTTAAATATACACATACCTACACACACACATTATGGCCGGTAATTAATTACTCGTAAATCTGAGTAAATTTCAATTAGTCTTGTGTAAATGTAGGCGCACGCTGCAAAATATCGGCGAACATTGACTTTTCCGACGCAATTCATTTTTACAGAACAATATTGGTGGCGGTGCCGGTCGGGTGTGTTCTGCGAAACATTTTCGAATGGATACGAATATAATATAACATTATTTAGACCCCCTGATAGCCGAAGGAATATAATGAAATATAAAGCAATGAAAATGGCTCATAAGTAAAATTCGTATATAATATAATATCATCAGCTGCGTAAATAGTTTTAAATTTTAAACAACATTGATATTATGAAATAATATGTTTTGTGTTTTTTTTCACAAAGAAACCGTAACAACGGGAATCAAAATAATATTATGGCTAGGACGTTTATGCGCCCTAAACAAATCTTAAAATATGTATTTATTTTTTCCGTAAATAAAGTTCATATGATTTTTTGTTGGATCATTGTACTGCGCAATAATAAAATTGCATTAGCAAGAATAAAAATACAATATACATTAGATAATATTATATATGAAAAAATATATATTGCTTTTAATGTTCCGAAAATATTGAACAAAAAACTGACATCGCAAAAAAAAATCAAATTGTAGTGGTCGTATTTAAATAACATGTGGGTAAATGGATAATTCGTTTTTATTTATTAAACTATTTTATCTTTTAATATGCATAGTATAATACTAAATAGTAAATAATGATGCTCGAGTACAATATTTTTAATTTAAATTCCTGGGATTATCAGGTACATACTTTATTGGCAACTTACTCACATGAATTTTGAATACAACAATCAAACGCAAATTATCCTATATTAGAGTCCTAGTCCGAACTTATGAGTTATTATAATAATTGATTTATTAAATGTAATTAATTTTAACTTGAAAAAGTAGTTATATTGATTCAGTGACCTTAAACCAACCGTATAACTTCAAATTCATATTATATTTTATAATAATCCGAGGAGAGACTATAGAATTATTGTTTTTTGAAATTAAATGTACATACATTGTAGTATATTTTGTTATAATATAGTATTGTGAAAGTAGAACAATCGAGTGGATTATGTATTGTAATTTTGTATGTAAATATTCAATATTGTTCAATAAGCAATATAATATTCATTGTGTAGTTGTAACAGTGTTGTAGAATCTTGGTTATAATCAAAAAAATAATGTAGTTTCACTGTAAAACTGTTACTTATTCGTATGAAGTTAAATGAAGAATTGAAGGATCCAATTATAATACTAATCACTAATTAGGAATTAAAAACGTTGGTATAAAATAAACGTTAAGTACTGTTACTCCAAATTAATAACATTAAGAAAATTTTAATCCTTAATAGTTTTTTAAAAACAAAACTGTTAATATAATATAATAATATATTTTTTTTTCCAAAAGTTTTAGTACCTTCATTACAACTTGTGTTTATATTTGAATATCAACACTAAGAAATACGCTTATTTAACATTTTTTTTAACTTAAATTCATAATTTATACTAAAAACAAAATATTTAATATTTGTGTTAAAAAAGTATATAAATATAATGAAAAGTACCTCTTCATTTTTGAAAATAAATAAATAATCCACGATATTGTTGATTATTTATTCACAAAATTAACTCACAAGAATTTTTTTATTTTTTAATTTTAATAGGAACATTTAATTTATTTTAGAACAATAATAATTGAACGTTAAGTGTTTCTCAAAACGTTGACAATTGACCACCTAAAACAGAAATCGTTTTACAATATCGTTATACATTGCATAGTATAAAGATGTTGGACACAGACATTTCATTCAATAATATTTTTAATTTAAACACATTATTCTAAGCATTTATAAAACGACAATGTTCGAAATAATTATGCAGAAAAGACAATAAAGTTTAAGGGGAGTACGTTTTATTAATTTTACAAAGCATTTTCATAGGTAGCTCTTAGCGTTTCAGCCATTCTAGAAATTAATTTCATAAAATGGTTTTAATAAAAATATGTCGCATAGGTAGGTACTCAAAAACATTATTTCAAATCACTGCAGGTCCAATAGTTCTAGCTTATTTCCATGGGGAATATATTATTATTATTATTATTATTATATCTAGTTGAATAAAAAATTGCTAAATTTCTTTTTTTTTTTCAATGAAGTTGCTAAAATGTAGCAATATAAATTGTTTACATTTGCGATGCAAACCCTCCAGATTCCGCTCAGATTCATTTTTTAACGATAAACATTATGAATTTTAGATTAAAAAATAAAACCTATACATGGGTACCTATTTTTTTGTTATCACGACTATGGATACAATATAAGTTCAATCGAACCGTAATATTTATGAACCTAATCTGAAGTCAAGCGTAAAGGAACGAGTGCGCGTAGAAATCAAAGTATCGTTTTTTTAGAGTTTAATTTCCTGAATCGTGAAACTGGATAGATGGACTCGTAATTATTATCCATTATTATAATCTCTTTACTACAAAAAATAAACACTCAAGCACATATTTTATCGTTTATCGTACAGACAATACTCTCAAATGACCTCAACTATATGCGTTTATAAAACACAGGTTAGGTTAATCGAAAAATAAAATCGTTAAGGAATCGTTAGGAATACTTTGAGCACTTTTCCATTGTCGTGATGTAATTAATTATTCCGCTTCCATATTATGTTAGAATCTAACTGTAGTCGAATAGTGGGCCCTAGATGGGTAGTTATAAAAAGTTTAATTTGCTTTATACTTTATAACTTAGCTAGGTAGGTATAGTTAATTACATTTTTTATTAACTCAATAACTAAACTTTATTGGTTTAAATATCCATGGTAACAACTAACAACTAAGCTTTTTCCAGATAACTTAAAAAATAAGTTATACGTTCAACTTAATCCATATTTAAATATATTATAATACATATGTCATATATGTTGATGTACAGGCTTAAAACTAATCGATTAATTATTTCTTGTTTGACCACGCTGTACACAATAGTTTCAAATAATAATTAACAAATAAATATTCCTTAATATAATAATGTAGTTGAAATAACCGTATACCTACAATGTTGCCTAATATACTATATAACAAGTGTGTAATATGAAGGCGAGTTAGGAAGCATTTGTAACAATATATTAAGTTATAATTTTAAAAAAAATGAAATTAACCAGCATCTCAATTTATGCTTCACCCAGGTGATTATTAAAAACAAATTTATTTATTTATTCTTAAATGAGTTAAGTTAGTATTATTCTCCATATTAACTTAAAATTTCAATTTTTCCTATATTGTCTGTTGACTGATAACTTAACTGTCTTAATGTTCAACCAACTTAATTTCATTTATTAAGTTGCCAACCTTTGCAGTAAGGTCTATATATATATATATATTATAATGTATTCTATACCATTTGGATTGACAAAATTATTACTACCAACATAGACGATTGACCTATACAATCTACTAAAGGATTATTTTATTAGTGATATACCTAAGTGTTTAAAGTCTAAACAATAATTAGTGCGTTTCGTTAAAAGGAACACCCGGTACGTATAATAACATTGGAGAATTCGGCGTCGTTTACCTGTCCTGTCGTAAGTGGCGTCCCGGAACCTGTGCACCACGTCCTTCTCCAGGGCGCCGAACGACAATTGCAGCCCGTGATTGAGCAAGTGCACCATGCACGCACAGGCGACCACCACCCAACCCCATCCGGCTTCCGGATAATAATGCCGGCGGAGGAGCCTGCCCACGTTTGCGGCCGGCGCGGCCATCTGCAGCTGATGCGCCATCCGGCCCTTGTCCGGAAGTAGCTGCTGCTGTTGCTGCGGTTGCTGTCCGTCGGCCACTGTGGTGGACGCGGGGGAGGTTCCCCCGACGGTTTCCTCCTCCGGCACGGTGTACAGCATCGGCCACGACCGAGATTTCGACATGGCGCGCGAGTTTCTCTCGCACGGACAAGACGTCGTCATTTCAATCGGTTTTTTTTCCATCGTCTTATACACAGTGCGCGCGCGTGTCTCGGCCAGGGCCTGTTATATTATTGTACAGTGCCTATCTGCTCGAGTGCCTATACTATCGAATTCCGAATTATAAGCCGTCGCGAGCCGGAAACGGTCGTCATTTCGTCGTAGTCGGCGGCGGAGGCCGCAAAGATTGGGCCTCGGAAAAAATATGTTTGGGAAAAACACGCGTGATCGTTTGCGCCCGGGCCCGAAATGTGCACGTGACAACGGGCTGTGTGGAATATAAATAATAATATTATTATAGAGACGGACGATGTGAATATGGTTAAAACAATAATAATAATAATATTATTATTATTATTATGTTTATATTATTATGGCGGTGAAGCGTGTCCGTCCGTATCCGTAGCGCGCGTACACCACCACGTGGACGACTGACGACGCGACACGGGCCGTGCTAAGCGTTTGACGACGACGACCACGACCACGACTACGACGGCGGCGGGATACCGCGTGCGTGACGGTCGCGGCGGTGGCGGCGGCTTCGACGGCGACCTACCGCAACGGTTTTACCATTGCGCACGTGCGCAGTCGGTAAACAACAACGTTGCGGACGTCGTCGTAGTCTTCCTTTTTCCTCTTCCTACTCTCTTGCGATATTATTATTATTCCTCCTCGTCGTGTGCCGCCATCGTCTTCCGCCGGCCCGTGGACGGGTGCGAGCAACAACTGCAACAGCCGGCGTACACCGCGATGTGTAACCACGTTATAATATTATATACCGACTACCGGGTGCAAGTCGCTACCAAACACTGTACAACTGTTCGGTAGATATTGTATAATACGCGACGAAAAGTTCTCTGCCCGAAATATCGCCGGCAAAACGTTTCGGTCGTCCGATCGCGCGGTTATTCTCGACCGCCCGCCCCCGACTCCGACGACCAAACCATTATTGTGCGCGCTCGAGAGAAAGGGCGCAATACAGTTTTTCGACTGATATTAAATTTAATTAATTTTTTTATCGCTTCCGGATTGCAACTGTACGTATAATATTATGTGTGAGTGTGTGTGTGTAAATTCCGCCATAACGGCCGCCCGTAGCAATTATAACGCAACACATGGGTTCGCCGATGCAATTTTCGTCCCGATATATAACGGAGGACGTCACGGCGCCCTTAACGAGCCAAACGGGAAATTCGAAAATTCAATCGAAAATTTCGTCGCTATACCGCGTTTAATATTACATCCGGATCTGGCGTGACCTTTTCGGCCGAGGGACTAATAATTAAATTCAACTGTTAAATAAAAAACACAATTTATTCATTTCCGAGGGTTATTTAATAATATTTGGGACTCGATCAAATAGCGAGTAGCGTTTGGTTTTTTATTTTATTTACGAGTGTGACCAGAAAAAAATTGAAATAGCTGAAACATAATGATGAGTTCATTGTTCGTAATATTATAAATTTACGATCGTTCGAAAAAAATAACGATTTTATTATAGTTCAATAGTTGATTTACTTCATTCGAATCTATTGAATAGTATACAAACACTAAATATTTGTATTCAACTCGAATAGTTTATATACTTAGTGATTAGTTTTATGTCCAGGTTACCAGGTTTACGTATCGTATATTATAATCTTAAAATTTATAAAATATTATAGGATGGTATGATACTATAATATATACTATTGGATAATTTATTAATATTTTAATTTTAAATTTAGTCGAAATTTGCTAAAAATATAAATTTAGCGAATTATTATTGACATTATTCTATTAAAACCATCTTTATAACGTCAATTAAAAAATGAAAGACACATAATTTATCCCTGGAATCCGGCGGTGCTCTGCATCTTCAGTTGTCATTAACCTGATGTCTCTTCAGTCGTAATCTCAACCTTAAAGGTTCAATGGCCAATTAAGCGTCCGGAGATGTGATCAGTAGTGGCGCTACAGGTAGCTGCATGCTATCGATGGACGCAACGCTATTCTGGATCATCACTTTAGTCCTTTATTATTTGAACCGGTTCAAATTGTCATAAATTGAGATTTCCGTACTAGAAAGACTTTGTAAAATTGTCCATGCTTTATTTTATCAACCTCGCCACAATTCGTTTAGCCATGTCTACTAAATGTCATATACCTATAATTTATTCTGGTACAAATAATGATAAATATATCGAGCACCGTGCGGTTAATGGTTATTGATTAAATCTGGTTAAAGAGCAATTTGTTTAAATTTCAGTTGTATTAAATATTTGCAAAATATTATGGTCGAAAGTCTTGTATGCCTGGGTAAATAAATTAATCGCTAGAGTCAGAAAAAAAAATGTATTTGTTTATCAAACATTTTCAGATGATTAATATTTTTAGTAGGTACGGCGTGTATATTGAATCAGTATTTATTCACATAAACTAATATATACTATATAGTAATATAATATATGTTATGTAAGTTATTATAATTACTTTGAGTTAACAACGAGACATTCATTTTAGATTGATCGATTTAAATTTGTTAAAATATTTTTGTTACGTCAATTTGTAGATAATATTGGTTCAACATTTCTATTTTTTTCTTTTTGCAATCTGACATCATATGACCATACGACCGCATATATACATACATTATCTACAATAGTATTTCGCCTTGTATATGAGTATTCAACATGTGCTACATCGTACTTAAACCGGAAAAACAACCCTCTCTTACTCCCGATTCCTAACTTTATGCAGCCATATGTTCTATACATGGATTATAGTAAACTATGAGACAGCTTTACACGTTGTAGGTGGAATCGTAAAGTATATTATCTACCTATGTATTATAATAATGCATTGACAGCAATCAACATGCATACTGTATTATACAGATTTACTTGTCAACGTCGACGATCATTGTTAACTTATTGTATGAATATGAAACTAAAATAATGTACATTTAACAATTTTATATTATAATGGGACACAATATGAATAATTCAAATTTATTTTTCCACATTGACCACATTGATTGGACGTGATTTTATTATGCCTATAAATGCAAACAACATGTTTTTGATCGATTGACAAATAGTTTAATTTATGTTTTAACTAACTGTGAACGGCGATAAAGAAAATATAATTTTTTTTTCAAACATTGTCAGAGACTCTTAGGTAGAGCATAGATACTACCTGCTATTACTCGATTCGCTAAGACACAAAGTAATATAGTGATACGTATATCTACGTTATTATTATTTTTAACGAAAAACCATTATACTTATAATTTATTGTAACATTATTAATATAATATTATCATAACAATATTACTAACCTAACCTAACCATAACAATATTATGATATAGCTATTAGCTACTGAAAAAAAAATAATTTTGGTTAACACGGAAACGTTTAAGATAATGACAAACTCTCGCTCGGCACTTGCTATTTACCTATAAATTATAATACATAATATATTTTGTTTTAATTTTAATAGATTTCATTCTTTCGAACTGTATTGTCTTACACTGTTATTGTTATAACACTTGTACAGTTGTACCTATGTTAATAATTTATTTCCATTAGGTACTCTAAATATGTCCATATAGAAACAATATATACAAATACTTTATTAGTGTGTATATGGTTTCTTTATACTTAAGGTACCTAACAAATTGGGGTGTAATTTAATGAATTAAATTCCAAACAATAGTGGCTGTGTGAATTTCACAGTATTTTGCAAAATCAATTACATAGAATTTCATTTTTCATTTTTGAATTTAACAAGTAAAGGATATTATGTATAGTTAAAACGATTCAGTAATTATACAAAAAAAAAAAACATTACAAACGTCACGCAAAACCTACAAACAACATTAGCTTAGCCTACATTGTATGTTGGCATGTCGTCTATTTTTGTAATGCATGCCTACAACATGTAGTAACACTCAATTCAAACAGTTGACATGGAAATATTATGTTATTCGTTCAAACTACAATACTTTACAGTTATATCTTACATGCATAATAATATAATGCTGTTTTGTTTTTTTTTTTATTATTTTTTCACTAGTCAAATTGTGCAGTTATTTTTTATTGCGAGCAAATTCGTGTTTAAAGAAGATATTGTTTTTCTTTGACCAACAAACTCGATAAATCATTTTCTTAATGACTTGTTGACACGACGTATTGTGCCTTACATATAGAAATTCCCATTATAAGTCATGTCGTTTTAATTACTTATGAGCATTATTAGAATTCTAGTTATATTTATATTCTTGCCATAGGCACCGATAAAAAATGATAAAGTATATATTGAGCGTGCTTGGACGTGTAAACTGTGTTAAGTTACCATACTACTTGTCTACATACCTATACTACCCTGTGCAATAAATAATTATATAATATTATAACAAGAATTATATTAACGTTTCAATAATAATATTTTAAAACGTGTGACATGAGCAAAATAATATAATATTATTAACTTATCTGTACAGCAGCTATCGGATATCTTAATACACACTTTATACGTGTAATATATTATTATGTTGAAATTATACCATTTGTAATATAGCGTAATAGGCGTATCTGGATAAAAATTATTTTAACAAATAAACTAAATAAACTATATTTTAAAACCGTAACAAGTTATAGATCTTATTTGCTTTGGTTTAACGTGCATAAACACTCGATTATTTTCAATGAGGATTATATTCGACGATATTGACGTTTAGAACAGATACATTATATACATTTAATCGACAAATGAACCAACCTAACTCTCGAGGGATAAACAAACGTAGCACCGTTGATTAATGTTTTTGTCATGATCGATACAGGTATTGCTGTTTATGTTTTCTTTCGTTCTACTGAATTTTGCAGTATATACCAAACAATATAAGTTACAACCAACCTCAGCTAGACGAGTTGACATTATTTTTATTATTATTTTATTTATTTTTTGATTCTGCTGCAGACGTGCGTACGATCTGAAATTTAATGTGCGCCCCAGATGACGACTGTGATCGCTATTTATTTTTTTATATATTATTTGTTATTATATTTTTCTCTCGTTAAACACTACAGCTTTTACCAAAATAACAACAAATAACACTATGTACTCGTTATGATTTATCGATTGCCTCCATTGTAGCTGCAGAAGAAGTATACCGCGGTATTGTTTACTATCAAATACCTATACCAATATAGACTGTTCCGAACTGATTCCGCGAACAGATTTGGTGAGAAAGTCTGCAGCCATTATACAGAACGGACGTTATTGCGTCCCATTTCGAACGCAGTTTAAAAGCCGACAACGGCGGAACGTGACTTTCTATCCATCCGAGGACTTTGTCAATGTTCGATAAAATTATACAAATTCAAATTACAAGAAACGCTGTTACAACCCGTGACAAACAATCCATTTTATGTACCGAGGTACGTCATAATATTTTATATAATATTATACGATATGATGGCCTTTGATGGACGTACCATAATATACTTTTGAGTGACTGCGCATAATTATATAGGTGTCGGGTTAAGTTAATAATATATAAACTATATTATAGTTCCGGTGTGTTTATTATGTTTCCGGTATTACGATCGTGGACCCGGGCGGAAAAGCTGATGCAAATGTTTGTCGTAAACGCCAAGTGCATCGTCAATTTTGGTTTTGCAACAAAAACGCCGCTTTCTGATTACAGAATTTGGGAACGCCTCGCCTGCATCTGGTCGTGAGCCATATTGGTTTTTGAAAGCACAATTATTTTATAATAATATAACCGTTGCGAAAATATAATACAAATTGCTTTCGTTTGTTGTTATAATTCGGTCTGCAAAAGGCAGGCGCAAGTTTCTTTTTACCATCACCAACAACGATTAAGATCAAATAAACTGAATAATATAATAATTTTACTTAATTTCTTAGCCGATTATATTTTTACTAGTTAGGATATTTAAAAGTGGTGAATAAAATAACGCAGCTGCTTTTCATCGTTTTATTTGTAAATCCTCTAGAGACCCTAGATAATACCTACCTCTATATAACAGTCTATATATAAGTATATATTATATTAATGATATTAAGTTCACGTTTATTGAATTTTTAATTATTTTGCAGTCATCTGAAAAATTTATGATAAAATAAGAATAAGGTCAATAATATGCAAATAAAAAATTTAACAATAATGGGTACAAATTAATTTTTGGACAAATAGATTAAAAACATACTTTCTACAACGTTTCGTACCAAACTATTTTAAACATTTATATATAAATAAATAGCTATAGTTAAACTAATATATATGCGTACTTGGTACCTAGGTAAATTGTATTTGTCTCGTTGAATTAAAAACATATTGTTCAGTTGACATGACTGCAGCGTAGAGAATGATTTATTTATAAGCAACAAAATTGCTACGGTTTTTACTGTACTGGATGAACATATATTTTTTATTTTTTCGACTAAAAATTCGACTAAATATTTTTATTTTGTTTCGTCGATGCGGCGATTCTGTTCGTTAATCGTGTAACTAACATTCATATTATGGCAATTTATTCTCAAAGAGATTTATGTGTTTTATTTACGAGTGATTTACAGTTGTTAAACCTTATAAATAATTTATAAAATAAGTGAAATGTAATATAGACAATTAGTAGATGTGTTTTTTAGAATTGTTTAATTTTAAAGATTTTATTCTTGAAAACTGAAAATAATAAATTTATATTTGATGAATGAATAATCGAAGCATATTTACTTGGCAATTTAATTTTTATATAAGGTTGCTAAAAAGCAAATCGCAGTACGGTATCCGTTATTGGTTTATTTTAATTTTCGTGTTTTTAGATTATGCATTACTATTAGTTTATTTCGATGAATATTGATAATTTTCTGTTTCCAAAATTGATGTGGGTGATATACACGCTTCAATAATACGTATTACTACATTTAAACTCTGTACTACAGTGAGAGAATGTCCATTAAACTATAATCATAATTAATAGTATACCAATAACTAAAAGTAAATAACTCGTGTAGCCAATATAGCTGTCAGAAATATGTTATTGTTATTGTTATTGTTATTATTTTGAGCTGAATTCATAATATATATTTTGCACAAAATACGTTTGTACACTTTAATATTAAGATAAAAATTAATTTACCAGCTTGTACGTTATTCATTACATCTGCAGCAGTTAATTTATAATTGTCAAAATAGAACAAATGCATAAAAGATTTTATCGAAATTTCTACATTTTAAACTACGACAGCTAATTAAAATGTGTGCACAGTATCCCATCGACCTAAATAAACTATAATATTATTATATCATTGCAATAATAACGCATTTACTGCAGTTATATAGATTTTAGTCAGCAGACCGACCCATTAGATGATGACTGTCGAGTGTGCTTATTTCAATCTTTCTATAAGCAAATTAAATCGCAAAACGTTTGGTACCATGTCAGGTAACTTTTTGTAACGAAAACAGTAACACTATAATGACCCCTATTACCGCTGTTCAAATCATACTTATTGCTTTGTATACGTACTTGACGAATGACGTAAAAATGGTTTGTGACTAGGGGACAGATTTATACGCACTTGCATTTTATTAGGTTTTTTTGATAATCACTGATCGTATTATATGATAACTAAGCACAAAATACGTTTTATTATGTTAAGAATTAAAATATTCTGTTTCATTCATATTTTTAATTTTGAGTACATATTTTAAGATTTCAAGGCCGTATTTCGCTTATTTTAACGCATATTTTGGTATTTTATCATTAGTCACCACCATTATATAATATATACTTGGTACAATGTTACCAATATATTAAGGAAAAATGACATAGGTACCTGTGTAGGTGTATTAAATATAATTATACTATTATAATTTTAACCGCGTTATACCTATTTGTATTCTATTTATATGTGTAGATACTTAACTCAATTTTTATTGAGCTCATTTTATCATATTATAATAAAGGAATTCATTTTATTTTTTTGCACATATTATATAATTTACATATTATATTGTACGTCAAGTGAAAAATGTTTTCTTTCCAACAATGATATTTTTTTTTTAATTTTTAGTTTTTATAGCTGTTATTAAAGTGCATATATTTTTATATTGTTTTTGGTTTGTTAACGCATATTTTTTTTCAAGCGTTCTAAGTTTATTAAGGTATATTATGTAGGTATATCCTCTTTCTATTTAAACATTATATTAAGCTACATCGGACGATAAATTAGTTTGTTGTCGCCGGGTTATTGTGGCCACAGTATAATATGTAAACGTTCACCCACAAGAAAAATGTTTTTTAAAGGTTGTTATATAGCACGACGCAAAAATGATATAGTCAATACAAAAACAAAATTTAAAAAAAAGGTACGCGCCGAAAAATCGTCCAAACGAATCGATGGTATAATAATGTCTTGAACACTGCGTAGTGTATCGCACAGAATAGACGAAAATTAAAAAGAAAGACATTAATCATACGGGTTTGGTTCCTGTGTGGTGTCAGACTTTTTTATTAAGTTTACACAGCGCCTCGATGCGGAGAACCATGTATTGTGCTATGTGTAACTATGAAATAAATACACTGTGATTCGCTGCACAGGAAGAGGATGCGTAGAAAAATGACAAACGACCCAATTGTTCCGGGTTTCCGGAGTAGAATTAACACTCGGATATCCAACACACGCACGCTCACACACACACACACACACACACACACACACTTACCCTGAGGTCTTTGACTAATGGATTTTATTTCAATTTAATGTGGAATTTATCAATAAAAACCGCAAAATTTACTGTCACGGTACAAATTTACTGTACCGCCATTTTGTCGTGTATAGTACAGGATCGATACGCGTCTTATCATACTATTTGAACAATAATATGTTAACATTTTTTTTTTTTTGTTATCGTCATGTATAAATTGTTTTTAACTCGAATTCCCTGCCTCCCAAATACAGGTAGTTTTACTTTAAAACACAAATTTCTTCACATGTAATGTAAAGTTCAAAGAATTTTGACAGTAGCGGATCCAGAGTTGTTTAAGAAAGGAGGAGATAGATTTTCAAAAAAAATAAATATTTTTATTATTCTTATATTACATTGACCATTAGGATTTTTATTAAGTAAATATGTGAAGTTCTATTGGCGGAAAACATGTCTAAACAATAATATTATAGAATATTAGATATACTTAGGTAAAAAATACGGCCAAAGGGTGATCGCCCTATCAACCCTCACCCCCTCCTTAAGTTACCACTCCTGAGTACATTATGATTAATAGAATTTAGTAAATATCCAAAATTGGTATCGACAATGTTCGACCTATTTCGTCGGGAAATGATGCAATATGACAGTATTTATGATAGTATTTACTCAAGAAATTTATAAAAAATATGCACTTCTACTCCTGCATATCCATCAAATGCAAAGTTAATGAAGTCAAAGTTTATAAACGACTCACAAGCGTGAGACAGTATTGTCTGTTGTACAACAATAAATTTTCAATAAATGCAAAAAAATCGTTGCGTGCTAATTTATTTATCTCGCGTGTTCGGTACTCGTCGAGTGTCACATTTGTCTGAAAATCATAAAATAATATGATTGTGAAAAAACACGTCAGATATGAGAAACGAAATTTTTCGTACGATATAATATAACATAATAAATAAACTCTGAATTCTGGAGTTTATCTTTCTCTCGGGGACAATAGTTCGAGCGTTAAATAAGGTCGGCTACCTCGGATGACTGCAATTAAGGGATGAAATTCAAGTGAACACTAATTTTGAAAGTTTTAGTAACCTTTTTCAAATGTTTGAGAACATAGAAGTGGCGAGGAGCAGCAACGTAAGGAATAATGTAATTTTTCCGATTGTTATTAATACAATACACCATAATATTATATACGGAAACAATTCACGTGCGTACATTTTATGCACTTTTCAAATTAAAAATAATTGGTGTGTATACACAAGATAGAAGATCATCATGCTCGACGAATATATACCTAGTTATACTAATTCAGTAGGTGTAATAATATATATAGAAAAAAACGCATACTGTATCACGTGACATACTTATAAAAATATTAATAAATAAAGGTGTCTGGTCATCAATTTATGTTGTGTTATTTATCTTAATTTCGCACACTCCAATTGTGCGTAAATCTCATTTTCAAATTTGAAGGCGACAGTTATCATCGCATTCACGTAAACGGTTCTGTTGAAATGGCAATTTAAGATTTCAAATATTTTACAGAAAATGTGACGTGTTTTCAGGAATTAAATTTTTTTTCGAAAACCATTGGACGTATTCCAAATCTTACCGAGATAAAATACTGCCAGCGATAAATTATTTCGGATCAACTTATAAACCTAACGCAAAAATTATGATGCACACACAATGGCCCAAAACTAGTTTTCCGGAAATAAAAGAAAAACATACTTTTAAAACCAACAGTTCCGCTTAGAATCTAAAATAATTTCAAGTGTTAAAAGACGTATAGTTGTACCCAACTGGAACTCAAAGCGCTATCTGGTCGGATGATTCTGCTTAACATCTCGTCACTATACGCAGAGATGAGTTTCGTTTTGTTTAATAGACTAAACTAAGAAAGAACCAATATTTGACTTAAAAATCTTTTAGTTTCGATTGTTAATAGGTTTTACGGAGCTAAAATATAGATTTATTAGTATAATATAATTTGGTTTCAGTTACATATTTAATTTGGTTCAATATTTATTTTGGTTTATGTACCAATTTTTAATCTTTACTAAAACGGTTTTGGTCTTAATGTTTGGCCCCACTGTTTATTTTTGTAATTTTGTTGTGAATTTTCATTTTTTTTATTTATTGATGTTAGTTTTTAAATTTTTAACAATAATTCTAACTTATTCTTATTATTTGAGATGACGTTACCCATGCTATGTGGTCTCCGTCTTACACACATACGGCAATACAGCATAGCAAATTATCATTTGCTTGTTTCAAATTTTTCAGTAGTATGCTATTTGTTTAATATACGAAATATTAGCATGGCGAATAAGTTATTAGTGTTATGGGTAATTTGTATACAATATTCTACGAGAAGTACAAAAAGTTTTAACTACGGAGAAAAATATCCATGAGATGTTCCGTTATCACTAATAAAACTGGACTGCAGTGGTGAATCTAATGTTTATATTTGTCAGGCAAAATGTTGCCATGCATCCGAAAATTACAATATTTCTTATGAGGCGGTGAATTAGAAAATATTTTTATTTTCATTCGAATAATAATGAGAGTTGTTAATCTGAAAAAAATAATTTGCATAACGGATTGTAAATAACTAGACAAACAATGGCATTAACATCGTGATTTTTGTTTGAATATGTGAAATGCATGATATGAATTTGAAAATTAAAGACAACATTATTCGCAAGGAGAAAATAAGATTTCGTCCGGTCTCGTAATTAATTAATAAATCACAGCAGGATTCTTTTTTCGTATATACTTTTGTACACGCTTTTCAAGCGAAACAAATTGTTGTTCCGCAGCTCCAGTATTAGAATTAAACGTAAAAAATGGTAGCGCAAAAGTATTTCTTTACAACGGTTTTTTATTACTTCCCTAGTAAAAGAGAGAATGCTAGTTCCGCAATTTAACGTAAATTATTGTCCGTGCATTTGAATTTGACACCTGTTTTTGTTCATGAGAACTTTTTCCTTAGAAAACAATTTGAAGGTAGTTTAATCTGAAAATATTTTGCGTTCTTATATGAATAATATACAAAATATGTATAGAATTTTAAGAATTATAATTACATTTTAAATTATTTCGAGTCCCGTATGCTTAAAACGTTGGATTTAAATAATGAACATCCCAAATTAAATACACAACCCCTTCCGTACAAATCTTGCTTGAGCCAATCTGGAATTATGAGTCAGAGCTAAAAAAACCAAATGTCAACAAAATTCAAACTTTCCATAAAACAGTTTTCCATAAATTCGCAAACGCGCCACTGTATCTGAAATCTAACGCTTCGTGCAGATCTTAAAATTAAAACCATACACGAAGAAGCTGTAACTATTCTTATAAAATATTCCACTCCAGACTCGCTTCCCATCAGCACCCTCTCATATTTTCTAATCTAGACACCCTCGCGATTCCTTGGAATACCCAGAAGCGGCCCAGAAATTGTTACCGTTATCTGCTAAACGATTCAAAATTAAACACATAAAACCAAAAGGTAGTCCATCAGCGAGCTGTTCGCTGTTTATATACACATAATACATGTGACATATTATAATTGTTCTGTTGGATACACATTATTGTACGTATCTTTTAAAAATTAAATATGTTTGAGTGATCGTAAGGATTCGCTAATACGTTAAACCACATTTGACCCTAATACAAAGTAAAGTAGACGTCAAATTTTCTTTTATCCGTGCAGAGTCATGCACTTATATTTTCCGACTCATGAATAAAATATATGTAATTTCACTTTTCTGTCACATCTCTCTAATCGATTTTATGATAATATATTATACATATATTATAGGCATTAATTTATTTTGACGAAATTGCTTAATTCGAATTTTACCAATAATTTTAAATGAAAACAAACGTATTCAAATCAATTAGTTCATTTCTACATTTTATCAAAGTTAATAAC
This sequence comes from Metopolophium dirhodum, assembly GCF_019925205.1. Classification (NCBI taxonomy): domain Eukaryota; kingdom Metazoa; phylum Arthropoda; class Insecta; order Hemiptera; family Aphididae; genus Metopolophium; species Metopolophium dirhodum. Next base: position 23,145,908 of record NC_083568.1, read on the forward strand.
AATTACAATTAATCATTTAATGTGTTTAATATCAAGTAGGATGGTATGTAAAATGTAGAAAATGCTAGACAGTATTTCGAGTGCATTAATATAGTTAATGTAGAACTATAATACTTCGGATTAATATCGTTATATTATTGTTAGTTTTAAATAATTTATACATTATATATATATATATACACCCACGTCATTCCTAGTATGCAGTTCAGCGCTGTGCTCGGATTCTAATGTATAATTTGGAACATCGTCAGTAGTAAATCGTATTCGTATTATTTTTAGAACACGCGGACATTGATAATGATAAATTCATTCTACACAAAGCCAAATTAACAAGTGCTCGGGCAGGCGCCGGTACAGAAATGTGCAAGTTTTCGCGAAAACTTTTTGTCCAGACGATTGCGATTCGTAATATTTAAAAAGGTTTTCTAAAACTTGGCAATGACAAAACGCTATGGCGTTTCTGAATAATACCGAATCGTTTGTCAGAGTTAAAATATTATTCTAATTACGTCGCATGTCATTAAAGTTGTATTAAAGTTGTCGTTGTTGTTGTTGTTATTATTATTATAAAAACGATATCCAGACAACGTAACCAGACCTCAAGATTCCGTTCAATTATGTTTATTGCTATGACGTGTCTTACACAAACGGTTTAGTGTTACTATTTGTCTTGAACGAAACCAGTAGATAACCAGTAACCACCACACTTGATGATTTTGTTCATAATAGATCCTACCACTTATTTATAAAGACGAGTACCGTCGACAATTCATTAACTTTATCATATAAAATATAAATTATAAACGATACAAATAACGCCAGAAACGTTACATCGACAAATTTTTCAATATATCGTTAATTCAGTATACACATGTGAGCTCGCATGTGAATCATAACAATTTAAAATTTCAGGTTTTAAATACGGCCCTAGTATTTAGATTTTTGTTTACCTAATAAAAATACCGTCTTTCCAAACGAATATAATAGAAAATTGATTTCCTATAATCGAAGTGTTAGTGAACTGTATGTGTGCGACTGGGCTGCACACGAACCTTTTGAAGTGGACTGTATGTTTATACGAGAAAGGATGAGTGAATTTACACAATGGTACTATAGTAAATCGCGGTATAACCAAATCGCATATATAAATAAAGTTGATGATATATATTGTGGGTCTTAACAGCGGATAATAAAATTTGTAATGATAAATATTTGATTACAGTATTGATAATATCGCTAAAGCGAAAAATAAACAAAAATAATACAACAATTGCATGACCTGTTCGACCTGGTATAGTTGGCAACCCGCGATGATCGTCCGAAGGTGGCGAAGCTGATGTCGCCTGTGAGGGGAGTTGACGATGCTGATTAAGGCTGAGTGGAGCGAAATGTCGCGCGTGTGTATAGGTACACAATTCTCGGCGAATATGGCGTCGACTAACAACGACGTTTGTTGAGCAATTCTACGCCTTTTCGGTTCGACCGGCCACTTGGCAGTCTGTGTACGGACGACAGACTCCAGCACATCCGATTCTAAGTCGGATGGCGCTCAAACACGACCGAACACGTACGCACACAGTATGGCGTATTCAGCCGTAGAAGGGTGAACGGTCGGATCGAACACGGTTGAAAAACGATACAAGGAATCGTGGCGACACGGGCGTGAACGGCGCGAAATGTCGGAGACGTTGACGCCGAAGACGACACACCGGTTCGTAGTCGTTCACCTTTCAAATAAAAGCGACGAACGTAGAAAAACGTGGTGGTTTTCGTACCAGAGGTCGGTAACGGGAAAAGAACAGGAAAGGCGACGAGAGACACGACGGCCGGCGTACATTGGGGGCACGTGGACGTGACACAGTTGAGTAATATTACACTATGGGACGTGGAGGACAGTGATCAGTGACGATTGGTCAAAACGCTAACAGCTATGTTGACGACATAGTCATATTTAATATGTTTATGGTTGACGAAAGCAGCACTCGACGGCAGTGCTGCACCGGAGACCAATCGCGTGTGCGTGCGTGTGTTATTTTGTGCACATTTTTACGGGCAACGAGGTATCAGCTAGTTGCGAGTATATTATATTTCTTGCTATTTTTCAAGTTTTTAATTTTTTTAGATGAGAACGCGTACATTATTGATTTCAAATTCAAAAGTAGAATATTTTTTTCTGGGAAGTCCATGTATAAAAATGTGATTTTAAACGAGTATAGTTAATATTAGTTATAAAATTATTTTAATTCTTGGTGCGTGGAGTAGTAGATTAAAATTTAGCCGGGTACCCCTGTGGAACTCTTCAAAACGTTAAATATCTATTTATAAATTATAAATTATAAAACTAAATAACTACACTTTTTTTTTTTTTTATTGAAAGTAAAAAAGGCTTCAACGTCTGGGGTTATTAGCCATGTATACATTTTACATTGTGTGAGTTACATTAATAATCATATTTAAAAAGCTACAAAAGTCTTAAATTATGAATGCAGAATACATATTGATGAAAGATTGTGTACAATGTTAATTTGTGTAAGGAAGTTTAATATTTTTATGGTGTTGTCTTCATGGAGTGCTTCTTCTAAGTTGTTGGGTATTTTTAAAGTATTTCTGATGTTTTGAAGGTTTGGGCAGTCTAGGGTGATGTGTTTAATGGTTAGGTCTTCTTGGCATTGGTTGCATATGGGTGGTGGATCTTTTCTAATTAAAAAAGAATGAGTCAGAGAAGTATGTCCAATTCTTACTCTGGTTAGAGTGACTTCTTGTCGTCTGTTTAAAATATGGAGATGGTACCACTTTTGGGTGCATTTTTTGATTTTTTTTAATTTGTTGGAACGTGGAACAGAATTCCAGTAACTTTGCCATGTCATATTTATTTTGTTTTTAATGGAAATATTTATGTCGTTAGCCGGTATGTCAGTGATTGTTGGATGCAAGATGGTTTTAACTGCTTTGTCTGCTGACTTATCGGCCATTTCGTTACCGGCAATGCCGGTGTGTGAAGGTACCCACATAAATTCTATATTTTTTTTTGTAGAATATAGTTCGGTTTGGATGTTCTGGGTTATTTCATTTGTCGAGAAGGGGTTTAGGAGAGCTAGGAGAGCACTAAATGAGTCACTTATTATTAAAATATTGTTTTTGAAGGTGTCAGGTTTGTTGATTTGATTGCTATACTTGTTTGAGTTATATTCTGATTTTTGACATGCAATCAAAATGTATAATAATATCTAAAGATGATGTTTCATTGAAAAAATTAAAAAACATTAAAATGTTGTACATGGTTAAAAATGGTTAAAAATGGTAAAAATACTATTGTTTCCAAAAATGTTGTTATAGTCAACATACCAAGTATGTAATCAAAATGTTTTAAATAATCATTGAGAAAATGAGTAGGTGCTTACTGGTAAAAAAATATTATATTTATGTATATGTTATAAACTTATAACGTTCTTGGCATTAATTTTAATATTTAATGTGAATACTACTAAGAAATAACAATATTTAGCTTTATAAACAAATGGTTTTTATTTTATAAAATATAATAATGTACAGTAATTGCTTTGAAACCAATATAAAAGTTGCACTTTACTTATTACTATTATCAAGGATAAAGGTACCTCTTATAATAACTAGAAACTATACTAACTACACTTTTTAATATTAAAGTTTAAATATTGACCAAAGTTTATGTAATTCTAAATGGTAAACTATACATATGACGGTACAATGACGATACGTATAGAAACTAGACTCTGGATGTTAATGTAAATATTTACGGAACAATTTTTTTAATCATCATAAAATGTTAATTATAATACCAAAGTTTTCAAACATAATTTTCTGGTGTCATAATGCAAAAATAGTATTAACTTTTAAGTAATTCTTTTGAACTGACATAATAATTGTTGTTGTCTATAATAGTGAGCAACGTTTTTTATAACCATTATAATATTAATGTTTGTATAATATAGATTTTGACGTGGCGTAGAAATTTGCATTTTATTCCACAAGGTTACTTGCAGCATGCTTTATAAAATTGGGCCTGTCGCCGACATGATATTTTAGACATCACGTGGCTCTCTGGCACGTCATCGAAGGATTCTAGACGTCGAATATAACACAATATCAATACACTTAATTATTATCGTCAACTAGTTTTTTCAGTACCCTTATTTACGTATACTAAGTTTCTAAATTCTGTATTATATCGTTATTATTTTTTAAAAAACGACGTTTTATGTTATGTAATTTTCTCGTTGCAAATTAATTGTTTACACTTGAACTAGTATACTTCGCAATAGTAATTGCAATTAAAAATAATACCAATGGATATCATTAAATTAAACGCGGCACGCAGCACACTGCATTTTCAAATTGATAATTTATCGTACCTAATGTTTTTGTCAACAAGTGACAATAAATTAGCTGTTCTAGAATTATGAAGAGTAAGGTTTGTGCTGTAAACTTTATTATTTTTGTTATTATTTTGTTCTATTTTTAATGTATAGTTGTCGGAAATGTTGACGATGAGAATAATACGTATTTATAAAGTGTTGGTGCTGGCGGCTGGCTGTCAAAAACGTTTTATTTTCGAGTCGAGAGACTTATATTTTCACCTTATTTCTTTTAAATTATTACACTAGTTTAGAGAATACACATTTATGTAAAAAAAAAAAAACTGTTGTTTATAGTTGACAAGCTGCAAAATTGAAATTTCTATAATTGAAATTAATTATTATTTTCGTTTATTTTTCTATAGAATATTATATATAATTTCACACCAATCGCATCCAAATTCTGTCAATGTAACGATAATCGTAGTTACTCGTATAGTCGTATAAGATGTGAAGCGAGGTAATCAATTTCCCCTTTTCGAATCGGTAGCAAATACAACACTTTGCATAGTGCTTCCTATCAATCGACGAAATTAAAATTGAATTGTCCAGGAAGAAGCACCAATCACACTAACCTAACGAATTCATATTTGATGTATAGATTTTAAAAACGACTGATGTCCTAACGCTCTGATACTAATCTACAGCATTGTTAAATAATATCATAACGAGTAAAAATAAAGATTCCTGATTCTTGTTATAAATTTAATTATTTTTCAGTTATTTATTTACTTACGAATTCTATCTATTAGTTGATTAATATTTTTGAAAAACCAAAACTCTAATTTTTATATAATATTATGTTGTTGATATTTTGGTAATATTCATTACCGGGCTTCAACTCAATTTGAATTTCCTAGGGAATTTTTACCGGTCGTACTATTAATTTGGGGGTATGTCAGTGGAGGTATTGATACCCGAGGGTTTGATTTTCCTGCTATCGACGACACGACTTGAAACCGGCTGCTCACGACCCACCGACAACGTGCGATCGTCTGCCATACGATCCATCCGCCTGCGGGGGAATGATGATGAGTCGGCGGCAGTCGTAAACCTCAGCGGATCTTGACTTAGGGATTAGCGCTAATGGAAAGTCGGTGGTCGTAAGCCACAACGCACAAAACCCGGAGTTTCTCGTACTGCGTAGGTTTTAGGCACTACATAAGATACCTCCTAATGGTAAATATCAATAACAGTGTAACAACAATTATGATAATCTGAATTCTAAATAATCTCCAACGAGCGTTGATTAAATTATTAACTTTAAAATAAAACATTCGCATAATTCCATACTTAATGGTTAAACTCACGAAAATATTCTGACTTTTTAATCTGATACAACAACATCCAATTAATATTAATCTCTAAAAACAAAATAGTATAATGCATAATATACTTAATTGTAAACTATTTAGCTATGTTACAAACACATTATTATGATTTCAATTCAAAAGACCATTGCTATTATTATTTAAATACTAAAAATAAAGCTATATAATATTATATTATACCAACTGCATTTTAGAGCTTTAATAATATTATTTACTTTTTAATTATTAACAATTAACATTTTAATTATGAACAATTTCAAGTTAATTATTTTGTGCAGTGAATTTTAACAAATTTATTTAATAATACCATAAACATTTAAATAAACAAAATATTTGATTTGACATACTATAATCTATAATATATGAAAATATCAATTTGATGTAAAAACCATTACTCTGAACAACTTTACGTAGATAATGCTATATGATAAATTCTAAAATTCTAAAAGTACATTTTTTTTATTATAAACATGATTTTTTTTTTTTATATGATCTTAGCCGTACAAAATCTTTTAAACTATTATACAAATATTGTCAAAGTTTTATAAAATACGATGGTGCAATATTTGTTTATTTTACTATAGTAGTTTTAGTGTTCTAGAAAAAGTCATAAATCTTCGTTTTTAAAATAAAATGTCATAGGTATTTCAAATATAAACAATATAATAACGTGACAACAAAAAATATGTTATTTCATACCATACTTGTTTTATTTTTCTTGGTGAATCTTAAATAGATATAGTATAATGTCCGATATTCGCGCAGTTCAGAGTTCCCGAGGATGACTGGAATACATTCGACGGTCGTCTTAGTCAAACTCGTCGTAGTATTAACTATGTGTGTACTTGCGGTCAATCGGTGGAGACAATGCTTGCATATAAGCAAAGCAATAGGTACCGGGGTGTTTGTATAACCTCCTTGTCGCTTTTACCTAAAACCTATACCGTTCGTTTAGTTACGTATAGTTGTTTGTGACCATATACACGTATGTGCAGAGTTAGGCGATTCGTGGCTACTGCATTACAGCAGTATAAGTTCAACACGGTCCATTTCCCGTATAGGTACTAAATTTTCCTTGTACACTGTAATTTTTTGATCGATTAATATAAATAAACCCGTGAAGTTTTTCTCTCGACATCTTATCTGCTTTATTCTTATGGTATTTTTTCATCATATATCACAACAAATACATTTTATGAGACGAAAATAAAATTATATCACTTCTCAGTCAATTGAAAAACGAAATTTATAATCGATATTCATAAAATAATATTACAAATATTCCACTAAGGTATTAGGTAGCCGATGGCGAAATTTTATAGGAAAATGGCACAAAAATGTAAAAATATAACATATGAATATGCAAATATATAGAAAAATAAAATTTTAAACTTTGCATTTAAGTATCGCAACACAATTGTGCAGCTTACTCTGCCGTATTAATTGGTATATACTATATACCTAGCTACTATTTACATGTATAAATATTATACTAATATGCAAATGCTGGAAAACGCGTTCTCTGGTGACAATAGTGGTATTGTGTAACGTTATAGGTGCATATTGAGAGTCTATTAAAATAGAGACGACCAATATATTATAATACTAGGCGCAATAAAAAATAGCATAAATTGGATTGATTTTTTTTTTCAGAGTATTTTAACAATATTGTTTTATTGCCGAGTCGCATAAATAATCACTAAACGTTTAACGAATCAATAATGAGCTGATGATCCTTTAAACATGATTAGTTTCCCTTGATATTTTCATTGAATTTTAGTTGAATCATCAAATGATTAATGATTTTATGCGACCCAGCAATAGATATGACAAGCGCGTATTACTACTATTATACTACAGTTAATGTATAAATCGGCGTTTCAGGTTGAAGACACCGAAACCATTTATAGGATCGGTTAATTAATTACCTACAGGTATTCGCGAGGAATTTTCTCGACCTATCTCAAAAATCAATTTATTCCCAGCAAAATAAAAAAAGTTCCTACGTAAGTACCACCCTGATAGTATCAACATGGTGTATTTTTTTTCTGCAAATACTTTGTTCGGTAAACTTTGAAATTGTGCGACCTGTCCCGAAATTTGTACGTTACTCCGTCCTACGTAAAATAAAAAAATACCGGGAGGAATCAACACGTGTCGTCCAAATGCATGCTAAAAACGTGTTAAATATTTGGGAAACAATTTAATTTATACGAATATTAACCAGGGACGCTATAGTGACGCTTGTTTCTGCCCTCACCTGTGTTTTATTTTAGGCTCGCGATGGTAAAATTACAATTTACAGAAGCGCTTTTGCAGTACACGTTTATCAATTATTTTCAAACCAGGAAGAGGTTAATATATATATAGAATATAGATACGGTGGTATATGATATTGCGAGTATTCGAAAGCGTACATTATTAACAATATATATTATTTACCGTCTTAACCACGACTATGTTATTATTAAATATATCGACGGCATAGAATTGGTATGCATAATATTATTTTATCGATACTGTTTCATGGAATTGCTATAGGTCAAATCATAAAAGTCAATGGAGTGTCTCATTACTCTCGTTATTATACTTGGCTGACTTCGGGAAGAACGCTGACGTCATTTCAGTCAACCAAAGTATGTAGCGAGAGCACTGAACGCTTATTATAGGTAGGTTATAGATATACCTATTTATCATACTTATTCATACCCACCTTAGACTCGAACAAAGCTTTCAGCGTCAAAAATAAAGTAACAATAATTATTAATAGGATGAAGCCAACATATTTGGATTGTTATACATTTAACCGCTATTAGTTGGTATCCGAGTCACTGTATAGGTACTCAATCCCAGTAAATTATTAACTATTCATAAATTATACTTGACAAACACGTACAGAATAATATGTAATTGTTAAGCAAATAATCAAAAATCCTTAAATGTATAGGTATATAAATTAATTTGTATTTAAAAACTTTAATTCTTAGTCCAAGTGTAAGTAACACGGAGATTAATAATTTCATGAACAATAATCTAACACTTGCTTTGAGAATTCAAAACATATTAAATCAATTAAATAATTAAAATGTACAATGCATAATATAGGTTAAGTTTTCAAAATTGTACTTGCCTTTCAGTTAAATTATTGTTACATTTTTTAAAAAGAATAAAAACCGTCGTTAGGAATAAATTAAACTTGTTTGTTCTTTAATTAAACCCTAATCAAACAAACAGCTTTTCATTTTTATGAACTCAAGGTTAACCTATATGATTTATACTACAAAAGATAAAAGGGTTTTTCTATTCAAAACACTAAAGACTTTATAGATCACATAGATGATCCAAATAATGACGAGTAAGCTTTCAAAAATAAAGGGTGTAAAAGCTAAATAATAGCTAAATAATAATATGTTCACGAAGTTTTCTGAAAAGTGGTTTTAAAAAACTATACCAATTAATGGATCGTATTCGAAATAAGTTTGTATATTAATTATATTTCCGTTTATAAAAGTATTAATTTTTTCATAAAAACTTAAAAATAATTATTATTACGATGATTAAAATTACCAACAAAGAGTGTTTAAATATTCTATCCGGTATCTATATATGTTATAATAATTAATAACAGTAATCAAAAATTAAAAACACTGTCGCAAATAAATTAATAGGTACCTGGGTTTTAAAATTTGATGTGTAGATCAGAACTCAGAAGTACCTATTAAAGACACACGAGTCTGTGTTGATTCGACAAGGAAGTTATATTATGGCACTACGAGAAGTTCAAACGCGTTATGTACTTGGGTCTTCGGTTTATAAAATATGCAATAATGTCTTATATTATCTTGTATACTTATTGTTGTTTGTTGCCGGATGCAAAAATATTTTTAGTCCGAGAAACGCTGAATCGCAGATTAATATCAGCTTACGAAACAAGTCCGGACCAAAAGTTCTGTCCGGCACAAACTGCACTCGAACCGCAGAGTTTAATATGAACTTCCATCTATTCTGCGCTCGAACTACTTCTACAACACTGGATGACAGTTGAAGGCGAACTGCACGCTGAATTGATGCGATACCAAAACTTTAGCACACTTTTTACAGGATACGGACAATTAATGTGCAGTTTTCTGTTTGCAAGACGTAAATTGCATTAAGATAACGCGCAAGTCGATCGGAAATGTTTTCAATACAATATCATTTCGTTTCCGGTTTCTCTACACAATCCAATCCCGCAATCTAATCCAAATAACTAATAATATTGTAGAACAGCGCAACTCCGACCGATATCATTTATACGATTCCGTCTTCGATATTATGCATATTATCATATTCTGTGATAATATTATCACGAGAGTCGTGTAAAGTTCGTAATAATATAGTATGCGTTTGTGCAGTTGCACTTATGTGCAGTATGGACGCTGCAGTTCGCGATTAATTCATGTTTACTTTTCGAAAACACCGGTTTCGTTGTCGCCCGTAATTCAGTTGAGCGAAATCAATTTCCCGGAAAAACTCTACACACATAATAATATAATTATTGTCGCGTACGAAATAATTGCTAAAGTGGCAATAACGATATCATTAATTGTAATCTTAGGGCGGGTCGCACGAAGAACAGTCTGTAAACTTGTTTGCGGTCCTGTAATTTATTCATTCTATGAAGTCGATGATTGTGTTAAACTATGCTGTTCAAGATAAGAAACGCAAAAGGCAGCCCGACTTGTGCACAGGGACGTGACAAAAACAGTGACAATTTCTTATCTTGAACAGAGTATACTCTGTTGCATGTTAAAGGAATATTGAATGACAACCACGATTACCAAATTAATTAAACCACCGATAACATAATATTTGATAACATCAATATATGACATTTCATCGATCTGTAAGTTACCGAACCAAAATCCGATCTGTAGTTTACGGGTCCGGTAGCTGTTAACAGAACCCATTTACTCTATCAAACGTTCAAGCAACGCCTAGTTTTATTTACAGAACCGTTAACGGTGCGATAACGGTTCGGTAAGTCGATACAGGACGTCTATGCGACCCACCCTTAGTGTTGTCGCGAGTCAAGTCGCGTAAAATAATCGGAATAACGTGAAACCGACAGCAACATTCTCGGCGGCGCAGGATCCGGATTCCGTTGAAATCATCATCACAATAAACGAGTATGCGTGTTATTATATTGCACTATATACAGCTGCGACTTACGGTGTATAATATTATGAAATATTCGTTCGTGTTCGTAATAATATGATATATTATTATTATAACATTATATTATTATGTCCTGACAGTCCTGTAACCGATATCGGCTGTGACGAAGGATTTGTATCGGAAAACCCGTTTGTTGATCCTCGACGTTTACGCCGTTTTTAGGGCGGGCGGATTGGACGAGGAGGGTACTTTACGGTCTCGACAGCCACCGCCACACGTTGCATTATATCATATTATTATTATTATTATTATTATTATATGAACGCGCATAATATTACGTGTAGGTACAGCACACGGACGCGATAAATAATGATAATATGCACAACAGCGTTCGGCGGCGATATTATGATATATTAGCAACAAGTGGTCGACGCGGTAAACTGTCGTCGTTATATTTTACGACTTATATAATAGTAATAATATATATTATGTTGTATAATACTTGTTTGGGATCAAAGTAGAATTTTATAAAACCATACAAGGTGATCCATTTAAGTGTCTACACCCATCGTTTCAAAATGTCTTAAATTTTTTTTTGTGTGCATTGTTTTTTATGTCATTGCAGAACAATATTTTCCAATGTTTAAACTTACATTATTTATTTCATATTCCGTGCCAACATTTTTTTTTAGAATATTTCGATACATATTAAAAGGAAAAAGTTCACCATCCGTCTGCAGCTGTCGCGAAGTATTTCAACACATAAAAACCTCCAACGATTAGTTAACTATAGTTATAAGTGTTTGAACTTTAAGGTCCTGATGGACGGAGTTGTAGACCAATATTTTTCGGGGTTACCACTTACCAGTGCCCCTATAGTACACTACTCTTTAAAACTTTCAAAACAGACTTATAACTAAATGACTGCTCGTTCGAAATACTCCAAAAACTATTCTGCTTCGGAATATGAAATAAGAAATGTTCATTCGAAAAAGTAATAAAAAATGATAACGATAAAAAATACTGCGAGAAGATAATTTTCAAAAAAGTTAAGACTTTTCGAATTAATTATGAGTAGACGCACCAAGACACTTATAAGACGGAGATCATCCTGTATAATATAATATTATTATGTAGGTCGTATACCATTGTGTGCATAATGTATAGGTACGCGGTATAATAATAATATTATATTATTATCATATGGCGTTGGTGCAGCAGGACGTATAGGTAAATAATTTTATGGGGCGCAAAAAAGCGACGTAACACGGCTGAAAGTGACTCGTGCACTCAATTTATAGGCCTACCGTGCAGCGGAGTTTATGCGTTTAATTTGGCCAACCATCATTTACCAGTCTAGCAGACGGCAGGTAAACGGTTTTTTTTTATTTTTATTATTATTATTAAAACGTCTAATATTGTAATAATAATAATAATATGCGTACGCGTAAGGCATACGCGTGTAACCGGCCATTATATTATATTATATGTATATATTCCTATTCGCGTACACTGGCGTAGTCGTAATGTATTACAATATTATGCACACATTGTTTCCGAAATTTATTCATATTTAGTTCGTGTTATTATATTGTCCGCGTATGGGCACAATTTGTTGGAAAGCTTTTTTTTTTTCCAGAGGTTGATATTGTGGTGTTGGGCGGGAGGGTGGGCACTATAACCTCGATCGCAAATCATCTCGGCGTATATTATTATATAGGTATATACCATTATACGGGATAATATATTATTCGCCTGAGTCGTTTGCAAATTACAATGATTCATTTTTATTACCAAATCGTACGCATCAGATATTGAACATACCCGTATTAAGGTCAGTTACATTTGTCCAATATCCCGTCCCCCCTCCATAATTTTAAACGCGTAAAAAATATTTTACCAACGATTAGAATCTCATTTTTAAACGCAAATCAAAATTTATAAAACACGCAACCTAAAAACGGCAAAACTCAATTTTCGATAGAGCTGGTGGTAATGTAAAAGTTACACCAGCATCCAGTCTTCGAAGACAATAATGATGGATGCATCGACTTCAAAGCTATACCAACGATTATATAGCTCCACGCATAATCATGTTTTATATCTTCAGAATACATTTTGTATACACCACCAATAAGACTATTAATTTAAAGGGTTTTTTAAATAAAAATTTTTATGTGTCTTAGGTTTGTAAAAACGTTTTTTTTTTTTTTTTTTGACATCGGTAAGTAAATATTTTTATATTCAATTGGATTCCTAACACCCGAGTTCAATACTACATTCTAACAATATTGTAATGCACACGCATCCGTTGAATATTATCATATAGAACAAATCCATCCAACCCCTATAATATATGTTACATAATATAATAAAGTCTCATATTCGGTTTTAGGTTTATCGTGCATACATAATACCTTAAACATGTACGATCGTCAATATAGACAAATTTAAGATGAGCGATTGCCGTATAATATTAGATTCGATACATGTAGATTATACCTATATACAGGGTGATTCACCATGCATGCTTAACCTCTTTTTTCTTCAATAATGCAGTTATTCAAAATTTGATTTTTGGAATTTTTAAATATACTTTAGGACCACGTTTTTAAATCCTAGAGAATCCAAATTTCTATTTTTCAAATGAGAACAAATCTTTTCGACTGTTAACTATATACATTGGATAACGCCATAGGACACTCCCAAAGTAGTACAAAAAAAATCAAGAATTTGAAAATAAGGTCTTTAAGTACCTATACATTTTGAAAATTTCAATAATCAGAATTTGAATAAATGAATTATTAAAGGAAAAAATGGGGGTTAGCATCCTTGATGAATCACCCTGTATATCGGTGTTGCGATGATACACTCGGGGAAATAGGGATGCAAAATATATAATATGGTCTGACCCCTTCAAGCAGTACCTCGGGATCAATTGTTGTACATCTTTATCACACTTACGACCGAACGAATGAACGATCACTCTCCCTCCCTCGCGCGAACGGTAATATTGGACTTTCGTCACGACTTTTCAAAAAAGAATGTCGATAAACGTCGGTAATAATATATCGAAATACGTACAGACCGTATAGTATAATTTATATCACGAAGTGAAAAATAAGGACGTTGTCGGTTCTGGCGATATATTACGCGTCGTCCCGTAGAAATGTGTTCAATTCACCGGTGGTCGTATAGAGCGTAGTCTTGAAACTCGCGAATAATAATAACTTATATCGATAGTTGTGGTAAAATGCAGCGTTGATCTCGGCGTAGGTGTTTGGTGTTTGCCCGGAAACAAAATAATAACATCTGTCCTAGAAAATGACTTTTATGCACTAGAACCGTATTATAATAGGCACACGCGATTCCGTATACCTGAATGGAATGTCCTATGCGCTGATACGAACTTCCTTTTTTTTCAAAAGAGAACCACTCATTTTTTAATACAATCCATATTCCATATAAACCATAAAAACTTTATTTACTATAACTTTTTTTTCTCAAACAGATTATTTTTTAAGATATTATTGATGATATATTATATATTAAGTAGGTATACCTAATAAACTAAGTAGTAAGTGTAACATATAGTTTGTATTTTATGTAAAATCATTTTTAAGGATTTGTATACATATAGAAGCAGGCGGTAGGTACAAATATTTCAAAAACTTAGAAACTACTCGTTAAAATTTTAATGAACATACATCAACAATAATAAAAGCGTCTGTATAAATGGTATTTGAAATCTGAGTGCCCGTTTGAAATGGTGGTCTCTAAGTTTTGTAGACAATTCTAAAAAATATTTGAATATTCAAATAAGTGTACAACTATTTAAAGAGAAAAGAGGATGAGAATTCTCGTTGAATCACTCTTTATGTATAATATGTCACATACTATTATATTCTTGACGCAGTACCAAACTCGACGTACCTTCCTAGACACCATTATGATACGAACTATAATGAGGACAGTACAAAATATAATGTGCGGATACGAATTCCATGATGTCTATACAGCTGTTTCGTATATCTCAGTGGTAGGTACAGATGACCGAGTAACGGTCTTGATGACGTAAAATGTATCCTAGGTAATAGGGTGTGTCGGTGTAGGTATGCGTGTGTGTCGGTGGGCAGAGGGTTGCTATAGTCGCATTAAGGGCACGGAGTAAATTTCATTTTATTAATATAATAATACGTTGTACTCAGTGTGGGTGTGATGTATATGTATATGAATATAGAGCGCACACTGCATTGTTGTTGTATCATCGTGTTATCGCATGTACACGCATTAGTCGCAGAGGTCGACTATAATAATATATAAATTGACATTTAGCAAGTCCCGCAGTGCTAATGGGTGTCTGCAATAAAGTGCATTCTCTGATTGATGTACACAAATATTTAGGAATGTAGAATAATTAAACTTATAATAATAGTAATGATTATTGAAATATATAATATTGTTGTTCGTGTTCGTAAGAAAAATACGTTTATTTCATTACATACATAGCGCTAATATGCGAATCGTATAATATAGATAGGTATATAGTACAACTGTAGGCACTCTATAAAGCAGTGGTTCTCAAAGTGTATATTGCTTAAGGAATCGTGGAATATTATCCGGTCTAAAAATAATTTGGAATCCCAAAATACTGCAACAGCGGATTCCTTATGATATTTAGTCGTGCTTTGACTTGAAAAAATACGTCATGGGAAAAAGTTCGTTCAAAATGTGTACCACGAGTAGAAAATGTTTGGGAACTACTGATATAATAAATATCAGTTACGTTATTATTAAATTTGTAGAGAACAATATTCGAAATACAACGTCATCCGTCGTCGGTGTTTTTGAAATATTATAGTTATTAATTTAAAAAGTTCCCTACTTGTTTATAAAAAATGTAAAAAAAAAATGTTTTTAAGCCTTTTTAGACGAGCTACTATATTTATAGTAATTCAAAACCTCGATGTGATTGTCTTGGAATTGTTGTTTTCCATAAATATTATAACAAGTGTTTCTATTCTGACACCTCTTTTTAATACCTTTGTATATGTTTTTCTTAATCACGTTTCCGTCATGAGATTTAATTTTTCACTGCTACTGGTATTATGCACTCGGTTCGAACGATGGTAGTAAAACGTGATAGTTTCAATAGAGATGCAGGCTTATAATTCAATATCTTATAAGAGTATAATATAACAGTACAATATACGTAAGGGTAACCATAGACTTATTAATAATATATGGACTGTGCCCCCATATCAAACAAAGGTTTCCAAGTGCCAACATTGTTAGAAAGAGATAGTCAATACCTGCGTAATATAATATAATAGGACCTGACTATACCTAAGTCTTATGCTATCTTTATCTAACAATGTTGGCCCCTGGATCTCTCCCTCTCTGTTATCAGTCCATTTCTTTGTAGATCTATAGGCGTAACTATGCTTTTGAATTTGGGTAACTTAAGTCTTGTACATTTTTTTTCATACACTCGCCAGATTTTTTCATGGCATAATACCTAGCTTTTATAATTACTTAACAAACCTTGGGAATTTACACCGAAATAAAAACCTCTATTTTTTGATCATTGATTTTTAGATTTAGGATTTTTTCCGCAAAAACGTATGCGTATACGCCACTGAATAGTGGAAAAGACAATAAACTTATTATCGTCATTGTTATGACATCGACTAACGTGCACGCGTTTTTCTATACGTATATTATATTTCATCTAAACTAGGTATTTTATTTCTATAATAATCCAAAACTCCAAATATTCGAGTGTGATACTGCACTAGACCGGGTGTCATCGTATTATTCGAAACCGATGTCAATCGTTGCGTCTGAAAAACTATATCTTACGGAAATCTCCTCCAAAACGGTCGATATTTATAGGTATAGTGAAACAGCGCATGGCGTCGTCGTTGTTCCCTGTTTTTAATTAAATTATTTAAACTTTGTGACAACGCCAAGGCGGTTATATTATGACAGAAAATTCATTTTTTACCCTCGTCGACGCCTATTAACAATCCACACTGGGTTGATATAATTGCATAAGCAATAAGAACATTTAATTTAAAACTATACGGCTTGAACTGTAAATGCCTCTGTCGAATAATATACCTAATGCCATAGATATTTATTATTTTTGGTATTGTAAAGTTTTGAAAAACGGTAACTAAAACTTCTTAATTTCATCGGTTATGCAAATAATAATACACTCATCGTATAAATACACTACACCTACATAAAAATCAATAAAATATTATATAATATTATTTACAAGTGTAAAATGGGTCAAAAAATCAATAGTTGATAATAAAATAACATTTACGTATTTTCGTGTAAATTTAATTTAATAAAATGCAATAAATTATGTGTATATTTGTTTAAATGAATATCTGAATAATTGTTATTAATCGGAATAAATTCTATGTTTATATTATGTTTAACAAAAGAATTTCCTCGAATTAAAATTTCGTGTTGACGTTCAATTTTTTTTTGTTCAGATTACTTTGCAAAACAGGAAAGTAATATTATGATCTATAAGTAGGTATTGAAGAAAAGTATATAAACTTTTAATATCAAATACCTGCATAGTATAATTTCTTCCAAAAGTAATAGTGAAATACTTCCTACTGTTTAAGTAAGTAAAATGTTTACTCGGAAGAAGTGATAATATTATATGTATAATAATATTTAATGAGTAAGTTAATTATTGATATTAACGTACCCTGAGTAAACTCTGTGACATTTTAACCCAAAAATTAATTAAACTTATCATTTTATCTACTCGTGTAAGATAATCACGAAAGAAGGAAAAAATGAAAACCGTTGAACGAATCCATTTCACGTATCTATGTATATAAGTATACAAAGAATAGAAAAGTAATTATATTTTGTAATGGCCGGCGCGGTTTTTAAAAGCATGTACTTTTGTAGAGAGTGTTTTTATTATTATTACTATTAGAAAATCTACCTACTATATAGACTACCGGTCAGCCATAACGAGAGAGAGAGATAAAGAGTGCTTTTAAGAGTCAATTGTAAAAGGTACACGAAGTAGCCGCTCTACACTATTCCAATAATTATAATTTTTTTTATAGGTTTTGTTTGTTTGTTTAAAACTATAATAATGTAATAACCGTTTTGGTTTGAATAAACGAGCTAAAATTATTATAAAAACGCGTTAGGAATATCGTATTATTTTCATTACATTTTTTATGCTGGTGATTATTGACGGCATTTAATTATAATTCGTTATTTCAATTAAGTAAAAATACCTGCAGTTAATAAATTCTGTGAATACAGTGGAATACTAAAAATTAAAATGTGCAAAATTATAAATGCTATTCAACGGACAGACAATAATAATGTTGGAGACAAACGTTAGTAAATGTGATGAAAATATGTGTACGTCGAAATCTCGAATACCGTCGTAAAATGTACACTTCGAAATGGTGTACCTACTGAAATACCGGAACCGATTTATGAAGTCAAACTCAATAAACACTCCGAACAAAGTATAAATTGTGTACCAGACAAATACATAATATACGGTTTAAATGTAACTCAGTGTGGTGTGTAAAAAAAAATCAAATTAAGCGAACTATTAAATTTAATTCAGCACCACGCCAATATAATAATATGTTATATATAATATGTATATATCATCGCGTGCAATGCACGTCCGTATTTCGTTACATATTAACAAGACTGGCCGGGCATTAAAGAGTTAAAAAGTTAAAGTTAAGTTACTTTTAACTAAATTACATAAGTAACGAGTAATTTTTTCTTTCAAAAGTAACATCAAACCCAAATTGTTACAATTTGTTCTACGGTATGCAATCACTAATCAGTTAATTAATTTAATAGTCGCATTAAGTTAATTTATTTTCCTAATATTAACCCTATATCTAATATAAAATGTAATATAATATTTTGGTTATTATTTATTTAAGACTTCAAATACATGGTTAGCCTATACAGTTGTTTACATAATTTGAGGTTACATTTCAGTCATGAACATTTTTTTTTTTTTTTTTTAATATTTTACATAATAATTATGAATTATTATGATACACACTTTGTCTATATGTTCGTTTTGAGTTCGGCTATCTTGGTGAAGTCTGTTATTCTTTTTCTTGTCCGGGGCCGTCGGGTGAGATGGAGTTTGTATTTGATTTTGTTCGGAAGTTCTGGTAAGTACGACATTCTGAGAATATGTGTTTGACAATGAGATCACTGAGGCACCGTACTCTGGTGAATAAAATATTTTGTGTCGTACTAATTTAAATTATGATTTTAACAACATAGTAATCGTATGACATAATATTGTTACAATCTATAGGTATTAATAGAATTTACTAATTTATACTTATTTTATATAATTTATATAATTGGACCGCGAATACCATATAGTTAAAATATAGTGAATAAAATGTTTAAGAACTTATATAACTGATATAATCAAATAATATACAATAAACTGCATATTTTGTTACTTAATATAACCGTAGAAGTGCTAAATAAAGTCGATTTGCGTCGAAAAATATTGACGTATCCTAATAATATATTATACCAAAACCGGGAAAATATTATGAGGCGTTCAACACGATATTATTTAGACTATTTTGTATATGATATACCAAAAGTGGCATTAAACTTTATTCCTGATAATGTTAACTATAAAGGAATGATAAAGTACTATAATATGTAAAATATGTTTAGTATAATAATTTATTTATAGGTATAATACTGTCATTTACGATTTACCTATAACTTTTTTTATTTTTTATTCCAATAAAATTCACCGTTATTATACATAACACTTATATAAGCAGTTTTTTAGGGTTTGTGATTCTACAGACATTGTACGTCAGTACAGTGCAGATTAAATTAACAACGACAATGGGAAAGCACTTGGCATTTACATAACTACACCGAGTCTCATTATCACGATAATTTGTCTAAGAGTTGCCGGGTTTACTCAAGGTGGATAATACACGGTACTTCATCAGACATTGCCACGAATACACATAGTTGGTTAAGTACAGGAAAGTTCTAGGCATTTCCAAGACGACACCAAGTCACTTAAGTACGAAAAATGGTCTAGCGCGGTAACCATTCTAGAGGTCTTCGTGACTACACAGATTTGGTGAGGTAACCTAACCATAGGAAAGCTCTATAAATTGTCGTAACTACACCAATAAAATTATTCATATTATCACTAGAAATGTACTAATGATTGCTATGAAAAATTGTAGTCAGGTGAGATAAGGCCTCCTAGCACCCCACTAGTTGCGCCAGTGGTGTTGCAGTAACTACACAGAGATGATTAAATACATCAGACGCCGACTTGCAGCATTAAGTCATGGTCACCCAAACACACTCAGCACGTTTAGAGGTACAAAATATAACGGTTCCAAATGGTTTTCGTATGCTTTGAAAGATAATATACTGAAAAATGGAAATAAATTCATTAATCATTGTCATCAGGTTTTGGAACGTAAACGTGTGAGCCACGCCGTGTTACTTTTGCACTTCATGATGGCATACGAATAGTCTTCAGTCGACCACCTACAACACAACCCACATCTCTAGAATATCTTCAATAAGTTAGGTCTTAAGCATAATATTAATATTCACTTTAGAATGTCCGCAACCGTTGTCCCTATAGAATACTCAACAATGTAATCGTATTAATAAATGTGAACACTTGTAATTAACTTACCATTTAATAGTGTAACGAGGCATATTCTTCATCACTCAAACGTAGGTATAATGATAATATTCACGTTTAAGTAAGACGAAATAATATATCAATTTAAATTGTTCAAACAACCAAATATTATGTAACAGAGATATATTAAGCGAGAAAACTGTTTTAATAGTACTATTAATAAACAAACTATTAGATTCTGAGCGGAGCCAGGAAGCTAGTGGTTTTACCATGATGTTTATTTTATTTATTTTTTCTCCTGTAAACAACATCTTTTCCAGAAGAACCTTCGATTTTAACCTACAGTATCATATCTTTTAGCAAATTGGATCAAGGCGGTACTTTAGAGAGGTAATTTTTCAATGGTTTTTTAACGCCACCAGAAAAACTACCAACATTTATTTTTCTAACCTATTTTTTTTCTGACACTTTGTTTATCACCATAGAAACAAATGAAAAATAAATTTTTAACAAACATTTAGTTATTATTTTTATTTATTTTTTGTGTGTTACCCAGCGCTCAGGTGGTAATTAAAAAAATATCAACAACCTTTTTTAAACATTAACTTATGTCTTAACATTTTTAACGTTGAATTATCTTAACTAAATTCAATTTAATTGTTTTAATTAACTTGTCCACTTTTGGACTTTGGTCGAACAAGGTTGGCGGCTACGATAAATAAATTAATACATCCCATAGTCCATACTTCTAATTGAAATTTTTCTTTTATGATTCGTAAAAGAGAATTTTTTGTCTACGCAAGTTGCTTTATGTTTTTATGAGTACTATATACTCAAGACTGTCAAAACAACAAATTATACTTCAGCCACTACTCGTTTCAAAATAAATGTTAAAAAAAATATATTGTTTCAACAATTTCAACAAAAATATTTCATAACAAAATACAGGTTTATGATTTATTTATTTATTTTTTTGTATTCTATAGTAAAATAAACTTTAAGCACGTACAAAAAACAAATTCATAACATTAGACGTATAAAATCAAAAATTTTATATTGGAAACACCTACGGAAGTAAAGTGCAAGCCCGTGGTATAATGATAATAATAAAAACCGAAACCTCAATTATTTCAAGACCGGAAACTGTAACAACCGTATATTAATTTTATTATTTACACGAACCAAAACCTTACGTTATAGTTGTTACGGTCCCCTCGGCCCCCGACCCGGTGTGAGTACGAAATTAATTACACAATATTATTATAACGATATTACGGTAGACCGCGAACACATTGGTACACCCGTCGCATGATTATTTTGCACGGCGGGATAAGTTTTCGACACCGCGGCGGCGGTTTCTTTAAAATATATTATATTAATCAAGTACGGAGCAGTGTTGCGTTTTATTCGGCCTGGGGGGGGGGGGGGTGGTGGGGTCGATTGTGGCTGGAGGGTGTTCGGAAATAAGTGCGTTAGAACTGTCAAAGATTTATATAATATTATGTAATAAATTCGTTTCCGATGCTGCACCGCGAACGGCAACTTTTGTCGTTCTCATTTAGCGGAGAAATTAATTACCTGCACGATACTATATTATAACGATATTACGGTGAAACGGGTACATTATGATATAGATTCACTTACGATTATTATACGTGGTGACTGGTGAGATAAGTTTTCGACATCGGTGGTCTCTTTAAAATGTGAAATAATATTAAGAGGACGTTATGTCTCCGTCATAATATACTGACGCGTAACATGAATAATTTAACGTTCAGAAATATTCGTTTTACTCTGTTGATTTTGTGCTATGGGAGTTTGCTGACCTTTCTTATCAAATTAAAAGGATTAGGTGTGGCACCTCGAAAGGTTTTTTTTCACATTTTAATTTTGAAGCGAGTAATGAGCATTTCAAAATGTAATGTTTTTTGTAAACTTTAAAATACTCATTGTTAACCGTTGCTTCAAAATTAAAGTATCAAAAAAAAAACCTTTCGATATGTTCTAGGTAATAATATTCTCACCATTAAATTTCATAATAATCGTCAGTATTATGCTAAAAAATATCAGAGTAAAACGGAGTCTTCGCACATAATTGTTCTATATAAGTATGTAACAATGTGACGATGTGTCATCCTCTCTTAATCTCAAAA
This sequence comes from Metopolophium dirhodum, assembly GCF_019925205.1. NCBI lineage: Eukaryota > Metazoa > Arthropoda > Insecta > Hemiptera > Aphididae > Metopolophium > Metopolophium dirhodum. Next base: position 23,168,625 of record NC_083568.1, read on the forward strand.
TATATGTAACCACGTTGCGTACCTATACTCGCGACTTACGTCGGCGTGAGGGGGTGGATTTTAGCTTGAGAGTGTTCGGAAATAAGTGCGTTCGAAATGTCGAAGACTTCTGTATAAGTTTTCGTTGCAACGCACTGCGGACGACGACGACGACTTATGTCGTTTTCATTTAGCTGAGAAATTAATTCACCGATACCTTGGGGCGGTTAATCGTGCGGCTCTTTTTGCCCTCTTCTGCCCCAAAACGTCCGTCCGCGGTGTTGTGCGTGTCATATCGATCATTCGGTACTTGATTGATGACGGCGGCATCGAATATTCGATATTCGGCTGGAGGGAGAAACACAATAACGTATTATTATTGTTGTTATGACGAAAGATATAACATTTAACAACTTTTATGTTTTTTATATTTATTAAATCATTATAAGTGCTGTACAATGCTAAACAAATGCTGCAAATTTATTGCATTGTACGACGTTTCAGAATATGTAATTGCCATTGCTAATTTATTTTATTTTTCTGAATTGTGTTATAATTATAATATAACTCATTATTAAAGAGTTTTTTTTTTGCGTGATTATTATAATATAAATAATTGTAATATAACTTTATTAAAAGGTATTAACGTATGTTGTACATTTAACTTTAACAAAAAAAATTAGATATTTCTTAAAGTAAAATTTTTCCCCGTGTTACTAAACTAAATACTAATAGGTAAGTTTTCAATTTAAATTTGTCCACTATTATGTATATAGTATAATATAAGCCACGAGATAAAATATTGTAAATACAATTTTCGCTACATAATTTAAGTCAGTGCGTAACAATATTTTGTAAGAAATTAATGCTTTACTATTTTTTATCGTTATATTATTAAAATTTTTACTTTTTTGAATGAAAAGATACATATTAATCTGAAGCAGAGTATTCTTTAGAGAATTTCAATGTATAAAAATTGAATTAAGTAGTTTAGTAGTTATACCTTAATATGTATATTTTAAAGTTTATGGGTGATCGGAATAGAGATGCACGGATGTTCCACAAACAATTTGTTTTGCACTATTCCCCTCATTCAAATTGTAGCTAGGTAATCAGTAGAAATTAAATTTTTATACATTGGAATTCTCAGAAGAATATATTCTGCTTTGGAATACGAAGTTAAAACTATATGCTTTAACTTTAAATCTTCTAAACAATTATTTTTCAAAAAAGTCAATATCTTTCGAGGAAATTATTCTTTCGCTTTAAAATAACACCACCCGCCTCCTGACAAAACTTTCAAAGTTTCAAGACCATATTTGAATTGTGTTATTACGAAAATTATGTGTATATAACACAGCGCCAGACACTCTTAAAATATTTACACAAATTAGCTAGGTATATAAATTATGACGATTGTCATGACGATGGCTCTGTCTGGAAGATACAATAATAATTTTCTGCAATCGTGTAATTCAACAATTCTAATTAAAACTAAAGGTATTGGCGGGGACCAACACCGTGAGAGTGTGAGACACTGTATAATATTATATTTCACGTTAACGATTGTTCCATTATAATATTATTACTGCATTGTTATTTGTTCTTTGACAATATTAAAATAATATTATATTATCATCATCCTAACACAAATTGCATAAACTGTATTCATCTTTCTATTTTTTTGCTTGTATTTTTTTTTGCCTTTTCGGTTTTGTTTTTACTGTCCGTTTTTCATATTACGCTTAACATCTCGGCGCGGAAATCGTGTTGCATATCATTAAATGTCTTACTCAAAATATAAAACCAACAGCCTGAATGCCTGAATTTTGTTTAGCTTGTTGTTTTCACATGTAAACACACTTTCGGGATGTTTCCAATAGGTAAGTAGTTGTAATTCACATTATTCAAAAAATATTATTACGCATTGCCGGTTTTCATGTTATAACCACTTACCACGTTTATAAGTATGTTGTATATTTTCAAATAATTATTAATTAATAATACTAAAAATGTAATATTACACAGAATGTAATAGGAGGAACTGAAAATATATGAAATACCTTGATATATGCGTTCTATTCAATATTTTTATGTTTTCCTTTGTAAATAACTATTACGGATTTAGTTGGGTAATATATCAAGTCTCGAAGAAAGGTGAAATATTTTCGAAATCAAAACTTGTAATTATACTTATGTGCTCAAAATTATGACGGAAATACGATACGACAATGTCGCATTAAAAGCAGAGAAATACAAGTACCGTAGCACGCACAAACGATCGCATCGTGCTACGGGAGAAGGTGCGTTCGCAATCGTGTACTTATCACCGTCAAAAGGAAATGTGTTCTTCAATGGTTAAAATGTAAAAAGTATACACAGCAAACGTATTAGAATTATTAAAAGTACAGAATAAAAGTAGTAAAATTGGCGAAATCCGAGAGAGCAAAAAACGTAATTTTTTTTACTCGGAATAATATTGTGAACAGTATACACCATTATGGATAAGATATATCGCACTGTTGTCTATAATGTTAATATCTCTTTTTGGTATAGATTACGGAAATAAATTAAGACCCGACAATAGAGAATTCCGTATCGGTTCAGCTAAGCGGACTTTTCTTTTTACTATATTATACGATTTATTGCATTCGAATGCGATCGCAGAATTTATCACGTAGGAACCGATACAACATTTGCAAGATATCCGGTCGGTATTATGTTGCATTTCTTAGGAAATTTAAATATCTAATTGTGTATACGTCACGTTTAGATGCACCGGTTGTCAGTTTGGAAACTGATATTATTATTCTCTATTACAATGGAATTGAACGAACCGTTGTTACGAAAAATAAATATGCATTGAGTGCGGGATTATATAATATTTTAATACTTACATTTTATAAAGAAAACATGGAAACGACTTAGATAAAACTTTGGAATACTCGACGATGTTTAATAAAAGTTTTTATGAAAAACGACGTATTTTCTGCGCAAGCACAATAAAACGAAACGGTAATGTGAAAGTAGTAACTTTTATGAATTAAACTATAATAATGCGCTTCTAAGTAAGTCGTAAAATATCAATACTGCCGTTTAGATTCAATGAAAAAACCCTGCCAACTCAATAGAACTTAATCCATTGAAATGCGTTAAAAGTGTAATACGCTTCTTAACACGGCGTTAATAAACTAATTTAAACTGATGCATTGCTCACATAGGTCGTCCATCACGAATATTGAATAAACTGTACCCACTGATTTCGAAGTCCATTGATAAATGTGCGTATCGAGTTGCGTTTGATATTATGATGACCAGCATTCCCGAGAGAAGGAAGAAACGTTTTAAATTTTTAATTCCTTGCAAAAAAATTATTTATTTGTTTGTAGGTAGGTAGGTAGGTATATTGAAATTATGTTTTCACGTATTTTTAGATCGTTATTATAATATTATGTGAAAAAGTATTCTCCGGAAAAAATACAGTGCCTTAATAAAAAAAGTTGGCAAACATAACCGAGAAGCTGTCGTGTTGACCTGTTCAATAAACATCGGAAAAACAGGGTGCGAGTAGAGAAAAGCTTGAAAAAATGTCTCGGACGACTGTTATAATTAGTAGGTATTATAGCTTTTAGTAAAATTAAAAAACGCGGTCCTACGTTCTGACGGTTGTGTAAAGGTGTAGTAGGTATTCACCAGCATTCAGCAAGTAGCAAATGACTTTTGTGTCAGCCTATAAGTGGTCTGTTTTGGGTAGAATATTACCGTCATTAACGACCCGAGTTAATTTCCGTACCTACTCTATATCACCACAAGAACCTCGACGTTTTGCTAAAATTAATTTATTTTAGAATAAAAATCAGAAATAATTGATGAATCTAATAAATCTTAAAAGGCATATTTTTGGCCATCGAAGAAAAAACTTTCTCCTCGGTACTTGTGGTAAACTATTTTAAAACAATTCATAGGTATACCGTTTACAGTAATTTGATGTTTCATTAACAAAAATGATATAACTTTCATATTGTATTATGCAGGAGCCGTCCTTGATTTGACTGCCGGATATCTGTCTATAAGACTTTACATTACATTTATAATTAGCATATTGTTAGCGTATTACGCATATTATTATAAATATTTCAATTGTTATATTTGTATTCATACAAATATTAAGTTGACGGGATTAAATATAACAAACATGGTAACACGGCGTTTTGGATAGGCATTTTAACACCATAATTGACCGGAGTATTTTTTATTCCATTTTTCCAGTATTCGACATGAATGCTAGTTACAAATCAAAATATGAAATAAATAATTAAGTATAAGTAGATTATATAGTTATACAAAAACTTAGTGCAAACTGCAATTTTAGTAAGTAACTGTAAACAATAAAAAGAAATATTTGGAAATAGTTTTTATTTTTAATGGCACAATTATTAATGAAATAAATAAATAAATTTTTAATTATTTTTTGTTTAATTTTATAAATTTTATTTAAATGTATGTAGTACCTAACCACTTGTTATACACAAATTATGTAACATAATGTTATCATTTATCATTAAATCATGATTATTATAAACTATAGTTACAACTATCTTCACGCCTCATTTGGCTGTGATCCTATATATTATACCATAAAAATAAAATATGATGTTCGCATCTTAACAATTTTCACAATAAATTGTAATTAAATAATTGTAATAATTGTAATTTATATTTGATTTCTTCCATTCATATTTCTATCAATACCTGACTATATTATATTTAAAATAAAATAACGAATTATTAATAATTTAATAAATTTGGCAAAATTGATAAAAAGTTATCAAAAATTTATAAAATTTGTAATACATGTACCAAACGTCCAAACACAAAATACAAAATATGAAGGATAAACCAAAACAAAAAATAGAAACAGGGCAGCTAATTATTGGCTAGAATAGTGCCTACCTATACCTTCACTCAACACTGGTTTTTACACTACCTTCTTGACCAGGGAAAAAATTTTATTTTTCATTCGTATAACAAGTCATAATATATTTAGAACTAAGTAAATATAATTATTAAGTTTAATTAAGACTTATTTTTTTAACATTGTAATAATATTATTACAACTTCATGATAGTATTATAAGTCCACAGATTTATTAGACTGTCAGTGCGATGACGTAATTCATTTTTAAGTTGGCTATGAAGGAGAAAAATAGACTAGCCTTGTATTTGGCATAGGTACTCGTAAAATAAATTGAAATTGTGCCCCTGCAAATAGACACATACATAGAACTTGTAATTTAAAATATAGACTGAAAATGAAATTCTACTGAATTTAAAAACAATTACAAATATCAATAAACATATTAATTTTAACAAATTAAAAATTAAATGAAAAATAAAAATAGCTATCAACGTCTTAAACAATTAAGAAAAATCAATAATACTATAATAAGTTAGCTATAGTAGTACTACAATCGTGTAACAGAAGGGTCGGAGTATTAATGGACCACATGCATTTTAATCACGTGAAAGAAGTTCAAAATATGTACCCAACGTGTGTTCTAGAGATACTTAAACATAATATATTTATAGAATGCAGAATTACTCCAAATTGAAGATTTAAATGCAATATATCCCAACACATACAAGAGTCACTGAGACCTGACAAAGACATGATAAAAAAACTATTTTGAGAGAACCGTGATCGTTGTAAATTGTAATCGTGTTTTTATTCTAAAGAAAAATCTATTACGAAATCAAACCAATTTAAGCCTTGTACAATTATTATTTTTTCGATGGATTGACAAACTACGTAGAAGCCAGTAGGTATGAATACTAATGAGTATGTCAAACCCAATTTTATCGTACAAAAATAACACTTACAACAACTTTAGTAATAGGACGAAATTATTTTATGAACGAATGACTTCACATCAAATTAAAATTAATTTGCTTATAAATAATTAAATTGAATTAAAAATGACTTGAACTCGACATTATTTACATTCAATACATTCAAGTCAAAAATGTATTATTTGAACTTTTACGTATAATTAACTACCTTTCACGAACAAATAACGACGATGAGAAATTAAATTATCTAAATGTAATACATTTTAATCAGTGGAAATCTTAACGCTATCTTAAATCTATAGTGATAAACAACTGAAATTTAAATAGTACAAAAAAAAACAATAATGATTCGATTTTTATTTGTCAATTAAATTATTTTTCAGTCGTCAAATCATTTAAATATTATTCAATTTTGTGAATATTGTTCAATTGCAATAAAATGGTACACATAAACACATATTATGAACCATTAATTTGATTCAACATTGGATAAATAAAAATTTCCTCGGATGAAAACAATATTCAAAAAATTATAATTTTTTAAAAAAAATGTGAAATAACATATTATCCTGAACTTCTAAATTGTTGATATTGATAATAGAAAAGAAATTACAATATATTGATAGTGTATTGTATAGTGAATAAATATATTTCACGGTTTAGTTTAATTATTTGTTCATAAAACGTGCACATGTTTTGCATAATATTGTGCAGGACGATACTCGGAGGTGATATCATTGTAATTGGATGGCATTCACGACATTTAATAGCCATTTGAATTGGCGTACTTAAAGTATTTTTATTCGTATTGAACGCTCTAAGCGATTATCGTCGCATTCTAAGACGCTTAGAGGTGAAGATGTTTCTGCAGCATTATTGCGATTTTCTGTAAACAAAAGTAATGGCAACTGTGTAATTTCGAAATACCCAAAGTACAATATTCGCCCGTCCAATTGAACGCATACTTACTTTACAGCTAGGTAGGTACCGTATACATTTGGATATTTTCGCCATTCATTCTAGACATCATACAATATTCATAAAGATAATAATATATTGTCGTGGAACGTATAATCTTATAGATTAGTAAACTTTGATAAGATGAATTTCGTTTTGTACCCATACACTACATTAACGAGTTACTACAATAAGTTTGTTTTTCGTTTAAACTATGTTTGTTTTACATTTGCCATGCGGTCAAGTTGTATAATTCATATTGTTATTAACCGACAGCCATCTTTGTTTTTAGCTTAGTAATGAAAAGTTACACGTAATATATATGTATAAAAGTTGAATAGCAGCAACAAACAAAATATTCGACGAGAATATTATTCCCAGTTATAATACATATTTGAATTTTGTACATAATCAAAAACTTTGTACACATTTTTAACAAGGTTAAAAATTCTTGATTAAAAAAAAAAAATACTAACCAAAGCCGTTTATCACTATTTTGCTTATACAATTTTCTGATATTCGTAATAAAAATACGTACAGTGTAACCTTTATAAATTAGAGGACACCTTTGGGGAATTAAAATAGGTCCACAAACAAGGGGTGTGTCCGCTATTAGGAGGGTTATTTCCCACGTGAACAATGGGCATTTAGAAGTGTTTGGTATTAAGGGGTGTCTGTAAACAGAGGTTTCACTGTCTATACACTCGTACAACCCTCGAATAATAATATATTTCGTACTTATTTTCGTCAAATAACTCGTCGAAAACAATAAAATCAAAAGAACAATATCATCATATGATTTCCACTATTCAAAAAGCATACCTCCGCGGGCCATTATATGATTACATAAACACGTATATAAAAATATATACCCATATTTTTTTTATGCATAAATTTCAATTACTCAACGTGAAATATTTTTATATGTATTTTAGATTCTGAGCGAAGAAGCTAGTGGTTTTACAATGGTGTTTTTTTTTTATCCTGTAAACGAAATTTCTACCAGAAGGAGTGCTTTGATTTCATCTTATTATAGTATCTTATTTTTAATTTAGCAAATTGGATCAAGATACAGTAAAAGTACCTACCTAGAGAAGTAATTTCTCAATAGTTTTTTAACGCCATGGGAAAAACTACCAAAATTTATTTTTTTAACCCATTTTTTTCTAACGCTTTGTTTATTATCATAGAAACGAATACAAGTTACGAATTACCTAATTCCCACTTGGTATATTTTATACAATTAATGGTTATTTATTAATACATAATATTATTTAATGATTCATAAATTTTCTTTCGTACGCTCAGTATCGTTTTTTATCGAATGCAATCATTGCTTTCGAATCGAATAGTATAATAATACACTATCCTGTCCGAGGACCGAAGGGACGGTGGACAAATTTCCACCACCGCTGATCTACTCCATCCCGATGCACTTACCCGCTTTTTTCATTATTAATAATTAATAAATAATAATATTCATTGCGTTTATTATTACTGCTATCTTTATAAATAATTCACGAATTCATTTCATGGATTTTCCACACGGTGTGGTCCGTCTACCAGTTACCAGCTGATGTTAATACATTTTAAATACAAATAATAACACATTTTACAGGCGTACATTATAATAACATTTTCGAAATCGGACGAAATTGATTTAAAATATAATATTATCTTAAAATAATCGATAATATTATAATAATATATTAGGTATTCAAAACTTGAACCATAATAATATAATATACAATAATAATTACGTTGTAACGAATATAATACGCATCGCTACATGACCGTTATAAACAGATAGACGGTATCGTCATTATAATATACGTCGCAGACGCAATAACCATATATCTCGACATTAAAATTATAGATATAGCTTTTCCGTCCCGCCGTGGTTTTGTCATCCAAACAGACCACTGTCTACGTAATAACTATACTCGCGTGTCGTCATATTAGTATGTGATTTTCACTGTACTACATTATTATTGTATACGGCAGTTTAAGCAGAGTACACAGTCCACTATACACGCATAACGATTTCATGGCATAGACTATAATTTATTATTGTTACTTTTAATAGTATTGGAATCGCGTTCCCGTTTCGAATTGCGGCTGAACGTACGTCATGATCATAATATTTCCTTAATTCGTACACAATTATTATGGGTAGAGGCGTGTACAAAGCGTTTATTTTTAAGGCAAACACCAATTTTCTCTGGAAAATCTTAACGTTTATGGGAACATTTGTTTTCCTTTTAATTTGAAGTCATCGCCGAACAACATTTCTGAAAATAAATTATTATTTTTACCAAGTACTTTTACTATTGCTATCATGTTAAATCATTTTCAATTTTTTTTAATAACAGCACACATTTTTAATATTGTATGAGATATTAGGTACGTAGCTAAATTGTTCAGTTTTCTGAGAAATTCAATACATAAAAAACCAATCTCTTCTCCTTTGTAGCGTTCGGAAAATTAAATTAAATGCTGTTAAGTACAATACTTGGTATGATAATATAAACCACTCAAACATTTACTTCTGAAAATAATTAATAACTTAATCATTTTCAATGGCAACAACAAAGAACGCTTAGAACTCGCAAACCAGTATTATATTCGTTGTTTCGTTTATTTGCAAGGTACACAAACATAAAATCAAGTTTTTAAGTAATATAAAAAAAAAGGAAGTATTTAGATTCATTACCAATGAATTTACAACGGTGGGAATCTTTGAAACTAATTAGTTACATTACATCGCTTAAAAAATATAAAATTACAAGAAAATCGTCAACACATTTTAATTAAAAATTTATCGACCGATTATACTCGCCACATAAGTGCATTACCTGACGAAAATACTTGTTTCAACTGAAAAAAAATTACAACTAAAATATAATTTAATTTACAAACTTTTATGATAGTTTCGATCATTTAATACTATTTTAAATGCAGCTTCAATGGATATTTCATTTCAATAATGATACAATAATAGAAACAATTAACTAATGTTTTTTTATATTCATTCATACTTCATTTTATTATCGAACCATTACAAAATACAGATAATTTATGTTCGATTCCGGATATTGCATGTCTTCATTTATACCGCAAAACAAATGATTTGTCTGCTATATTCAGGATTATTTTTACTTCCTGTTTAATTTTTCCAAAAAAATAAATAAATAAATAAAACACGATGCTGGAGAAAAGAACTAGAGATAAAATGAATTAAATTGAAAACATTAAATTGAAAATAGGGGTAACGTTTCTAAAGTACCATAAAACCAGGAAGTGGTGAAGTAATGTTTCAAAATCACATCGAGCCTCATACTCGGAGACCCGGAAGTTTTATTATTATTTTTTACCTACATGTGCAAATGGAAAGAAGAAAAAAATTGTCGTTTATAATAATTAGTAACCGAGTTTCGTGACCTAGCGACAAAACTTTTATATTTTCCACTGCATCTAAAAATTGTATTTCCTATCTGCGGAATAGTATTTTCTAAAAGGTTTTTCTCCTTCTTTCATAACTGGTAAAAGTTATGTTGATTAACAACCTGTTTGAATGAAACCAAAAAAAACCTTAATTCTATTATCAATGAAACATACATTTTAGTTCGCATATTCTTTTGTTACAATGTTGTGTACAGTATGTTTTTAAAACAAATAATTTGAGAATTTAATGAAAAATGAAGAAAGCGACAACAAGCTATAATGCCGTGTTATTCAAAATTATTTCGTTCACATTTTAAGTTTCAGTGTAATTCTAAAAAAGTCAACTAAAATTATATTTTTATATTGATTTGTACATTGAATTTCGTTGAAATAACCTTTAAAGATATTAGATTTCTTAATCTTTTCTAAGAATAGTATTGAAATATAATATTTGAGTAACGCGATGCAATAGGTATAAATGTATAATAAGCCAATATCATCAACATATACGTAGGTACACCAAAATATATTTAGTCATTGCTATTGATCAAAGAATCAAGTTGAATCAAAAAGTTCAAAAAGTTTATGATAGTAAATTTTACTAATATTTCCCAGGTTCGAGTTAATCAAACACTAAATATAAGAATAATATCATTGAGTAAACTCAATGATAATATTTAAATACAATATTATATCAAGAAGATGATAGAACTGTCTTCGCGTGCACATAATAATTCACATTTAGGTGTATAAGTATAATTTTTATTTTAAATTGTAAATAAGTACTTCTATATTTTTTCATTATTTTATGGAATTTGACAGGAAAAATGTAACGAACCGAAATTGTTGCCCGCCTAGTATACAAACAGCCCAACTGTGTGGGAATGACTTATTTTGTTTTACACCCACATCAAAAAAATATATTGCACGCGCGGAGGGTTTATCGCATTTAAATGCAGATGCATTGAAACTGACACTGTATACAATTTGTAGAGAAACAAAAGTTAAATTGGACTGTTTGTTTAAAATAAAATATTCGGAAGGAATTTTAAAATCACTTTCACTTGGATTGGAATCACGGGCAGGCTGCGGTGTATTCCCGTGCTCCCGAGCTATAGTTATATGAATGGACCGCAGCATACAGGTTGGTTAACCATGCGTGCTTATTCCATTTTTTTTTTTTGTTCTTTGATAATGAATTTATTAACATTCTGATTTTTGGAATTTTTAAGTATTCAAATTATTTCACCGTAGTTTCAAATACCCACTTAGATTTTGTATGATTTATTTTGATGTTTATGTATACGTCATGTAAATTAAAATTCAAACGAGTAATTTCTAAGTTCAGTACATTTTTTAAATAGGTACAAATGATTCTATGGTCCACGATAATAATAAGTTTAGAAAATACGATGGTATTATAAAGACGTTAGACGATTACAAATAATATAATTTGTAAAAGTTGTTCAAGTATAATAAGTCCTGGACTAATTAATATTACAGCAATTTTATATTATATAAAAAACCAATGGACAAATATTATTATGTCTTAGTTCATCAAGTGTAATAACTTAGAAACTACTAGTACAAATTTCGATGTAGACACGTCAACATTTTCCAAACAAAAAATTATCCAATTAACAATATCCAATAGAAATGAGTGAACCACTTGAAAAAAGAAGTTAGTACTTAAAAGTTTATATCATTGAATGGAATGGCTTAAACGTTAAAAGAAATCCAAGTTTTTAGAAAATATATTTTCAAGTTATTTTAATTTAAGAATACCAAAAATTAGAATTTCAGTATATTATACATTGTTAAAAGATAAAAGGGGTTTGGGATTACTCGGTGGAATCGATCTATTTAAGTACATACAAGTACTAGGTATTCGGATATACCTGGCTCTATGTTATACAAATGCTGAGGGCCATATAAAAACCCAATGTTGTTTCTGTTTTAGATTCTCGGCGAGGCGAGGTTGCTATTGGTTTTACAATAATGTAAACTTCGGTTTTTTTATCCTTTTTTTTGGGAAACGCTTTTCGGGACAGTAAAATTGTTCACAAAGTCCCATTCAGCAACAGTGCATTTTGGTAATTGAACACAGATTGTAATTTAAACATGTAATTTTTAAAAAAAACCCAAACTCCAAATGACTCTTTTCGATTACAGTAAATATTGATCTATCCTTGTTTGCAAACTCAACGACACCAGTGTAAGTTTATCTTACTTATTTTTACAAGATAAATATCATGTGTATACAATTTATATTCAAGCTTTGTAGGTAGTAGCTTTTAAATTAATAGTGTTTAATTTATAAATTGAAAAATTTGAACGGCAAACACAAAGTAATAGACTAACACTTTTTTTTTAGTTAAATAGTTAAATATCTGATACATCATTGCAAAACAACTGAATTAAACATTATAATGGGTATTCGTTTATTTTGTTAATAAAAGTGATATCATTATTAATTTACTATTATATTGTAACATTTGTAACATAAAAACTAACTTGGATTTCAAATTATATTAAAAATTAACAAAATTATATTTTTATTTTAGACATACTAAAATGTTCTTTTAATTATTTGAACTGCCTAAAACTAGAGTGTGATTTTATTGTACTCAGAAACCGTTCTCGTTTTTAAATTTTTTTATAGGTAAAATATGTAATAAAACATTTTACAGAGCGAATAAACTAAGTAATAAGTATAAATAGTCAGACAATTTATAGATGCATGATTATAATTTAATAGTAGTGGTATTGGTATAAAAAGGTGTTTGAGTACAAAATATAGGGACAATACGAATTGAGTTCACCTCATGGAGTGGATATAACTTAATTCAGTTGATAAATAATAAAAGTAATTTTATTTAGATTAAAATTGTGCATAACATTACTCAATGTCATCGTTTAATAATATAACAAAATCAAATGTTATTGTCAGTTTTAAAAAGTACCGTCCATCTTGATTAATCAAGCTACACAATAAAAACAAAAAATAAAACATTTCCCTTTATTAGTTATGAATTGAATAGATGAATTAAATTTATGGATTCATAAAATTCGATGCGTTCACAATTTTTTTCTTCATATTGTTAAAATTTAAAAATGTGTTAGGTAAATTGTATTTAATTTTAATTTTAATTATACTACTGGCTGGGACCTTTTGAACATGTAACATTACACATTTGAGATAACAGAAGTCAATACAAAATTATTATTAATATAATTGATTATTGAAACTGTACGGTTAATGCTATATTAAAAATTTAAATAATTATATGGGTGTATAATATTTCTTGTAATTTTGTAAATATAAATAATAAATATATATTTTTTTACAAGTATATCGGTCCAATAATAACCTGAAATTTGTACTCAGCAATTTAAAAGGATTTTATTTTTCAGCATTTTTTTCTCTGTGGAACACGTGACCTCAATAAACAAAAAAATAAATCATGACTTTTTCTAGATCGCATAGTTCCTAAGTACATTTAAAAAAAACGACAACAAAATTCCGTGCATATTATTATATTTATTATTAAATTAATTAAATTAGTGAATAGGACACGCCTATATTATTTTCTGTTAGTGTAGTCACTGTAGTTGCATAGTATTTTTTTGCGGAAGAATATGAGACGAGTGCTGTACCGTTATATTTATTCTGTATTTTAGACTTTAAATCAAAAATATTTATTTATTTTTAATAGGTTATTTTATACTAGGTACCTATTTTAGACGTTAAACGTTATTTAGTTTAACACTTGATGGGTTGTTAAGCACTAGATAATATCAATCGTCACGTTTCGAAATGATTCTAAATTTGAGGATCTAACCGTGAATTTAGTTCTATTTTTAAAATAATTTTATAACTTTTTTGCGTCGGAAATACTATCTACATGAAATTTTTGATCGATTGCAGCGTATACTACATGGAAAATTGAAGTATGTTTACAACCCTAAAAAAATGTTCAAAACATAAAAAAGATACATAATTGTAAAGCCAATATCTTCTGTGCTCTTCTAGAAGTCTAAAAATAAGTTGAATGGATGAGAATCTAACGTAAAAAAGTTAAGCCCATAAAAAAGAAGATTTGACTACGCTATGTATATTTTATTTTTATTAACGGTTTTTATTGTCAGAAACAATATAACAAGAACAATAATGGTTATAAGAATAACAAGAAGAGTTGTATTCGTTTAAATATTTTCTACGAATTTCGTTGAAAGAAAATGTAAAATATAAAACTATACAGTATTATTAAGAGATGATTATAGCTATTTTCGTTTGTTGTTGTCAAAAATATAAATTATTTGTCACTGCATGTAAGTTACGGTTAGATTATATTATGAATATAATCATAGGTGTGCGCACGGGTGCAGCGAATGTTGCTTTCGCTGCACCTGACAATTTATTTTGGATTTAGTGGGCTGATAGAAATTTATTTGAAAGGTATACATAGAGTGAATAATTTTAAACATATTGAATTTATAATTAAATTAAAATATAAATGTTCAATGTTATTCAAATGAAAAATAATAATACTATTTTATCAATACAAGTCTAAAAATATATGGGTATTATTGGAGAAATTCGACGTACACATTAAATTACAGTCTACAGATACAGACACAACCAAAATGACAATAGCACGTAAACCATTTGTGTTTATATATAGTTTATATAGATTATATAGATTATATGAACTTACAAAACATTAAATGTTTACACAGTGGTGCTAAACAGAATTCGGGGGGGGGGGGGGAGGGGGGGGGGGCTAAAGGAAATAAGTGGGCTGCTTATTGTTCTTTAGGGCCGGTTAAAAATGTATGCTGCACACGACACAAAACCCTGCGCAAGCCTATGAATATAATCGAAACTAGGTAGGTATATCGAAGATTCTTTCAACAAATTGACCAATTCTAAGCTTCAAACTGTGACCAACTGTTTCAAGTATAGGTGCATTATATACTGCCACACAAATGATGTATACAATATAATAAAAAAAAACTTCTATTGTTGTGGGACTTTTGAAATATGTTGTACATTGTCAACGCACTTTTATCAGACAATTCGTGGTAAGCTTTCATTATGCTGTCTAACAATACAAAACCGTTGTAAATCGATTTTTACAATGAGTGTATATTATTATTATTTATCAAACCGATTTATATATATCATTGAGTTAATAATTCGAAAAAATTTTATCAATCAATTATAGGTCTTATAAATATCATATAAAAGTCATATAAAAGTACTTGAAAGGATTTAAATTAAAATAAAAAACATGTAATTATAATACATTATGTAGTTTCTTAACAAAAAGAACTAATTATTTTGTTAAAAATTACAACATTCCGAACACATTTATTGGAATATAAAAATCGTTAGTGGTTAATTTATTTATAGGGTATTTTTGTCTTAATATAAGAACGGCAGCAATAAAATTCCACATAGAAATATCGTAAAACGCAAAAGTAATTTTATGAAGCCGTTTTTCGATAGATTTGAAGAATTAAAACGTTATGGAAAAAGTAGATTATCTAGAAAAGCGGATAAAAGCTGAAATATTGGATTCAAATTCTGTCAAAGGAAGTATTCCAACATTTCGATGACAATATAAAATTAATATTATTATTTTTTTTTTTCACCACAGCTATGGTACGCTTGATGAACAGTTTTAACAATGTCCATACGTAATTTTCACTCAAATATTACTATAAGGGATTATCGAAAAGTGAGAGTGAATGGAGAGATTTGATAAAAGCTAGTCGATTTAGAGGATTTGAAAGGGCTTTCGTAGTTTGGCTGGTTCGCTAACTATTGGTATTGGCAGATAAATGTGTAGATAAGCAATGGAAATGTGTGGGGAGGACAAATATTGTCCTTATCTGAAAGATATGTATCTTTTTTTATGTCAGTTTTGGGCAGCATGCCGTGGACTAATCGACTCGTATTGATTTAAAAACAATTACAAATAGAAGTTTCCTAATTACAATGTAAAAAACGTTGCAAATAACTGAGAGTCTGTGGTTAAGTGATAATTTGGTCTTACTGAAAACTAGTTTCGTTATAGTAAAGTGTGATAAAACTATATAACTATAAAAGTATAATTTATTATATTCAAAACATTGTTGTTAGTATAATAGTGTATAATAAATTAACGTTACATGAATAATTCAACACTACATTAAGAAAAATGATTAATGCGATTACTGAAAACTCAAGATAATACGTAGCATATTGCATATTATACCTAATAACTTATATCAAACCAAGTTATTGTAAAAATTCGTTTAATAAAACATTATTGTCGAATTTTATCATGAAAACTTCGGTTCGTATATTATAGTGTAATCCGAATAACATGTGAGCATAATATAACTTCGAGGTATATTCACAAGAAAAATATGAGCGATGTTATTTATACTTGTCTTCGTGAGTATGAATGGAATTTATGGATTTTGTTAAATTTTGTTTTTAAAAATTCGATTGAAATAAAATGCACATATTATGTATGATAATATTCAGAAATACACGTAATATAATTCTTAAACAATTTAAGTTTTGAACTACGTGCTTGGATCCTAATTTCCGACTATATATATTTGTATTTTGTAGTTAAAACTTTACAAACACGTCGTATACAGTAATATGGCACTGTACAAATTAGTTTGGTAGATGACTACTCTGAATTTTGTTGCCTAAATATTTCCAGTGCATAGGTTTCATCGTGATGTATCATTATTATATCGTTTAGTTATCAACGACAGACCACAGACGTATACTTTCTTCGGGATTAAATAATTTCAGTTTACGAATTCGCATACTCACTAAGCTTACATATAAATAAATAATATTAGCTATTTAATGTGTAATTATTCTAAAGATGAAATTGAATAAAACTTGTATTCGTGTTGAAACGTTTCATCTTGGTAACGAAATCACAACTATATACGAATACACGTATAGACTAAAGAGCGACTCGTACGTCACGGAACACGAACTATACCTTTAAAATCTCTTTAAGTCCTGGCTATGTTGGATTAGAGTTGGATCGTGGACTCAGGGTTGGGGAAATATCTATAGTTAAATTTATTTGGATAAGTTTTCTAGAATCTAGATAATAATTGACTATCGTTCTATTATTTTTAATTTTTATTATCTTATCTAAAAAATTGTGAAGTTTGTTGTCTATAATATACGTGCCTATATATTTTATTTTAATGAACCAATAGTAGGTGTGTGAAAGTGATCTAATTTTGTGGTTCAATCAGGAAAAAATGATTATAATATTTCAATAAACCTCGAGAACTGAGTGATAAAATAATCACTCTCTATAGTATCAATTATATTTATATTTCTTATGATATATATTATAATAGTGTTTTATGGCCATGCGATGTATAACATTTGTACCTATTACGCCAATGTATTCCGTTTAACCGAAATAAAAATGTTTGAAAATGCACAGGTTTCTTGGGAAAAAGTTCCTAATATCTCAACTGATTATTCGAGGCTCTCAAGCTAAAATTACTTACGGAAAAAACCTCCTACATTTTTCAGGGTACAGAACCAGACAAACTTATCTGATGCTAATCGTAATTAGTGTAGTCCAGTACCTTTACTCAATAGCATTATACCTAATATAGTCATATCTATAAAAAAAAGAAAATTGTTATTTATCCTATATTATATTATTGTGTGTATATTAATATACTGCGTATTTATATAGCAGGCAAAATATATTTTTTTTTTTTTTTTATTTTACAAACGCACATATACAATCTATACAGTTTTGTACAATAAGCATATAGATAAGGGTTAGAAAAAAAAACATAGATTTAATTGAAGAAGAAGCCACCCATTAGTGGCACTTACTTGGTGATTTGTTTAGGGTAATTTAGGGGGATATTTAATTTAAATGATCACGACACCATTTTCTTTTAAGTCTTCGTTGAGGGTTTCCGGGGAGTGAGAGAGTATGTAGCTCTTTAATTAGTGGGTTGGGATGATTTTCAAGTTTGTCAAAGAAATGTATGTAAAAAAGTTTCGCTTCAGCTGTAACGGGTAGAATACCTAGATCTTGGTGGAGAGTTAAATTTGAGACAAAGAAGGGTGCGTTAGTGAATTTTCTGAGAGTAATATTCTGGAAGACTTGGATTTTGTTTAAATTGGAATTTTTTGCCGATCCCCAGAGTTGTAACCCATATGTCCATATAGGTTTTAGGAGAGTTTTATATACAAGTAATTTAGTTTTTAAGCTGGTAAATTTGTTTTTTGATAACAGTGTTTTAAGCGATCTTGATCGAGCGTTAAGGGTCAGTCTTTTAGCTTTTATATGTTTGTTCCAAGTTAATCTTTGATCAAGAATTAAACCTAAATATTTAACAGCATTGAGGGGTGGGATAGGTATGTTGTTAATTGAAATATTTGGGCAATGACCGTGTCTAAGGGTAAAAGTCGTATGAACCGATTTGTTATGATTAACTTTTACACGCCATTTTTCATACCATTCAGATTGTAGATTTAAATGAGACTGTAAATTAGTAGACGCTATGATTGGGTCGTTGTGAATTGAAAAAATGACTTTATCATCTGCATAATCAGCAATTGAGGTATATAGTGGCAAAATATATGAATTGTATAAAATGTTAGAATAAGCGATGTTTTCATTAGAAATTTACCGAACAAAGTTTTACAATCAACCGGCTGCCATGCAAAATTAGTACATAATATCATTATCATATTGTCATAAACTTGCATATACAATGCGCCGTCTATAAAATTCGTTTGTTTTATTAATAATCATTAGGTATTTACATTTTCATAATACAAATTTTCTATGCTTTAATACTTTATAACTTACTTTTAAACCAATTATTTAATAATACAAAGGTAATAAAAACCGTATATGTTATTATAAACTAAATAATCTATGTTCAAGCACATTTTTACGTTTTGAATTTTTCATCACGGACATCGCGAGTCGAGAAGACTATTAGCTTTTAGTTATGCGGAATATGTATTTCGTAATTGTTTGGCGTCTGGCTAAGTGGCAGAGTTTGTTCTTATAATGATATGGTGAACTGAATAATCAACGATGCTACAACTATGATCGTTAAATGTCAGTTTTTGTCCCCCCCATGAGCCATGTACAATATTTAGAAAATTTTGGTTTTCCCCAAGGGTATAAAACCTCGTGTCCTAGTTGTTTGACAACGTCAAGATCTTTCGGGAGATTTGCTTACTGCAAAGCTACCACTCGTACCGGAGTGTTAAAGTACCTTCCAATTGTTCCTATTTCATACTAGCTGATCGAGCGAACTCAATTAGGTTATACTATTTATGTTAAATATTCACGTTTAACTTTGATATAAAAACAATATAAGTAAAATGGTTTTAATCATCAGATAATACCAACAATTATTATAATTTACTACCAACTTTCACAAACACAATAAGATATACATAAACTTTAAACTGAATTTAACCTTATTTAAACCATAGCATTTATAAAATAACGATACCACTTATTTCGTTTGGTAGATAGATACTTGGAAGTATGCAGTGTCATCGAAAATGATTTCTCACGGTACGCTGAAACCAGAATGTTTATTTTATAATAACGATTGTCGGAATGAGTCAGATGTTCAGTCGTTATTTTAAAATTCATATTGCATCGACGAATTGGATATTTATTTTAACAATTAGTGTATTTTTTGCGAAATTATGTCATCTTTATTTCGAATATAATAAAATATACATATTAAATACTACATTGTTTGAATTAAATATATATATTTTTTTTAATTAAATGGTATATAATCATCAAAAGTGGCCTCAGAAAAAACATAGACATTTTGTAACGCAAAACTACTATTATATATAACGATATACAGAACTTAAAATCCATCCTAACTGTACATTTTAAATAATTGTTATTGATTGTTACCTTTTAAAGTAATCTTGTTGTGCGTTTAAATTATTTTGAAATAATATTATTTCTTTTCTTCTTCTTTTTTTCTAATAAGTAAACAATTATTGGAGAATCGTACAACCAGTTTCAAAGGGCATTAAATTTAAAAATAAATAGCCCCTTAAACACACAACAAACTTGTTTATTCTCATAACACGTACTTTATATCAACTTGCAATAAGACTCAACTACATACCGATAATCGCAAATATTGTTAAAATTCTGCCATCAATTTTTAATTCATTATTAGATTTTATTTCAGATTTTAAATCCAATAATATTGATAAAGGTAAGTATTATTAAATTATAAATTATAAGCGATATTTCAATACAAAAATAATAATGAATATTGATTAAGTATTGGCTAACGACCGTATTTGTCGAAGCCTATTGACAGATAATAATAAAAAAATATTATTATTTTGTTGTTATAGCGGAAACGATAACTTATTTTTTATTGTATTCATAAAATAATTCTATGATAATATGTACCTATAATATTACGCGTAACACAGTAAATTGCAATATCATATTTAATCCATATCCAAAATTAAGCGAAGGAAAATGCTATAAAGTACCTTCTATGACTTGTGACATGAATAGTAACTAGGTACTATATTATTAAAAATCGACGTAATGCACCAATTAAATGTGTCTCGTAAATAATTGACTCGTCTTGCACTACGAATACAACGTAAAATCTTAAATATTATATTCCAACGTTTAGTTTATTAAACTTTATGCACTTGTGCGCCGTTGAATACTAATGAACGCGTTGGTTTATATACTTTTATTTTTCATAAAATTTATCTTTTTCTATTATTTCTAATTAAACAAAACATAAACTTATAGCACAGATTATTTTGTACAGTATAAAAAAATATAATATTGTATTTTTTCAAGTCTTTGGCAACAACTGAGGTCATTAGCCTATTACTGTGGTGGGAGGGTACGGTTGGTTTTGAACATGTGTGTGTATATGTAGACAACTATTTGTCACTAAGAACCCGGGTGGTCACCCATCCGAGAACTAGTGGCACTGGCTGGTGCTTCTCTCGAATCACTTTTTGTGATTGATTGCAACCACCACGTCACGCCAAGCCACGATTTTGTAATTATAATATAAAAACTACTAATACACTATTTCGTATAATATAAGGCGAAGCAGAATAATATGAGGCAGAAGTAAGTACACTGTTAGAAAATATGCAGCGTGGTGGGCTTATCGTAAAAATCAACTTTTTCAAGTTATGCGGTATGTTTAAATGTTTTTAGACATTTTATTTTCAATAAATAAGAACCAAATTATTCAATACACCTAAGTTTTTTTTCTTTCAATATTATCTATGCGTGTTTTAGTGGATAAGACTGAATACATTTTAAGCAGAACCGTTCCGAATAATAGTACTATAATAATTGTATTTTGTATACATAATATTTTTAATACAACCAAATAACAATTGTACGGTTCAACTAAGTTTTTCAAAGACATATAATCGCGTGTCTCATATATTCAGAAAGACATTTTGCCTATATGACAATAACATTACATTTTATATTCGAAAGACATTTTATTTTTCAGATTTAGCTTCGTTTTCTTGCAAACGCGATGGCCTGTTATTATGGGTTTTGGGGGCAATGTTTCCCAATAGATAAAAGCATGATGAAAGTCCGATATAAACGGGTCTCGGCGGGCTTCTAAACTAGACTCACCAAAAACAAAGTGTACCGTACACATGGTATTCGAGGTTTTCGGTGTGAAAAAAGACCGAAATAAGAAGAAAATAATGTATGTCTTCTATATATATATATATATATAATTTCTAGCGTGTCTCCTCTCGTATCAGAATCCTTATAATATAAAGTTGCCTTGGTGACAGAGGGCCATATGGATCTTAAAAGCCATACACACTAACGTTCCGTCAGCAAATAAAAAAATGTTTTTGATTCTCAAAAAAAGAAAAAATGTCGTTAAGTGTAATTGTAGAAGTGAAAAAGGACTCGAAAGACAAATTTTAACCACGACAATACAATACATACAATATTATTTTATTATATTCCATCGGCAATATGTCCAATATTAACAATAGTAAGCGATTTTAGTTCCCCTGATTTTTACAACACTGTTGTACGATTAACGCGTACATTTTCGAAAGCATTTAACAGTTTTTGTATACAAATTTAAATTCATTAAAATTTATTTTTATTTGATTTTTAGAAAACAGCTTTCAATTAACGTTTTGTTTAAAACCTAAGAAACTTACATGCCTAGGTACTATTATATATTGTATAATATTATGTGAATTAATTAATTACCTATTTTATAATTGTGTCTACACGAGATTTGTATATATTTTAATGTACCTACTCAACGATTCACTATATTTAACAAAACACGTTTCTTCGTTTTTAAATTTATTGAACAATCGTATACTAATAGCAATGTACCTACTTACATAACATACAAAGTTAAGAAAGGACATTTTTTGACTAACAAAGTTTTTGTCACGTACAAACCATTTTAATTTTGCATATTTTAACTTTAACGTCATACACATGATGTGCATATGTTTGTATGAAATATTTCAGGCACTTAATATGTACCTATATACATTTTAATAATCTATAAATATGTACTATGCTTTATTCTTTAGATGTATTAATTAATATCAATAGATCTCAAAAGAACTTACAAATTAAGAACACTATAGTTCATCTTGAATACAAATTATGAAATTAAAAGTAAAATTAAAATACAAAGTCCAATCATAATTTTTTTTTTTTTATATTTAAGAACTTTGGATTTTAATGAATGGTAAAAATCGTAAAATAATTAATATATATTATTATTTAACAGATAATCTAGATAAATATTATATCCATACATTTTAAGGTTCACTAATTATGATTTTTTTTTATAAATTTATGACTACTATAGTAATTATTATTCATAACAATATTATAAAAATCAAAAACATTCCTTACTTAAGACAAATAAATTATTAATATGCTTTATATATAGTTAAAGTGCTATTCCGCTAAGTAATTATTTTATTCGAAATTATGTTAAGTAAAAATATGTTAAACTGTTTTTTTTTATGAAGAATCGTGTATATGTATATGCCACATCGTGATTCATTAAATATGTCAAATTATTTTTTTTTAGAGAAGAGTAAAGTTTCCGTTGCCTCACTCAAAAAAATTAGACATCTAATGAATTACTTTGTAATGTTACAGGATCTCCGAGTTCTACGAAAACGTACTAATTTAAATTGGTGGGATAATTGAATATATACGCTACTTTTAATTAGCGAATCCTCGTGGGACACTCTCCTGTATATCCACGTTGTACATCATTTGACACTGAAAAAATATATACATAAACTTACATTGATATCACCCCCAACCTCCTCCCTCACAGAACACAAAGCATAACGTGTATATTATATTAGGACATTAGATACGTACAACTAACTATCGGTAAAGCGTGTTCGAAATAATAAATATCAAATTTATTAATAATTGTTTTTTTTATCGCTCATACTATTAAAATAAAATGTTGAACTCTTCTCACTTATTCAAAATATATTTTATGATAATAATAATAATATTTTTTTTTTTTTATGAGAAGAGTGCTCAAAACTTTCTACGTAGATCTATCAATTTGGTTAATTTTGCAGTAGTTATTAATTAAAATAATAAAATTATAACAAAAAATGAAAGAAAACAAATTTTTTCGAAATTATCTTACATTATTTTAATTTAATATCTAAGTACAATATTTAAAAGTTATTTTATTTTCAAAATTAAGTAATTTTTTTAATGTTTTTTACTTACTGAATTTATTGTTGACATTTACTTTAGGTAAACATTTATAATGATTTCGAAAATATTGTTCTGCTACTTTTGTAGTAGTTGCCTTAACTCCCTAACAATTTAACAGTTATTCGCAATCGACATAACTGAACGTTACAATACATGTCACGTACGTTTTAAGGGAAAACATCATGTCAATAAATGTCTTAAATTTTACTTCGTGCCGTCTTTTATATTGCAAGTTGATAATAAAAGTTATACATAACATGTCAAAAAAAAAGCGAGTTGTATTGCATAAGCCGATTTTTATTATATTTTTTTTTTTTTTTTTTATTAAGAAAGATAATTTACAATCTGTACTCAGTAATTACAATAAGCAAATGAGATATAAAACAGAATAAAATGACATGAATATCGTGTTGAGGAAGAAACCCAATGGTAACACCTCTTTTACTAATTTAATAGGTCTCTACACCATTTACGCTTAAGTCTGCGTGGCGGGTTTTTTGGGAGGGTGATGGAGGACATGTGTGACATTAAAGTATTGCTATGTGTGCTTAGACTTTGGTGATAGCGTTTGTACATTGTTTTGGCTAGTTCAGTGGTAGTTGTTATTTTTAAGTCATTGTGTAAGGTAGAGTTCGAAACGTACCAGGGGACTTTGGTTACTAACCTTAGCGCAATTGATTGATTTTATTATATTAAATCATTTAGATGACTAAAAGCGCGTATCATATTACCCAACTGAATTTAATCTATTGTAAAACCCTTTGTATGTATAATGTCAGTTCGATTAAAATACATTTTAAAGGAAATCACGTCATGTCAAAGTAAACTACTACTTTTTAAGACGCCTACTAAATTTTTTTGAAATTTATTCTGACCATGATCAGCAATATTGTATTAATCGATGGTCATCAGCGTAATCCAAAGCAATAATTAGTTGACCTTTGACGTGCAAAAGGTAGCATATACATACGTGTGGTTTGTGTGTGTAATATATACATTATGCTACAATGACGGAAACATTACAGTTGCATTAACATCGATTTTCAATCAAAGTGGTTCATCTGTCGACAAACACGTCCGACTATTGTTATTGTGTACCGCGATATCAGCACGTTACCCAAAATAATTTAATAATAATACGCTAATCAAACCCATTGAGCTCGAAATTGTTTTCTATTCGGACCTAATAGTTTAAGTTCAAAATCGTTCGTAAC